>NC_036855.1:15924197-15937058 GCF_002910315.2 Salvelinus sp. IW2-2015
CAATTTCTACGCATTTTATGACAGGGTTCAGAATTTCGAAATTTTTACTCCTGATTGGAGTCTGTTTTTAAGGCGAGTGATGCTATGAAGAAAACGACATGCTACGTCTTCTCTGGGGTCTGTCGTCATCACGTTTTGAATGAAATGATGGAATTACAGCATTATAAAAGAAAATGTATAGGGACGCCTTTCTCGTCGTGCGCCTGAGCGTGAAGGCATGGATTGCTCGTTCAATGTTGTCTACAGAATATTTTTCGGTCATGTTTTAGTCGGTTATAGTTTGTTAAAACATCATAATGTAAGTTATTTTGAACGTTTTTATAGAATTTTATCGTTTAGTGGCGATTTTGAGGATTTTTTGTTGTGCATCTGAAACTTTGGACACGTTTTGGGGTGTGGTCGGTGTGTGGTGGACATTTCGAGGAAGAGGACATCTATCGACAAAAGAGTTTTATAAATAGAAAGGATACATTGCCCAAGAAATCTGATGGAAGAACAGCTCAAAGTAAGCATATTGTATTTATGATAAATGCGTGTTTTTGTCGAATATTTTAAACGCTATTTCGCCTTTTGTTTGGTATAGTTACTTGGGCGAACTGTATTGAAAGTAGATAATTTAAAAAATGTAATCAGGGTTGATAAGAACTAATTTTGTCTTTCGATTTCTGTACTGTTGTACCTCTGGTGTATACATAGTTACCCACATTTCTCAGTGTTGTACCTCTGGGTGTATACTTAGTCGCCTCAATTTCTCAGTGTTGTACGCTCTGGGTGTATACATAGTTCACCTCACATTTCTCAGTGTTGTACTCTCTGGGTGTATACATAGTCACCCTCACATTTCTCCAGTGTTTGTACGCCTCTGGGTGTATACATAGTTACCCCTCACATTTCTCAGTGTTGTACTTCTGGTGTATACATAGTCATCACATTTCTCAGTGTTTGTACTCTCTGGTGTATCATAGTTCACTCACATTTCTCAGTGTTGTACCTCTGGGTGTATACTTACCTAGTTACATCACATTTCTCAGTGTTGTACCTCTGGGTGTATCATAGTATCACCGTCACATTTCTCAGTGTTGTACTCTTGGGTGTATACATAGTTACTCAATTTCTCAGTGTTTGTACTCTCTGGGTGTATACATAGTACATCAATTTCTCAGTGTTGTACCTCTGGGTGTATACATAGTTACCATCACATTTCTCAGTGTTGTACCTCTGGGTATGTATAGGCATAGTCGCACCGTCAGCATTTCAGTGTTGTATCTCTCGTGGGTGTATAACATAGTTATCTCACAATTTATCCAGCTGTTGTATCCTTGGTGTACTGTACTATTTCATGTTTACCTCTTTACAGTCCCGCTCATTTCTGAGTGTTGTACCTCTGGGTGTATACATAGTACCCTCACATTTCTCAGTGTTGTACTCTCTGGGTGTATACATAGTTACCACTCACATTTTTCAGTGTTGTAACTCTGGGTGTATACATAGTTACCTCACATTTCTCAGTGTTGTACTCTTGGTGTATACATAGTCCCTCATTTCTCAGTGTTGTACTCTCTGGGTGTATAGCATAGTCAACCTCAATTTCTCAGTGTTGTACTCTGGGTGTATACATATTACCCTCACATTTCTCAGTGTTGTACTCTCTGGTGTATACATAGTCTACCCTCACATTTCTCAGTGTTGGTACTCTCTGGGTGTAACATAGGTACCTCACATTCTCAGTGTGTACCTCTGGGTATACATAGTCACCCTCACATTTCTCAGTGTGTACCTCTTGGTGTATACATAGTTACCCTCACATTTTCTCAGTGTTGTACTCTCTGGTGTTACATAGTCACCCTCACATTTCTCAGTGTTGTACTCTTGGGTGTATACATAGTTACCCTCACATTTCTCAGTGTTGTACCTCTGGGTGTATACATAGTTACCTCACATTTTCAGTTGTTGTACCTCTGGGTGTATACATAGTTTACCCTCACATTTCTCAGTGTTGTACTTCTGGGTGTATACGTAGTTACCCTCACATTTCTCAGTGTTTGTGCTCCTCTGGTGGTAATACTTAGTTACGCTCAATTTCTCAGTGGTTGTACCTCTGGTGTATCATAAGTGCTACCTCAACTATTTCTCAGTGTTGTACTCTGGGTGTTACATAGTACCTAATTTCTCAACCTCTGAGAATGACCAATAAACTACTGACTGCACCCCTGGTGAGGTTGTTTTCATTAGCCCAAGATGCCAGCTTCACACAAATAACACCCGTTGTTGTAGTTTGAGAATATGCTGCTTCACACACTATCAGATAACCTCATCACTATCAAACAACCATTCAGTTGACAACTAGCTTGATTGAGCCTCCGCCATGTACGCTATATCTCACTAGGTCAGCATATTTAGGCCTCCATATATCCACTAGTTCCATGGCTTCCTTAAGTGTGATAGTTTCAATGTTTGCAACACTATGATTATTTTATTTATTTAACTAGGCAAGTCAGTTCAGAACAAATTCTTATTTACAATGACAGYCTACCGGTTCAGGGGCAGAACGACAGATTTTTACATTGTCAGCTCGGGGATTCAATCCAGCAACCTTTCGGTTACTGGCCCAAYGCTCTAACCACTAGGCTACCTGTCGCCACATCATAACCGCCCCACCACTAGGCTACCTGCCGCCCCCGCTCTAACCGTCATAACTACCTGCCATTAGTTATGATATGATAACAGTACTGGTTGATGACTTTTTACAAATCCAAATATGTTTCAAACATAGATTCATCACACCAATACGTTGACAAATTACATTGAAAMAACRTTGATTCAACCAGTTTGTGCCCAATGAGGGATTGTTTGACTGGGCAAGGCTCCAAACTCGCATAAACAAACAACAGTGAGTGTTTAATTAACACAGAGAACTAACTAATGGCTCAACTAAACAGCTTGTTTTGTCTGATTATAGGGGGAGTCATGCTCTCATCCTGTTACTTTATGAACTTGAGAAACCAGACAACCAGCAGAGAGGTGGTTTTAAATAGGTTCCTACTGCACAGTCAGAGCTGCTACTCYGATGGAGAGGAGCCTTAAAGCAGGTCGCCCATTAAGCCCGACTCTAAGAGCACAAATCAATGCACATTAACAGGTTAAAAGAGGACGGCAAGGGGGTTACATTGATGTCCCACATTGCAATATTATTGTCTTGGGTCTCCTATTCTGTTTGTAAGAGAGGGAGAGTGCTTAAGAGAACTCTGTATTGATGGGCTTGCTCTCTCTAAGGAAGGAAGCACTTTGTAGCCTCTAGCCTCTCATATGAACTGCACATTTTCCATCATAATGCTGCTGTAACAGACAAAGATGTGAGTGTGTTTAGGGGATGCAGTAAGTAAGAATGAAGAAAAAAGAGGTAAAGAGTGGTCTCCTTACTGAGACTGAATGGCTCTGGATGAAAAAGTGGCGTACAAAAAAACAACAACAAAAAAACGATCTGGTTGCAAGAACATTCAGAGGGAAAGCAGAAAATGAAAAGCCATACTTGAATTGACGAGATCAATGCAGGTGCTTCCCATGAGGCCTGGTCGGGTAAATGGCCCAACTGAACTGCAGGGAAAGGTGAGAACAATGATGTTAAATACTATTATAAAGGTAGTCCTGGTAGTGAGAAGTTCCTGTAAAAAAGACATGCAGAGTGAAGCTGAGGAGGGAGTAGGACGTGTTTTGGGTAAGTGGTGGTTGAGGGGGTTGGTTCTTCTATCCTTGTGGGGTTCAGGGTTACAATTAGGGTTAGGGTAAGGGGTTAGTGGTTAGGTTTAGGAGTTAGGTTAAGGTTAGGGTTAGGGGTTAAAATTAGGTTTAGAATTAGGTTTATGGTAAGGGTTAAGGTTTAGGGTTACGGGTTAGAGAAAATACAATTGTTTATGTAAATACATTTTAGGCCCCCATGAGGATAGAAGAGCATAACGTGTGTGTATGTGTGTGTGTGTGTGTGCGTGTGTGTAGCTGAGGACAGTCTGTGTTCTGTATACAGACACTGGTGTGTGTGTGTGGATGTGTATGCACATGCGTACGTGTGGATGTGTGCATGTTTGTGTATGTGTGCGCGCGTGTGTGTATGTATGTGTGTGTGTATGCCGGGAGATGGACAGGCAGCAGACAGAGCGAGGTGGCCTGCAAGGCCTCACCTCTCCACTGGAGTGGTAAATCAGCCATCAGCCATGTGATGTGCCCACTGCCCTCTGCTCAGCCCACTGAGACATGAGCCGCCCTACCCTACCCTACCCTATCCCATCCCCTCCGCATCACATCCCTCTCCCTCCCCCCTCCCCAACGGAGCTTTGATATCCCTACTCGCTCGGCTGCTCAGGCAATGGGCGGGGGCACACCCGCAGCAGCATTCCTCTAAAGCAGTGGAACGAAGCAGCTGAACATATCCCATCATGCAACAAAAGCCCAGGAGACACGCTGGCCTTTGTGAGCAGACAGGCATGCTGTTCTGTTCACCCCTCAGCCCCTCAGCCCTTCGGCCCGATAGCATTGGGTCATCAGCTGAACCCAGCTCTGACCTGGTGGTAGCCAACAACTGCTTCCTGTCTGCTAGCATTACTGCAGCCAGCAGTGAGGCTAAGCCGCTCACACTACGGGGCCAGGCCAGGGCCCACTGACCTGCACAGGGAAGGGGTGACTACCTATGGCCTGGTCCAGTATGGATCCCTGCTAGACGGAACAAAGGCAGGATCTCCTCAAGATGAAACAAGTTGGGTAACAAGGGGTAGTTGGTGGGTGGAGTCAAGATGGATWTAACCAGTTTCAATTAAAGGAAGAGGTCAGAATGGACCAGTATGACCATGGGAACATCAATCAAACCTGGCAAAAGATAAGCACATTTCCTGTTACAGACAGAGGCCCAAACCTCTTATGGCTGCAATCCCGTTAACAGGATGATATGACAACAGCCAGTGAAAGTGCAGGGCGCCAAATTCAAACAACAGAAATCTCATAATTAAAATTCCTCAAACATACATGTATCTTATACCATTTTAAAGGTAATCTTGTTGTTAATCCCACCAAAGTGTCCGATTTCAAATAGGCTTTACAGCGAAAGCACCACAAACGATTATGTTAGGTCACCGCAAAATCACAGACAAACACAGTCATTTTTCCAGCCAAAGACAGGAGTCAACAAAAAAGCAGAAATAGAGATAAAAGAATCACTAACCTTTGATGATCTCATCAGAAACACTCATAGGACTTCATGTTACACAATACATATATGTTTTGTTCGATAAAGTTCATATTTATAATCCAACTCAGTTTACTGAGGCCAATGTTCAGAAATGCCTCATTCCGGAGAATTGCAGAGAGCCACGTTACATAATTACTCATCATAAACTTAGATGAAAGATATTTGTTTTCAGAGAATTAAGATAACACTTGTTCTTAATGCAACCGCTGTGTCCATTTCAAAGCTTTACGGCAAAAGCACAATATTCAAATCTGAGAACAGCGTTCAGCCACAAAAGGAAGCCATACAGTTACCCGCCAAATTGTGCAGTCAACAAAACTCATAAAAAGCATTATAAAGCTTCACTTACCTTTGCTGATCTTCGTCGGAATGCACTCCCAGGACTCCCACTTCCACAAGAAATGTCAGTTTTGTTCGGTAATGTCCATCATTTATGTCCAAATAGCTATTTTTGTTAGCGTGTTTGGTAAAACAATCCAAAGTCAGAAGCGCGTTCACTAAAAGCAAGAACGATGTCAAAAAAGTTCCGTAACAGTCAGTAGAAACATGTCAAACGATGTATTGAATCAATTATTTTTTTAGAATGTTTTTAACATAAATCTTCAGTAACTTTCCAACCGGAGAATTACATTGACTTCAGATGTGCGATGGAACAGAGCTCCCTCTCATGTGAACGCGCATGGTCAGAGCATTGGTCAGGTCACGATAGACCTGACTAATTCCTGTCTCCTTCGGCCCACTTCACAGACGAGGCATCAGACAAGGTTTCTACAGACTGTTGACATCTAGTGGAAGCCGTAGGAAGTGCAAACTCATCCATATCACCTGTGTATTCAATAGGGTCTTAGTTGAAAATCGACCAACCTCAGAATTCCCTTGCTGTTTGGATTTTCTCAGGTTTTTGCCTGCCATATGAGTTCTGTTATACTCACAGACATCATTCAAACAGTTTAGAAACTTCCGGGTGTTTTCTATCCAATACGAATAATAATATGCATATATTAGCAACTGGGACTGAGGAGCAGGCAGTTTACTATGGGCACCTCTGTGCACCTTTCATCCAAGCTACTCAATACTGCCCCTGCAGCCATAAGAAGTTAAAGGCTATAGCAATGAGACGAGTAATATAAATATAGTACCACTGACAGAGAGTAGCAGTCTTCTGTCAGTGGATCTGACCACCCCTCTAAAGGTTAACGGTGTCAGTTGGCAGTGTCTCTGTCTGTGCTGTCTGTATTAGTGGTGTCAGAGTTAGCGGTGTCAGATTTAGCAGTGTCAGATTTAGTGGTGTCATATTTAGTGGTGTCAGTGTAGAGTTAGTAATGTCAGAGTTAGTGGTGTCAGAGTTAGCGGTGTCAGAGTTAGTGGTGTCAGAGTCAGTGGTGTCAGAGTGGTCTGTGACATCAGTCAACAGCAACACACTGGGGTGTAACTATAGAATATTAGAGGCTCAGGAGCAGAGCAGGCATCATGTTATAGAGTAGCGCTGCACTGCCTTGCCTCCATCACCCCCTGCCATGGGTTACAATAAGCACCAGCACAAACACACACAGCCTCAGTGCAGTCCTCTGGGAGCCTCACGCTGTTGCACTGATACACAATGAGCTTGCATCACTCCACACATAGCAGAGCTGGAACAGACCAAACCTCTGTCAGAAAGGCAGAGGGATTAAGGATTTTACTTCTTCCAAGGAGGGTTGAAACTATCCTCACAGGATTAACAGCTGGCGTTAATGTTACGGCTCTCGTTTGTGGAATGACCGGACCAAGGTGCAGCGTGATAGGCGTACATCGTTCTATTTTATTGATGACACCAAAAGCAAAATAATAACGACAAAAACGAAAGCACACAGTTCTGTAAGGCAAAATAAACTATACAGAAAACAAGATCCCTCAAAACCCAAAAGAAAAATGACAACTTATATATGATCCCTAATCAGAGAAAATGATAGACAGCTSCCTCTGATTGGGAACCATACTCAGCCAAAACCACAAAGAAATAGAAAACCTAGATTTTCCCACCCGAGTCACACCCTGACCTAACCAAATATAGAGAATAATAAGGATCTCTAAGGTCAGGGCGTGACAGTTAAGTATGAAGTTTATACACACYGCATATTTATTTATGTGCTGGATTCTTGATATTGCTCACTCTAATATATCTACTGCTGTACACATCATTCTTAGTGTATCTTGCGTAAATTAATCCGGTGTATATACTGTAYGTATAGATTACATTTGGATTACCGTTACAGTGCTATTYGGGTTGTTAACCTCTAAAAGTCTAAGCCATTTTTGGCTGCTTTTCCTTCACTCTGCGGTCCAACTCATCCCAAACCATCTCAATTGGGTTGAGGTCGGGTGATTGTGGAGGCCAGGTCATCTGATGCAGCACTCCATTACTCTCCTTCTTGGTCAAATAGCCCTTACACAGCCTGGAAGTGTGTTGGGTCATTGTCCTGTTGAAAAACAAATGATAGTCCCACTAAGCACAAACCAGATGGGATGACGTATCACTGCAGAATGCTGTGGTAGCCATGCCGGTTAAGTGTGCCTTGAATTCTAAATAAGTCACTGACAGTGTCACCAGAAAACCATCCCCACATCACACCTCCTCCTCCATGCTTCATGGTGGGAACAACACATGCAGAGATCATCCRTTCACCTTCTCTGCGTCTCACAAAGACATAGCGGTTGGAACCACAAATCTCAAATTTGGACTCATCAGACCAAAGGACAGATTTCCACCAGTCTAATGTCCATTGCTTGTGTTTCTTGGCCCAAGCAAGTCTCTTCTTCTTATTGGTGTTCTTTAGTAGTGGTTTCTTTGCAGCAATTCGACCACGAAGGCCTGATTCACGCAGTCTCCTCTGAACAGTTGATATTGAGATGTGTTTGTTATTTGAACTCTGTGAAGCATTTATTTGGGCTGCAATCTGTTAACTCTAATGAATTTATCCTCTTCAGCAGAGGTAACTCTGGGTCTTCCTTTCCTGTTGCGGTCCTCATGAGAGCCAGTTTCATCATAGCGTTTGATGGTTTTTGCGACTGCACTTGAAGAAACTTTGAAAGTTCTTGAAATCTTCCGGATTGACTGACCTTCGTGTCTTAAAGTAATGATGGGCTGTCATTTCTCTTTGCTTATTTGAACTGTTCTTTCCATAATATGGACTTGGTCTTTTACGAAATAGGGCTAACTTCTGTATACCCCCCTACCTTGTCACAACACAACTGATAGGCTCAAACACATTATTTGAGCTGTTCTTGACATAATATGGACTTGGTCTTTTACCAAATAGGGCTAGCTTCTGTATAAACCCCCCTCCCCCCACCTTGTCACAACACAACTGATTGTCTCAAATGCATGAAGAAGGAAAGAAATTCCACAAATTAACTTTTTAACAAGGCACACCTAATAATTTAAATGCATTCCAGGTGAATACCTCATGAATCTGGTTGAGAGAATGCCAAGAGTGTGCAAAGCTGTCATCAAGGCAAAGAGTGGCTACTTTGAAGAATCTCCAAAATAAAATATTATTTGATTTGTTTAAAGCTGTTTTGGTTACTACATGATTCCATATACAGTGGGGAGAACAAGTATTTGATACACTGCCGATTTTGCAGGTTTTCCTACTTACAAAGCATGTAGAGGTCTGTMATTTTTAATCATAGGTACACTTCAACTGTGAGAGACGGAATCTAAAAGAAAAATCCAGAAAATCAYATTGTATGATTTTTAAGTAATTAATTTGCATTTTATTTCATGACATAAGTATTTGATACATMAGAAAAGCAGAACTTAATATTTGGTACAGAAACCTTTTGTTTGAAATTACAGAGATCATACGTTTCCTGTAGTTCTTGACCAGGTTTGCACACACTGCAGCAGGGATTTTGGCCMACTCCTCCATACAGACCTTCTCCAGATCCTTCAGGTTTCGGGGCTGTCGCTGGGCAATAAGGACTTTCAGCTCCCTCCAAAGATTTGACAAGGAGTCAGTAGAGCGCGTTGAGCAAAGTAAACCCCCCCCGACATAAGAGAGATGTGTTCACTTCCCTCCAGCCAAATGTATCAGTGCCCTGACCAAGGGGGAGATCCACTAGAAACTACAGCACCTACTTAGCCAATGCATGTCAGAAGTGACCCCTTAAATGGTGCTAATTGGATGTGATGCAAAATGCTAATGAAAATAAAAWTCTAATTATAACTTCCTCCTTGGGCCATGGTGAAACCATTAAAAATGGTAGAAAATGCCTCATCTCCAAGCCATTGGGCAGCCCTTAAAAACAGATACCATGTTCATTCCTATTCATATTCTTACTGCACTCCCATATCATAAACAGCTMATTTGAATTGGTGTGCTGCCAAGTGAGTCTCTTCGTCCTTACAAACAAGCAAGACAACAATATTGCGAGTCAAGCTGTTGTTTGTTAGTGGGCAGCAGGGTGATGCTGGCTTCATGACTCTCTTATCAGAAGCAGTGTTGTGTACTGACCTGACCCTCTGCTTAGATAGTGTGAGGATTTTGAGAGGCGGGGAGAAGACTTCAAACCCAAGCAGGCAGGCAGGCACATAGCTGCGGATGAAACAACAGCAGAAGGAAGCAATGAGTCTGTGACAGCCTGCACATATCTTCTGATCAAGGCTACAGCAATTTACTGGCAATAAGAGAAGATTTTACAGCAAACACCAAATGCTTTGTTTTCAAAATTACCATCATTTTCTTTCTGTGAAGATATATACTTATTTCATTTTATTAGTGCCTCTGTGTGTTTAGTAACCGAGACTTGGTTTTCATTGTCGCGGTGTTGCTCTTTTATTATTCTATATATAGTGCTTAGTGACATGTTGGCTCATGTAATTACTATGTAGAATTTGAAGTCTACACAATACTCAGCTAATTAAGAGAGTCACAGCAGTATAGATCTCAGCTTAGATCAAACGGTGTTGTGTTCATATGGGAAACAGAGAGAGGGTTAGTCTTCCGACCACTGGTATATCTTAATCCCTGTTCCTTCATCCTGATTAAAACACTGCAACAGGAGCCCTGGTGTGGTGTTGCTGACTGTCTGCGGAGAGGCAAGCCACCTCTTCTTCATGGAGAAATATCACCGCTCTCTCATTAGCAAAGGGGGTTTMATTTGGAATATATCTCACAGAGMACTTTGAGGGAAGCAGTTGTATTTACATTTAAAAGATCCGGAGTGGTCGACTGAAGCTAAGTAGCTACCTCTCTCCTTTAATTGCTAGCTTCAGTTGTCCATGAATGCATCCACCTTGTTACTCGCTCTCATTACTATCCAGCAGCCACAGCCAGCCCTCTCTCTCTCTCTCTCTCTCTCTCTCTCTCTCTCTCTCTCTCTCTTGTGTGTGTGTGTGGTGTTGTGTTGTGTTGTGTGTGGGTGTGTTGTGTGGTATGTGTGTGTGTGTGTGGAATGTTGTGTTGTGCTGGTGTGTGTGTGTGTAGTGTGTGTGTGTGTGTGTGTGTGTTGGTGCTGTGATGGTGTGTGTGACACTGTCTGTTACGTGTGTGTGGTGGTGTGTGTGTGTTTTAGTATGTGTGCTGCTCGCTGAGTGACGTGGGCCAGGTGTGAGTTGAACTGCGGGAGAAGGACAGGTTATGTAAGTTTAGTGTTGAGTGTGGGAACCTGAGGATAACAAGGCAGGCATTCCTGTGATGTTGATTTGTATTCATGGGTCATTGTACCTTATGTCCTGGCGGACGTACTCTGCGTAAGGCAGTTATCATCATGAGATGATAGCATGAGAGATCACCAACACCATTACTTCACTGAGCACGCAGTGCGCACTTAACCATTGACTCTGGCCAACTAATCATTACCGCTTAATAAACCCATAGACGACGAAACCTCCAGAACACTCACTATACATAGGTATGTAACCTTGAGACATGGGCTTAAATAACTGACTGTATCAAATACTAAACCTCGAATCATATTAAACAGACTTAAACCCACAGTTGTTCGTTACTCCCATGGTAGGCATGTTTGACCTGTAGTACATAATATACCTCCACTTCCAGGCCAGAAAGCACTCTTCCCCACATACAAGGATAATTTTCCTGCAAATACTCCTGAAAAACTCTTGCACTACCTTTCACTGAGTACTCATGTCTCTGTGACCCAGCATGGACATTTATCATGGCTCTTATAAAATCTCTGTCCAGACCTATAAATTGTCAACGAGTTGTCCTTCGTCCTCTTTGACAGTAAAACTGTGTCACACATATCTCCATGTCACGTCAGGGCTCTGTGCAGTAATAAACTGTGCATACTCAGCCTAATTGTGTTACACAGCAACACACCAAAACAAACAAATCCCGCGTCAGCAGGCAAAGCAGCCTCGCCACTGAGCCCGCTGCCACAAAAATTGTGAGATTTAATAGATCCTACTACTATCGGTCTCTTGGCACCATACCACTACAACATATTCACAAGAAGAAGATCCACTTCTATGCCTACATTAATCAAAAATAGCCCTACACCATCCTCGCTCTTCACATTACAAGTCACCATCCTGGTAAATCATAGACTCGACCCATATCACTCAGATATTACTTTATCCACAGCAGCACCAACGACCCCAGAACCAAACATCAAAAATCGAACAACGCCAACGCGCCGGTTGGACGGTCTAATGAAATAACGATATAAAAAATAATAAATGAATATATAACAAAACCAGCATAGGAAACCACGCACAATTTAAAGCCTGCGATTTGCTGTAACTCAATTAACAAAAAAAAAAAAAAGCCGAGGGCCAAGAGAGATTGCCAATGGAGTCAAATATAACTATAAGAGAAGGGAGAGTTGAGTAAAAAGCCCTTTCAAAGTATTGTATGTTCCCTTAACGTTTTGGTTGGTTCACCAAAATGAATCACATGGATAAATAATGCTGGATGAACTGTAAACGCGTGTGTATCAAACTGTGACTGAGCAGGACATTGGAGAAAGTCCCAAGCATTCGAATAGTCTGTCTCTGGCTGTCAGTGAAACATTCCCTTCAGAGAGGGGGCAGTATTGTTACAGGACAGACATATAATAGACTAAAGTTGAATAGATAAATGAGTAAAGACTGCATATACACGAGACATGAGTAAGAAGAGAGAGAGATATGAGAGGGTTTGTGGTGTGTGTGTGTGTGTGTGTGTGTGTGTAGTGTGTGTGTTGTGTGTGTGGTTGCTGTGGTGTGTGTGTTGTGTGTGTGTGTGTGTGTTGTGTGTGTGTGTCGTGTGTGTGTGTTGGTGTGATGGTGTAGTGTGTAGTGTTGCGTGGTGTGTGCTGTGTGTGTGTGTGTTGTTAGTGTGTTTAAGTGGTATGAAGAAAGAAACAGAGATAGAGGGAGATACAAGGGACAGAAGCCCGAACAGCTGCTGTGTGTAGAAGGGTTTAAAATAGTACTGTAGTCACACTGTTTCTGAGACTAGGAGCAAGGTATGTCACCACACACACCACATCTACCGATGAGCGCAGCACACACACAAAATCCGCTCTCATCAACAAGCCTTAACGCAGAAAGCCAGAAAGTCACTCGCTGCTTATTCTTCAAAAGCAAAACAGTTTACGATGAACGCTGTAAAGAGAAAACAAGTGCCCCCGGTGGA
>NC_036855.1:15941517-15943354 GCF_002910315.2 Salvelinus sp. IW2-2015
AACCAGACATTTTGTCATGGGCTCTTACATTAAAGTCTCTTGTCATAGTTTCTGTGTCCTCTGTTGTCATGGTAAAATGTGTTAATCTCATCCTCGGCTCTGTTTACAAATCGTGCCAATATCTTTCTGTAGAACACGTCCTTTTGGAATTCCATGCTCCAGAGGTTTTCTCCTTTAAATATGGTGTGCTGGATGAAAGTCCAAACAGGATTATTGCTGTAATCACCTCTTGAGATTGTTGCTGTTCTCTTTGGCCACTGGTGAAACTTAACTCCTCAGGCAGACTGTTGTGGTCCTGCCTCTGACTGGCGGAGGGAGGGAGGGGGAGGAGGGAGAGCGGAGGAGAGAGAGAGAGAGAGAGAGAAGAGAGAGGAGAGGAGAGAGAAGAGAAGAGAGGATGAGTGATGAGAGACCGAGAGCTGAGAGAGAGCACACAAAATCTGTGTCATACATGACGTACATATACTTATTAGGCAATATTGTATGTATTGTGTGTGTGGTTGGTCAGGCAAATAACAATGCCTTGCTCTCTGAACTATAATAGAAGCATGGTTCTAGCTCAGATTAACTGATACACCCAGCACATTACATATGTATCACTTATCACATACTTTGGATCGGAACAGACCGTGTCGTCTAACTGTCGACACTGTCACCATGATCAAATCCAGACGATTATATACTTACTGAATGACAGTCTGAGTACAAACATCTGTCTGTCAGAAAAAGCCAAACTGAAGAGAGACAGTCATGTCTATGCCTGCTGAGGCTGAAACACTGTGCCATGTCATTGTTCTTACATGTCCCTCTCTCTCGCTTCCGCTTCTCTCCTCCTCCTCTCATCTCCTCTCCTCTTTTCTCCTCTCCTCACCTCTCCTCTCTCTCGCTCGCTCCCCCTCTTCTCTTCTCTCCTTTCCTCCTGTCCTCCTCTCTCATCTCCTCTCATCTCTTCTCCTCTCTTCTCCTCTATACTGACAGCTGGGATCCATCCTGCCCTGTGTCGAGTCGTCAGCCAGATCTCCTTTGAAAGGCGGTGATGGAGGCGAGGCTTTAAAACTTTACGGCCAAAACTCTGGTACCACATGGCGTTTCAGTATCACCGCTGCTAGCGGGACCACCGATTTATGGCTCATGACATATTTAATTTGTAACCAAACACTTCCCCTTCCCCTGGTCCGCCTCAGAACTCTGGAAAACGTCTTGTTTTCTCAGGTCAGGGGTTAAACAAAGGAAACACTGTGCTGGCTAGAAGAAGGGGGCAGAGCTGGAGGTGTCATGGCCACCGCCTCCTCTCAGGCCGACACAGGGCAGACTGGGGGACACGCTAGGGTCAGAGGTTTAGCTGTGATATCCGGCAGGGGGCCAGGCTGTTACAGAAGCCAGTAAAAGACAGGGAGCAGATACAATCCCCACTGATCCCCGCTGCATCTCATATGATGACATGTTCACATTACAGGCTGGATTCTCTTACCCCTCTCTCCACAATATGTCCACTTGGTTGTTGGGCATGACATCTTTACAGCCCCATTGGTCATAAACCCCAAGGGGCAGTCCCCAAACACTGTTACACGCCCCACTGGCTCCTCCACTCTGAGCGGCTGTGTATAAACATATATGTTTATTTAGTGTGAACGTCCCGTGGCGCCTGCTGCTCGTCTCTCCTTCATAAAGCCATGTCGCCCTGAGGAGGGAGTCTCCTATAGGAAGAATCACACAGGATTTACTGGCTGTCATAAAGGCCTGGTCCTCAGTCAGTCCCAGCACGTTGGCGAGAGAGAGAGAGAGAGAGAGAGAGAGAGAGAGAGAGAGAGAGAGAGAGAGAGAGAGAGAGAGAGAG
>NC_036855.1:15951281-15961596 GCF_002910315.2 Salvelinus sp. IW2-2015
CACCAGTAGAAGAAAGAAGGGGTACATACTCACTATAAGCACAGCAGAATCCAACTGACAACTCCCTTCTTAGAGCTGAGAGGCAGAGCCAATCACAGCTCAGCATCACTAGACTACACATTCCACTCAGCCGGCAGGCAGGCAGGCAACCAGGCTAGTGTAGTATAGAGCAGGGATGGCAACTGGTGCCCACGGCCCCCCTTTTGTTAAGCCTGGGATAATTTTTTTTTAGGATCTCAGTCGGGGTATCAACTTACTGTTGAGTTTTAGATAGCAGAATACACAAGGTGTAATTTCAGAATTTGGTTGTGCATCAGCAGTTTTTCTCTTGTTATGTCAAACACTGAAGTCACTCATTTAACCAGCTAAAATGTTTTAGATTGGTAAATTAGTCTAGCGCTATCTAAACTTGTAGTAAATCATGGTCGAAGTACCGACAGGGACCCCCATTGATTTGTTAGTCACTCTCCTCAGAGGAATGTTCTTTCACACTACACAGACAGCATTACAGGGCACTGTGTAGCCTAAACTAAAGCCAGGGTAGTGTGCTACGCTGTCCTTCTCTAGGGCAATGTATAGCCTAAACTAAAGCCAGGGTAGTGGGCTTACGCTGTCCTTCTCTAGGGCACTGTATAGCCTAAACTAAAGCCAGGGTAGTGGTGCTACAACTGTCCTTCTCTAGGGCAACTGTATAGCCTAAAACTAAAGCCAGGGTAGTGGTTCTACGCTGTCCTTCTCTAGGGCACTGATAGCTAACTAAAGCCAGGTAGTGGTTCTACGCTGTCCTTCTCTAGGGCACTGTTAGCCTGA
This sequence comes from Salvelinus sp. IW2-2015, assembly GCF_002910315.2. NCBI lineage: Eukaryota > Metazoa > Chordata > Actinopteri > Salmoniformes > Salmonidae > Salvelinus > Salvelinus sp. IW2-2015. The sequence goes on from NC_036855.1 coordinate 15,952,092, forward strand.
ACTAAAGCCAGGGTAGTGGTTCTATCGCTGTCCTTTCTCGTAGGCACTGTATAGCTAACTAAGCCAGGGTAGTGGTTCTACGCTGTCTTGCTCTAGGCACTGTATATGCCTAAACTAAAGCCAGGGTAGTGGTTGACTACGCTGTCCTTCTCTAGGGCAGCTGTAATATGCCTAAACTAAAGCCAGGGTAGTCGGTGTGCTACGCTGTCCTTCTCTAGGCACTGTATAGCCTATAAAACTAAAGCCAGGGTAGTGGCTTCTACGCTGTCCTTCTCTAGGGCACTGTATCATAGACCTAAACTAAAGCCAGGGTAGTGGTGCTTACCTGTCCTTCTCTAGGCACTGTATAGCCTAAACTAAAGCCAGCGGTAGTGTCTAACTGTCCTTCTCTAGGCATGTCATATGCCTAACTAAAGCCAGGGTAGTGGTTCTACGTCTGTCTTTCTCTAGGGCAAATGTATAGCCTAAACTAAAGCAGCCGTAGTGGTCTACTGCTGTCCTTCTCTAGACACGGTGTAGCCTAAACTAAAGCCAGTGGGTAGTGGTTCTACGCTGTCCTTCTCTAGGGCACGTGTAGCCTAAAACTAAAGCCAGGGTAGTGGTTCTACGCTGTCTTTCTCTAGGGCACTGTATAGCCTAAACTAAAGCAGGGTAGTGGTTCTACGCTGTTCTTCTCTAGGCACGGTGTAAGCCTAAACTAAAGCCAGGGTAGTGGTTCTACGCTGTCCTTTCTGAGGCACTGTATATCCTAAACTAAAGCCAGGGTGTTTACGCTGTCCTTCTCTAGGGCACTGTATAGCCTAAAGTAAAAGCCAGGGTAGTGGTTCTACGCTGTCCTTCTCTAGGGCACGGTGTAGCCTAAACTAAAGCAGGGTATGGTTCTACTCTGCCTTCACTATAAAGTGAGCCAGCCAGGGTCTGGGCTCGCTCTAATAAATCCTGTTCTCGTTTCTAGCACTGTCTTTGTGGCCATTGTTCCCCATATGGCGGCACGTTAAACACAGGGACTGCAGGTAATCACAGAGCTGGGCTTACATGCAAGAAGAGGCCCACACTAACCAGGAGCAATTGGAGGAAAACACTGCATCGCTGGTCTATGGACATCAGCATAAAGGTAGAAACACAGAGGAAAGGAGGGAGAGAGGGTGAGGGGGGGGTTAGGGAAGAGGGAGAGGGTGGAGGGGTGGGGGTTGAGGGAAAGAGGGAGAGGGAAATTGAAAGTGAGAAAGAGAGGGAAAAGAAGAAGAATGGGAAAGAGAACGAGGTATACTGAAAAGAAGGAAGGGAGGGAACAAAGGGGCATAATGGGGCACAAACCATCCAGTGAGAGGTGTGTGTGAGGGGGGAGCCAGGTCAGACAGAGCGAGTGAGAGGAGGGGTGGTTGGCAGTGTTGTTTGGTAGGGGAGGTGCAGGCAGTGTGATTGGGAGGGGAGGTGTCTGCTGTGCCAAACAGACTGTGGCAGCCACCCCGCCAGGCTGCTCTCCAGAGGAGGGCCTGTAATCCCAGCAGCTCAATTGTGCTGGCCGGCAGGCACTTCCCCACTTCCACCGAGCAGCACAGTCAGCTGACTGGGACTGGCACTGTGGGAGTAGCAGAGACCAGGAGCAGCTACGCTTGCTGCACCTCCTGTTAACTCCACTCTAGCTTTTGCAGCGCCTCGATCACACCGACAGCATCATTTTGGTACACCAGAGGTACATTCAATTCCAATGGAACTCTGTGTTTGCCTTGCAGCATTGCGTTGCAGAGGCAGGTGGTTCTGTGAATCTGTGTGGTGCATATGTTGGATATATCTAATGTATGCTTCAAATTGTAAGCGTAGACTTGACAAAAACAGTAGCAGCAGGGGAATGTTGAACTGTTGTTGCACACATATCCAGTAAAAAGAATAACATAAGAATAACATAATAAAAGTTTGACTGCAGAATGTAGTACGCAGCATTGATGCAATGACGCTGTCGGTCTTATCGAGGCGTAAGGTACACATTTCTGCACGCATTGATTCTTTTTTATAAGTTTGTTTGCATCTGGGTAATGTACATAAAGTTGAATCCAAATGTAGCATTCGTCATATGTGTGTGTGCGTGCGTGTGTGTGCATGTTGAGTGTGTGTGTGTGTGTGTGTGTGTGCGAGTGCGTGCATGTGGGTGTGTGGGTGTACGTGCGTGCATGTGTGTTTGCGTCTGCAAAAACAGAGCAAGAGAGTGAGTGAGTGCAAGAGCAGACAATGGTGCAGTCAGGCGTGTAATCACAAACCATTTGGGTTTGAGTAGCTAGAGTGTTCATCAAACAAGGTGTGTCCTTTCTATCTCCCTGCGTCCCACAGATGACCACTTAGTCTCCAGCCGGTTGCCATTATAGCCAATGGAGAGGTAAACTAATCTAATCCCACCCAGTTGCTGAGTGGTTCATTTCCTGAATGTGAGGAGTGTGAGGGAGAGGGGGCAGAGGGGTGCAGAGGGCTGAGGGTGCTCTGCAGTCAGGGTTTCCCTAACCCCCACAGCTGCACCTAACAGGGAGACAGACATTTGGTAAAGGAAGCCACAAACCCAAAGTATGATCAATTATCCTGTTCATTTATTTTCTTCTTCTCACACCACCAGGCCAGGGCTCAGTCGTGTTCTATGGTAAGGAAGCAATATTTTTCCGTCTCCAACTGACTCAACATCCCGATGACTAGTACTATCATAAGCTCTGCATGCGGGTGAGTGAGGTTTGAGTGTGGAGTTGAAGAAGATAGGGGCTGCAGGGAGCCTGGAGATGGTTGCTACAGTCAGCCAGAGGGCCTCTATCTCTGGAGCCTCGCTGAACCTCCAGTAGCATAGTGGTGTGTTAGAGGTGCTGACCTGATGGCTGTGGCCTCTGCAGCCCTGAAGGAGCACATTCGTCCCCCTGCTCTGCTGCTCTGCCAGTTGGCAAGCCTAACCCAGGAAACTGTCAGTGTCGATTGAGCTGAGTGGAGGAGCTCGTGCTAAGGAGTCTTGCTGGTCCAGGGCCCACCTCTCTTTCCAAAGCATGGGAAAAAAGAGCTCCGGCATTCCACAGGTCTGAGCTGCCAGCTTCCCCCTGCTGCCCGGGGTTCACAGGGAGCCCTGAATGAGATTAACAAAAGCGTTCTGTTGGACCCCTCTTGGCTGCCTTCCACGTCAACAGCCTGCCAGGTCAAAGGTCACACTAACTACATTCATTCCCAGCAGACCCCTTGCTCCAAACACAGGCTGCCAGTCGCACAAACTCCCAGCTTTCCTCTAATCCCCTGAGATATGTCTGATCTCTCCACATGTTTCTGCTCAATTAAAGCAATATCACACCTTTCAAATGGAATGGAAGGAGAGGGAGAGAGGGAGAGAGGGGAGGAAAAGAGGAGAGAGTACAGACTAAGGGTGAGAAGTGTGAAAAAGAATGAATTGAAGAACAGAGTGATTGAAATAGAAAGAGAATAAGAAGAATGAATATGTTTCTGTGTGAGGCAGTAGCATGGGCTCAGTACCACATGAATCACTGTACCTGATGAAACTTCCAGAGACAAAGCTCAACGTTCCTTCACTCAGAGTCATTACTAATGCCTAATCATTCACTGTACTGTACAAACACTATACACACACACCTGCTTAGCCATCTTATTCAATCTAGAGGTATTCTAGATAGAGCAATGGATTTCTGAATTACACCAAAGGTTCATGAACATAATTAATGTCATTCATGTAACATAAGAAAGATGCCTGGATTTCTGCATACATGTTTTACTAGGAGGAACTAACCACATTAGACACCGTGACTGCCTTTCCTGGGTAGAGAAATATCTTGATATCTGGTGATGACTTATTGAATTTGCTTATTTATATATATTTTTATTTTATTTTACTAGGCAAATCAGTTAAGAACAAATTCTTATTTTCAATGATGGCCTTGGAACAGTGGGTTAACTGCCTTGTTTAGGAGCAGAACGACAGATTTTTACCTTGTCAACTCGGGGATTCGATCTTGCAACCTTTCGGTCCAAGTCCAACGCTCTAACCACTAGGCTACCTGCCGCCCCTTTAATGCCGGAAGGCTCTGTCTGCAATAAACATGCAGCCTACACTCAACATGAAACAGTCACTTCTCATCTCTGTAGACAGAGCATCTGAAACTAGTTAAGACAAACAGTTGGCAACGAGAAGTAGAGGTGGACCAGCTGAGAGCGAGAGACGTAGGGAAGCAGAGAGGGAGAGGAGTGAAAAGAGAGAGAGAGAGAGAGAGAGAGAGAGAGAGAGAGAAAGGAGGAGGATGAGGGGTTTGGAGGAGGAGAAGGAGAGAGTGGAGTAAGGGGTGGGGGGGTTCACAGAAAGGATCGTACATTTATTTTTTCCACCAGTATTTCTTGTCCTTGATCTGGCTGCTTTTCTTTAAGCTGGATCCAGAACCCCACCCCCCTGCAGAGTCTTACCCCAGAGGAGGGGAGAGCTGGGCGAGGGAGAGACGGCCAGCTGCAGGCTTGACTGGAGCCCTGCACACACACACAGATGGAGCAGAGAGAAGGGGGGGGCTGGAAGCAGAGAGAGAGAGGAGAGAGAGAGCCACTCGATGACAGCGTGAGTGCAAGGGGGATATACCACTCAAAGACACAACACGGCACCCTGAGAGATTGAGTTTCAAAGTGGCAGAGCAGGAGGGTTTCCAGGGCAATGGACTTCCGCCACTAAGGCCATGCAGCCATGGAACACAACACAGAGCTGACCCCAAACATATGACATAACACACCCGGCCAACAACAGACTGACGGCAGCATACTGTATGACAGCCCTGGTAGATCCCTGCATATGCAGATGACAGTCCTACTATACAATACAAGGCCTTRTAATACCCAGCTTATGATGACTCATAAACACAGAGTCAATCCAGAACCCAGAATTTGACAGACCTTCCCTACCGCACACAGCTAACATGTTTATCAGACTGCAGACCACAGCCTTCTGTAGGATATGCGGTCCTTAGCCATGTAGATACTGTTGCAGTGCTTTGTCCACCATAAATCAAATGGCTCTGTGAAACATCAAAGAAATGTGTCTTACAGTATGTGATAGATTAGAGACATCATGGTCCAACATGCTTTAAATACCACATAGACCAAACAGTATGTTATGGAGAGAGAGGAACAACCAGGTAGCGCTCCTGAGTAATCATGGTATTCCTGTCTGATCAATAGAGGGCGCTAGCACTCAATATGGGAATTAATCTATTGTAAATCATAAAACATATTTCTGTCATCTTTTATTTGTAGGCTATTCAAAATAGTACATTCATTTGATAAGAAAATACTTTGATTTTACATATGAAGTATGGTACTAACAGACTTCAAAATAGATGTTTTGAGCATTAGCAGAGAAAAACTGCTATTAGTGTGATATTTGGGAGAAGGCATTTGAGTGTGCTCATGCAGAACAAACAGTTCTGTAGTGAGAGAGAACTCTCCTAAGCAAGCAATAAACGTATATAACTCATAACTCAGTGGATGCTGCTATATTGGGTGCATTCAGTGTGTGTTGTGCAGAGACATGAACACCAGCTCAGGTGCAGAGTCACATCATGTTTGTGAGCAGCAGAAATGGTGCACCATAAATGTACAGACACACATGCGAAAGCCATTGCTATAACTCCACTATAACTCCAACTCCTGACATAATGTAACCAAACAGTAAAAATCCCCAACTGACATGTCATGATCTGTTTGATTACTTGTGTGAAATAGTGCTCTCAGTTGCTTTATAAATCACAGGCAATCCCTAAGAGGTAGTGACAGCTGATTTAATGAAACATGGGACAGTGCTGGTGAAGATGAAGTGTGGTGTGTTTTAAATCAAATCAAATCAAATTTTATTTGTCAAACGCGCCGAATACAACAGCTTACAGTGAAATGTTTACTTACAAGCCCTTAACCAACAATGCAGTTTTAAGAAAAATAAGTATTTAGAAAGTATTTACTAAAATGAACTGAAGTAAAAAAAAACGTGTCATTAAAGAGCAACAATAAAATAATAGTAGCGAGGCTATATACCARGGGTACCGGTACAGAGTCAATGTGCGGGGGCACATATTATTCGAGGTAATTGAGGTAATATGTACATGTAGGTAAAGTGACTATGCATAGATAATAAACAGAGAGTAGCAGCTGCGTAAAAACGGGAGTGAGGGTGGGGTCAATGCAAATAATATGCGTAGCCATTTAATTGGGGGTAGAAGCTGTTAAGAAGCCTTTTGGACCTAGAATTAGCGCTCCGTTACCGCTTGCTGTGCGGTAGCAGAGAGAAAAGTTTATGAGTAGGGTGGCTTCCTCTGACACCGCCTGGTATAGAGGTCCTGGATGGCAGGAACCTTGGCCCCAGTGATGTACTGGGCCGTACGCACTACCCTATGTAGTGCCTTGCGGTCGGAGAACGAACAGTTGCCATACCAGGCGGTGATRCAACCAGTYAGGATGCTCTCGATGGTGCAGCTGTATAACATTTTGAGGATCTGAGGACCCATGCCAAATCTTTTCAGTCTCTTGAGGGGCAATAGGTGTTGCAATGTCCTCTTCACGACTGTCTTGGTGTGTTTGGACCATGACAGTTCGTTGGTGATGTGGACACCAAGGAAGTGTCAACCTGCTCCACTACAGCCCTGTCGATGAGAATGGTGGCATGCTTGGCCCTCCTTTTTCTCTAGTCCACGATAATCTCCTTTGTCTTGATCACGTTGAGGGAGAGGTTGTTATCCTGGCACCACACTGACAGGTCTCTGACCTCCCTATAGGCTGTCTCATTGCTGTCGGTGATCAGGCCTACCACTGTTGTGTCGTCGGCAAACTTAATGATGGTGTTGGAGTCGTGCTTGGCCATGCAGTCATGGGTGAACAGGGAGTACAGGAGGGGACTGAGCATGCAYCCCTGAGGGGCCCTTGTGTTGAGGATCAGCGAGGCAGATGTGTTGTTACCTACCTTTATCATCTGACGGGGTGGCCCGTCAGGAAGTCCAGGATCCAGTTGCAGAGGTAGGTGTTTAGTCCCAGGGGCCTTAGCTTAGTGATGAGCTTTGGAGGGATGGGTCCAGAGTGGGGATGATATTCCCTAAAAACATGTCACTTCCATACAACTATGACTGGAAGTGACTTTTTTTGTGGCAGGTTAGGAGAACTTACGCAGCAGGTTTGGAGAATTAGGTTAAGGTTAGGAAAAGGGTAAGGGAAAATGCTCTCCTAACTTGTTTTACGAAATGTTACTTCGGGTCATAGCTGTATTGAAGAGGCGTGTTTTTAGGGAGTCCCAGAGGGGACCGTACAACATTAGCCCCAGCCTGGCGACCCTCATCAAGAGACAGGAGCCTCAATGACATTYAGGGGTATGGGCTCTCTAACAGACTGACACATATAAACCAGACCTGATCACTCTACCTGTCTGCTGCAGACAGACGGGTGGAGGGACAGATGGACAGAGGGGTAACAAACAGGGCTCCGAGTCTGAAGAGTTTCCTGTGGAACAGAAAAATGTGATAATTCATACATGTAATGGGATCCATTAATCCATGTATTAACTACCCCACACCATACAACAGGGCACAGCCTGGAGAAATAAGACACAGATGAGAAAAGGCCAGGAGAGGCCGAAGAGACACATCAATTAAAGGGTGGTGAGGAGAAAGAGGTGGAAGGGAGGGGAGGAGGGGAGGAGGGAGGCAACAGCATTCAGAGTGAGAACAAGAGGAGAGAATAGAGATAGATCTGGGTTTATTGCTAGACATGATCCGGGGTGATCTTGAGAATCCGAAAAAGAGGAGAAACACAAAAGAGAAGGTTCTGGGGTGAGAGAGAGTGGCCCCCAGTGCAGGGGTGAGAGGGGATGAGTGGTGGGGGACGGGGACAGAGCTGGGGCTGCGTGGTGCGGTGCTAACAGGCCCCTGGGGAGCCGGAAGGCGCTGTAGGACCATATGGGGAACAGTGAAAGCGAGGGAGTGGCGGGCAGGCGGAAGGGAGCCTCAGGGCCTGGGCTGACAGGACTGCACTGCCCCAACTAACCAAACCTCAGCTTCAGCTGTTCCCCTGGAGCCATGGGCCTGCCTGGGGACTAGACACACACACATACATAACAAAAACTAGACACACACACAGGACAATACACCACCAGCCTCTGTGCAACACAACACACCAGCCGCAGTGAGAATAAGCACTGCACCAGCCATGGAGCCAGCAAACTCACAGCTCACCAGCTTGTGGCTGAAACAGGGGAGAGAAGAGGTGGGAGGGTATGGAAAGATACCTTGCACAGTCTCTCAACAATCTTACCTGGCACTTGCAAGCTACACTCTTAGAAAAAGGGTTCCAACAGGGTTCTTCTGCTGTCCCCATAGGAGAACCCTTTTGGGCTCCAGGTACACCCCTTTTTCGCTCCAGACAGAACCCTTTTGGGTTGGAAAGGGCTCTTACATGGACCCCAAAAGAGTTCTACCTGGAACCAAACATGGTTATCCTGTGGGGACAGCCGAAATAACCATTTTAGGTTCTAGATAGCACCTTTTTTTCTAAGTGTATGGTGCTTATCCTTAGAGCACAATTTGCATTAAAATATGACTCAATGTCAGCTAACTATCTAACTGAGCGGTCAGCATAATCCTACATGTTGAGAAACACTGGCCTGTGGTCTAACATCTACATACAGAGGGCACCTATTCTTAGACTCTTGCCTGGACTGATACTGAATGCTTTGAAGGAGCTTTCATAAGGGTTTGGTGGCACTCAATATTATAGCTCTCAGATGAGCATAAGATTCCTGTCCTCAATCTCCTCAGCAGGTCGTGACAGACAGTGTTGTCCGTGACTGCAATATATTATTGACAGTGTCACTCAATATGTTATATAGAGACTGTGACATACGGTCACACACCCCTCTATCACTTGCTGGCAGCAACCGGTCTTCTCCTGCTCTATCCTCCCCTTAGGGAAGGAATCTGCCATGGCCACAGTGGATTGTCTTCCTGGAGCTCAATAGAACAGTAGCACCTGTCTGTCTCTGTCTCTCTGTAATAATTATTAATGTGTGCCCCACCACTCCATCTTAAGAGCACAATGAGCTGCCTCTCCTCTCCAGTCAGGAGCTGCAGCCAGGCAGTGTTCAGTTTTCAGGTTGGGCTGTTATGCTGCAGGCAGGGGTGATAAGGGGAGGAGAGGGGAGGATGTCCCAACCACCCTGCCTGCCTGTCTATCTGTCTGTCAGCCACTCCCATCCATTGTGTAAACTGTCTGCTGTGTGTCTCTAGCCCCAATTCCCCCAGTACAGCTTGAGATGACAAACAGTGTGGCGGGGGGGGGGATGCTTTTCAGAATATGTGTAGCATATTCATGAGTGCTAGTATGGACTTCTGGTTTTTGAAGAGGATGAGAGATTCTCACTTAGTTTATTGTCTGCCCCAGCCAGGGATAAAGACAGTTCTCTCTCTCTCTCTCTCTCTCTCTCTCTCTCTCTCTCTCTCTCTCTCTCTCTCTCTCTCTC
>NC_036855.1:15962930-15964118 GCF_002910315.2 Salvelinus sp. IW2-2015
AGTATGCTTAGGGTCATTGTCCTGCTGGAAGCTGAATCTCTGTCCCAGTCTCAAATCTCTGGAAGACTGAAACAGGTTTCCCTCAAGAATTTCCCTGTATTTAGCGCCATCCATCATTCCTTCAATTCTGACCAGTTTGTCTGACCACAGCATGATGCTGCCACCACCATGCTTCACTGTGGGGATGGTTTTCTCGGGGTGAAGGGAGGTATTGGGTTTGCGCCAGACATAGTGTTTTCCTTGATGGCCAAAAAGCTAAATTTTTGTCTCATCTGACTAGAGTACCTTCTTCCATATGTTTGGGGAGTCTCCCACATGCCTTTTGGCGAACACCAAACATTAGTGCTTACTTTTTTCTTTAAGCAATGGCTTTTTTCTGGCCACTCTCCCGTAAAGCCGAGCTCAGTGTAGTGTACGGATTAAAGTGGTCCTATGGACAGATACTCCAACTCCGCTGTGGAGCTTTGCAGCTCCTTCAGGGTTGTCTTTGGTCTCTTTGTTGCCTCTCTGATTAATGCCCTCCTTGCCTGGTCCATGAGTTTTGGTGGGCGGCCCTCTCTTGGCAGGTTTTCTGTGGTGCCATATTCTTTCCATTTTTTAATAATGGATTTAATGGTGCTCTGTGGGATGTTCAACGTTTCGGATACTTTTTTATAACCCAACCCTGATTTGTACTTTTCCACAACTTTGTCCCTGACCTGTTTGGAGAGCTCCTTGGTCTTCACGGTGCCGCTTGCTTGGTGGTGCCCCTTGCTTAGTGGTGTTGCAGACTCTGGGACCTTTCAGAACATGTGTATATATACTGAGATCATGTGACACTTAGATTGCACACAGGTGGACTTTATTTAACTAATTATGTGACTTCTGAAATGAATTGGTTGCACCAGATCTTATTTAGGGGCTTCATAGCAAAGGGGGTGAATACATATGCACACACCAATTTTCCTTTTTTTTTATATATATAATTTTTTTAAACAAGTAATTTTTTTCATTTCACTTGACTATTTTGTGTATGTCCATTACATGAAGTCCAAATAAAAATCAATTTAATTTACAGGTTGTAATGCAATAAAAAAGGGGGGAAAAAGGGGGATGAATACTTTTGCAAGGAACTGTATACTGTATGTACACTGCTCCAAAAAATAAAGGGAACACTTAAACAACACAATGTAACTCCAAGTCAATCAC
>NC_036855.1:15968301-15973380 GCF_002910315.2 Salvelinus sp. IW2-2015
AGTCTACAACCCACACAAGTGGCTCAGGTAGTGCAGCTCATCCAGGATGGCACATCAATGCGAGATGTGGCAAGAAGGTTTGCTGTGTCTGTCAGCGTAGTGTCCAGAGCATGGAGGCGCTACCAGGAGACAGGCCAGTACATCAGGAGACGTGGAGGAGGCCGTAGGAGGGCAACAACCCAGCAGCAGGACCGCTACCTCCGCCTTTGTGCAAGGAGGAGCACTGCCAGAGCCCTGCAAAATGACAGGCCCAGGGGCAGGTCAGGCAGAGGTCAGTAATCCAGAGTAGGGGCAAAGGCACAGGATGGCAGGCAGGCTCAGAGTCAGGACAGGCCAGGGTCAAAACCAGGAAGACGAGAAAAAGAGAGACTGGGGAAAAGCAGGAGCTGAGACAAACCGCTTGTTGACTTGAACAAACAAGACAAACTGGCACAGACAGACAGAAAACACAGGTATAAATACCCAGGAGATAATTGGGGAAGATGTGCGACACCTGGAGGGGGGTGGAGACAAGCACATGGACAAGTGAAACAGATCAGGGTGTGACCAGAGTCAATACATGTTAAAATCCCCTTTGGAAGCGATTACAGCTGTTAATCTTTCTGGGTATGTCCTTAAGAGCTTTGCACACCTGGATTGTACAATATGAGCCCATTATTCTTTAAAAAAATTCTTCAAGCTTTGTCAAGTTGGTTGTTGATTATTGCTTAACAGCCATTTTCAAGTCTTGCAATAGATTTTCAAGCCTATTTAAGTCAAAACTATAATTATGCCACTCAGCAACATTCAATGCTGTCTTGGTAAGCAACTTCAGTGTATATTTGGCCTTATGTTTTAGGTTATTGTTATTGCATTTCTCTCCCAGTGTCTGTTAGAAAGCAGCCTGAACCCGGCTTTCCTCTAGGATTTGCCCGTGCTTTGCTCTATTGCATTTCTTTTTATCCCCAAAAAACTCCCTAGTTCTTGCCGATGACAATCATACCCATAACACGATGCAGCCACCACCATGCTTGAAAATAAGAGCGATACTCAGTGATGTGTTGTTTTGGATTTTCCCCAAACGTAACGCTTTGTATTCAGGACAAAAAGTTAATTTCTTTGCCACATGTTTTGCAGTTTTACTTTAGTGCCTTATTGCAAACAGGATGCATGTTTGGAATATTTGTATTCTGTACAGACTTACTTCTTTTCACTCTATAATTTAGGTTAGTACTGTGCAGTAACTACAATGTTGCTAATCCATCCACAGTTTTCTCCTATCACAGCCATTAAACTGTAACTGTTTTAAAGTCACCATTGGCCTTATGGTGAAATCCATGAGTGGTTTCCTTCTTCTCCGGCAACTGAGTTAGGAAGGACGCCTATATCTTTGTAGTGACTGGGTGTATTGATACACCATCCAAAGTGTAATTAATATCTTCACCATGCTCAAAGAGATATTTAATGGCCGATTTTTTTAGGTGCCCTTCTTTGAGAGGCATTGGAAAACTTCCTGGTCTTTGTGGTTAAATCTGTGTTTGAAATTCACTACTCGACTGAGGGACCTTAGAAATAATTGTATGTGTGGTGGTACAGAGATGAGGAGGTCATTCAAAAAGATGTTAAACACTATTATTGCACACAGAGTGGGTCCATACAACTTATGTGACTTGTTAAGCACATTTTTACTCCTGAACTTATTTAGGCTTGCATAACAAAGGGGTTGAATACTTATTGACTCAAGACATTTCAACTTTTCATCTTTAATTCATTTGTAAAAAAATGCTGTGGTCGTACTCGGCTCAATAGCTAGTCACTCTCATCAGTTATCGATTGCCCAATGAGCAGTAATTGTAGTGTTGGTGATGATCGATTTCGTGTGCATCGATTCAGTGGAGGTCGCCGGATGATTGTGGTAGTTGATAGTGTGAGGGGATGACTGTGGTTTCAGCTGCATAGTTCGAATCAGGGGTGATTGTGGTAGGATAGTGGAGGTGATGGTGCGTTCTCGTCAGACGGTATTGTGTACTATCCGTGGCAGGGTGTCTTGCGCTGTCTTCGGTAGTGATTCAGTCGGAGGGGCTGCATGCTGTGTTGTCGATAGTGGTCAGGGGATGATTGTGGTCAAGGTATTCAATTCAATTCAAGGGCTTTTAAATTGGTGATGTAGGGTAGGAGACATGTGTGGAGTTGGTGGTTGTATGAATGGATTGTGACATAGTGAGGGGATGGTTGTAGTAAGCTAGATTGTGGAGGGGATGATGTGGTAGTGATAGTAGTGAACTGCGTGGTGATGAAGGTTGTGATAGTGTGAGGGGAATGGTATATGAGGTAGTGGACATAGTGGAGGGAATAGGATGTGAGAGGTAGATTAATTGTGAGGGGGATGGATTAGTATGGTAGTGTGGCCGAGAGAAGTGAATGACATGATGATATAGAGTGCTAGTGGTGATGATATGAAAAAAAATGAAACACTGTGGTAGTGATATGGGTGATAGGGTGGTGATGGTGGTGAAGATAGTGGTGATGGTAAGTAATAATGTTTGGCCCATGAACAGATTGGTGGTTGGTCAGTAGATGAGTAATTAAAGGAGTAAGTGCTAGTAGGTGGTGGTTTAAGTATGATATAATCAAGGGAGTTATGATCGAATCATGATGGTCGATAGGTGTTGGTGAGAAGTTTGTGCGCTCAGAATAGATGAGGTGATAGTGTGTGATAAATGAAGTAAGTAGGTGATGGTGTATAATGTTTGGCCCGTGATATGAAAGGTGGTAGATAGTAAATAACAGGGTAGTTGATAAAGTGGTGGTGATAGTGATAGTGTGTGTGTAGTGAGTGTTAGATAATGTTTGAGTTATGATATGTAGGTGGTGGTGTTGATAGTTAATAAGGTAGTGCTAAGTGGATGGTGATGGATTGGTTGTATGACGTGTGTTAAACATAAAATTGTAGTGGCTAGTATAGATTGTTTGCCAAACCCCAGGGATATCCTATCCCTTCTAAACCGCCACAGCACAGGCCTCTTACACATACATGAAATATACAGCATGGGATTGTGATTTGGAGAATATCAGTTAAATTATATTTCAGTCCACTACTGTCAACTGATGGCCCGTTTCCTGGGCAGTGTATTTAAATTGTTAATACAAATAAAGCGAGTCGCTCTCTAGGGTAGAATTGTGTGTTGTGACTTCAACACTGGGTGGCCCGGATGCCCCAGCCTTGTCGATAGGTTCTTGTGGCTCACGAGCGAGTCGGCCTATTGATCAGGGCCGAACGTATACACAAAGACAACGTCTGTGTGGGAGCTGCTTGTAGTTGTAAGGCACACACATGGCCGGGTGTGGTGCAGGGATGGTGGGGGGTGGAGAGTGCTGCTTGGCAGGAGGGGGAAAAATGAGGGGTGAGTGGGTGGTAAGGTTCTGCGCTGTTGGTGCGCGGGGAGTTCAGAAGGTTGTTGGCAGCGTCGCATAGGGGGAATGGGAGATGAGATGGTGAAACTGCTCGCTGTGAATACAGTGAGCCCAGTGGGAGGGGGAGCAGGGATGCATGTGATCCTGCTTCCTGAACTCCTCCACGACAAAGCAACCTCTGTGTATCATGGCGGAGATGGTGCTGACTGAGCGAGTCAATGATGCTGGCCCCGCCCACAACAAAACACCACCCAAACTCACATCCTCCACATCTAGAGGCGCAATATTAAAGTCTGGCTCAGTCACAGGACTGGAGCGCAGTAAAGATAGAGCACACACAAACACTCCTCTACACTCTTTACAGCGCAGGGACTCTCATGAGAGCACAACATGCCGTTCGAGAGAGCATACAGGAAAGCACTAGTCTAACGAGCAACACAGTGCACAAGAACTAACACAGTTTTCCCCTCATTTGTGGGCGCAGTGTGGCACATAGCCTGTCTCTCTTTGAGAGCCATGGTCGGTGCCTAATCACGGCGGCCCTTTCTCAATATGCAATCAAGCCCCAAAAGGCTATGCTCGCACTGCACACAAAGACCCCACACCACACCACACCAACAAGACAATCACTGTACCACACTACACCGACGCTCAACCCCACACCACAAACGCCACATTTCCTTTAAGATTTGGGGTTCACTAACACCAAAAACGATCAGCGATGCACAGAACACAGTATTCTGCACTGTGTACAAACTCTCCTTGTTTAGGGCCAAATCACAAACCCACGCCATTCATCGGTTTGCTTCTGTTTTTTGTTGTTTAATTCTTTGCCAATGTGTCAAGTAAATTATTTCCCTATTAACTAGATTAGTTTCCTCAATCACATGACCACATCAACATTCTCGAGGCACATCTAGAGGCCAATATTCAACTCTTAATGGTTCTTTGCTGTGTTCAGGAATATATCTAGCTGGTCTCCGCACACGTAGGGTGCAGTCAAATTAATATAACTCTGTGGGCACAGAAAGTCGCGATCAGTCTCTCAGCTTGTCTCTGTGCCGCAACTCCAGAATATGGATTCCTATGCGCATTCTCCAGAGCCAAGTCTTTGCCTAAAAGGCTGTGGCGTTACGGCAGTAGTGAATGGAACGGATTAAAGGTTGCTCTCAAGCAGATTGCTTTTTGTGATATCATCTCGCAACTCAGTTAAAGTAAGAAGCCTGATTGATTCACTCTTACAGTATACTTCTGTACATAGATTTCTGTAGGGTGATTTGATGGAACTATACGTGAGTTTTCATTGTGACGGAACTGGGGGAAAATTGAAGGAATGGCTACATGCCGAGACATAGTGTTCTGTATGGCTTTAGAAAGAGATGGTGTTCTAATAATCTATATATATCACTACATAGCAAAGGCATGGCTTCATAATGTACTGTAAACATTTGAACAATGCAGTCATTATGTAATTGGTTGCTAACATGTCCCTTTTACCATACAAGAAAAAGAGAAAATTGTGACCATTGTTTATCTTTATTAGCCTGGTAAGGACCTCATTTGAAATATTTTAATGTACAGTGCCTCAGAAAGTATTCACACCCCTTAACTTTTTCACATTTTGTTTGTGTATTCATGACAAACAATGTCCATAATTTCAAAATGGAATTATGTTTTTTTTAATTA
>NC_036855.1:15976068-16021068 GCF_002910315.2 Salvelinus sp. IW2-2015
CGTTGTGTGGGTCCGGTAGCCCAGGGGAGGGGGGCAGATCAGGACTGCCTGACTCCCAGCAGCACCGGGCACAGCAGCAGGGTGCGGAGAGCCCTGGCCTGGCAGCCCTCCACACCCAACCTACACCTCCACAACCGCAATTAAAGTCTGGCTCGTCACAGGCTGGAGCGCAGTAAATACAGCACACAAACCTTCTCACTTTACGCCAGGGACTGCGTAGAACATGCCCGCTTTCAAGCCTAACACACCACACACACACACACACACACCTACACACACCACCACCAACACACACACACAACACACACACACACACACACACACACACACCACACACACACCACACCCACACACCACACATACACCACACACACACACACACACTAACACCACAAATATTCACTCTTTCCTGTTTCGATAATACATGGTCTCCCGCACAGCTATCACAGTCAATATATAACTCACACAAGCACACCCACCTCCTCCCCTGTCTCAATTGTTTTTCCATTTCTCTTGAGCTAGTTCCCTAGCCTAGGTGGGCGCGCGCCAGTAGTGATGGACCGATTAGTTTGCTTCAGATTGCTTTCTGATATATGCACTCGTTTAAACTAAAAGGCCTGATTCGTTTCCTAAGTAACTTTTCTTACATCATTTTGTCAGTGTGAACACTATATACGTTGGATTTCAGATGTTGCACGGACTTGGCAATGGAGGAATGTTTTACATGCCGAGACATTAGCTGTTCTGATCTCTCTCTTTTTGTCACCTCTTCTCTTCCCCCTGACGCTGCACACCTGAGGCCCCCGCACCACACTGCACCACCACCACTCCTCCCTGCCCCTCCTGCCCAAGCACACTCTCCACCCCCCACCATCCCTGCACCCACCGGCCCAGCTGACATTATACAGCTCACAGCGCTTGTCTATACGTGTCGGCTGATCAATAGGCCTGACTCGGAGCSTATCGACGCTGGCATCGGCCTCATTGATCACATCCATTCTCCATGGCTAGCTTTTCAAAGATAATTGGGCCCAGGAACCTGCCTCCTTATGAGTGACAGTTGGCTGAAATGATAATCAACTGGATATGCTCCAAACACAATCCCAGCAGGAGTAGAAGGGCTGGGGGTAGAAGGGAAGGGATTCCCTGTTGAAAATCACTACCACTATTATTACCACTATCACTATCATCACCACCACTATCACTACCCTTATTACTATCAACACCACCACCACTATCACTACCCTTATTACTATCAACACCACCACCACTATCATCACCACCACTATCACTACCCTTATTACTATCAACACCACCACCACTATCATCGCCAACATTATTACTACCATCACCACTACTATCACCACTATCACCACCATCACCACCGCTTTCACCAACACTATCACCACTATCACTACCCTTATTACTATCAACACCACCACCACTATCACTACCCTTATTACTATCAACACCACCACCACTATCATTGCCAACATTATTACTACCATCACCACTACTATCACCACCATCACCACCGCTATCACCACTATCACTACCACAATCCTCATAATCGCCACAGTTACTATCATCACCACTAGCACAATCATCATAATCATCACTATCTTCGCCACCACTACCACAATCATCCCCTCCACTATCACTACCACAACCATCCCCTCCACTATCACTACCACAACCATCCCCTCCACTATCACAACCATCATCACCACCATCACCTCTACTATCACTACCACAATCATCCCCTTCACCTCTATCACTACCACAATCATCCCCTCCACTATCACTAACCACAATCATCATCACCAACACTACAATTACTGCTATTTGCAAATCGTACTATGGCTACTTACTGCCACCACCACCGTCAACAATATATAATGCCCCCACTACTGCTATTGCTACTACTATTACTACCAACCTCCTCCTGCCTCAGTATTAGAAATGAGTGTCTGTGAGGATGATGAAGCACTTTAATAAAGGAAAGGGCTAATGGTATTAGTAATATTGATATTCATTATGATATGGCCTGGACTAACCCCATTATGTTCCCATTAGAGGTAATAACGATATACTGCCACCTCATTTGTTTCACTGACCACTTGTGCATATTGCAGAATTAAATGGGGCAAACGACAAAGAGACAGACAAATTCAATACATTGATGTTATATTTAGAAAATTAAGAGCTGATCTGTGCGTAAACAAACTAACAAACCAGACCCTGAACCAAAAAGCAAAATTCACATTCAAAAGAGGTAGAGCGTCCATGGTAAAATATTTGACTAGGAAATCAATAGATGTATTCAAATGTGTGCCAAATACAGGGTATGCTACATGGAAATCAATGCATATAGGCATATTAAGTGCTTATCTCTATTGACGAGTCCATTAAAAGCTAGCCTTCTACTTGGCAGACAGACAGCAGACAGACAGACAGACAGACAGACAGACAGACAGGAACAGACAGACAGGACAGACAAGGACAGACAGACAGACAGACAGACAGACAGACAGAACAGACAGACAGACAGACAGACAGACAGACAGACCAGACAGACAGACAGACAGACAGAGCTGCTGATCCCATCAGCAGGCTGGTCTACACCACACTACAACAATGCCCCTCTTTATTTCAGCCCCAGTCTCCATCTCCAAGCCCCCTGCCCCCCCTAGCCCCCCTCGCTCAGCCCAAACCCCCAGTGTGTTAGTGTGCCCCTGTGCTCAGTCTGTCAGTCCAGCCGCTCACCAGCTCACTACTGAGAGGCATTATGCTAATGTATGGGCCTCTCTCTCTCCCTGGCCCTTTCACTGCTCACTGGATGGTCTTGCCTTAGGGCATGCTGCTTGTTTGACAGAACATCCCTGATACTTCGGGATTAGTCCAGCTTGTTTGGCAAACTAGGAGGGGGATCTTATGTACTTTGAGTTTTTGGAGGCTCCGCTGTAGCACAGATGCCTCCTGCTTTCATCCCCAGCAGGATAAGGACCCTGCTCTCTTCCCCCAAGGGCTGCCCACAGATATGGGGCACCAGCACCCAGCAGGCACCACAGTCAGTGGTGTCAGCATGGAGAACAGATACAGCACAGACA
Organism: Salvelinus sp. IW2-2015; assembly: GCF_002910315.2. Taxonomy (NCBI): domain Eukaryota; kingdom Metazoa; phylum Chordata; class Actinopteri; order Salmoniformes; family Salmonidae; genus Salvelinus; species Salvelinus sp. IW2-2015. Next base: position 15,979,179 of record NC_036855.1, read on the forward strand.
GACAGTCACGCACTATTTTGTAGCAGACATCCAAAACAGCACAGATACAAAAAACTCATAATTCATACAGTACAATATCCATGAAAAACCACAGACGCTATCCAAAGTATACGCACACGTGCATACACCACACCACACACACACACACCACACACACACACCACACACACACACACACAGACACACACACACACAACACACACACACACACACACACACACACACACACACACACACACCACACACACACACACAAAAACACACAGACACACACACTTACATTACAACAACTCTGCTGTGATTTCTTCTTGCCAGTCACATTCTTCATAACATGAGATGGAATGTATGTCAAACCATTCAAAATGAGGAGAGATGCAGGTACTTGTGTAATGATATAATGTTAACGCTCCTCAATGCTCTGAGGGACACATTACATGAGGAAGTCCTTTTTTATGGCAACATTCCTGCTCTACATTAATGGAGGCGTTGGGCTGCTATCCCTTTGAGAAAGGCTTGACCTTCTCTATTAAAATGGCTGACCTGTGATCCTGGGTTCAAGCAGCCGGTATGCACATTAACGTCATGTTCCATGCTTTAACGCCTAAAGAGGGGAAAGAGAATAAATAAGGTGGGCAGAAGTAGTGATCTCCCTTTCAGCAGCCGTCCCTAGCAGGAGGCCGCACTATATTCTATTCAGTAATGTCAGGARGACTAAAGTAGTCAAGGAAGTCCTCCCATTGAACTGCTCTTCTGTTTCTAGGCAGAAACGTACTGGTTCTTCACTAGCTCATTGATCTATGTGCCACAATGAGTGTGTAAAACAGATTTGAATCTTAGCAGTCCTTTTCTTTCGGTGTGGTGTAACAGCATTCGACAGATGCAAGAGGATGGGGAAGAGGGGGCATACCTGGGATGCTCATCAGTGGCAGGGAAATGGAGATTAACCCTTCTACTGAAACATGGAGGAAGCAACAAATCAAATCAAATCAAATTGTATTTGTCACATGCGCCGAATACAACAGGTGTAGACCTTACCTTGAAATGTTACATACAAGCCCTTAAGCAACAATGCAGTTCAAGAAATAGATTTAAGAAAATATTTACAAATTAAACTAAAGTAAAAAAACATATATAAATTAAAAAGTAACACAATATTAAATAACAATAACAAGGCTATATACAGGGGGTACCGGTACCGAGTCAATGTGCGGGGGTACAGGTTAGTCGAGGTAATTTGTACATGTAGGTAGGGGTAAAGTCACTATGCATAGATAATAAACAGCGAGTAGCAGCAGTGTAAAAACAGAGGAGGGTCAATGTAAAAACACATYAAACTCCTATCCCTCAATGTCAAACCGACAGGAGGAGAGGAGAGAGAAGAGGAGAGGAGAGGAAGGCATCTCTCTAGAGGGGCAGGTCACTGAGGCGCAGGGGTGATGTCAGCCTATTAAACTGATTTCACAGGTTCCCTTAACGAAGCCTCTGGCATGTTAAAGGGCAGGAAGCATCCTATTTCACCCTTTTCTTCTCTTCCCCTTTAAGCTGAGACTTATCGACAGCTCCTCACAAACAGGCGTGAAGAAGGGCAGCTGCTGGGGTAGCCCTCTCAGGACCCCACGGCGGCCTTGTCGAAAAACACAGGTGGTATTCTACACCAGTCCTGAGCTCTTTAATACCCAGCAAWCCTACATTTTCCTCCCATCTCTTCTCTCCTTCTCTGCCCCCTTTAAAGGAAGGGTCAAGGGAAACCTGATCCTAAATGTTGAGCATTGGAGCACTGGGGTCTCGAGTTCTCCCTCACACCTTGCATGAAACAGCTACAGCCAGATCGTCCTTCAATTTCAATTTAAGGGGCTTTATTGGCATGGGAAACATATGTTTACATTGCCAAAGCAAGTGAAATAGATCATAACAGAAGTGAAATTAACAGTAAAAATTGATCTGTAAACATTACACTCAAAAAGGTTTGTCATATTATGTCTATATTCAGTGTTGTAATGATGTGCAAATAGTTAAAGTACAAAAGGGAAAATAAATACACATAAATATAGGTTGTATTTGCAATGGTGTTTGTTCTTCACAGGTTGCCCTTTCTTGTGGCAACAGGTCACACATATTGTTGCTGTGATTGCACACTGTGGTATTTCACTCAATAGATATAGAAGCATCAAAATTGGATTGGTTTTCAAATTCTTTGTGGGTCTGTGTAATCTGAGGGAAACGTGTGTCTCTAATATGGTCATACATTTGGCAGGAGATTAGGAAGTGCAGCTCAGTTTCCACCTCATTTTGTGGGCATTGTGCACATAGCCTGTCTTCTCTTGAAATCCATGTTTGCCTTCAGCGGCCTTCCTCAACAGCAGGGCTATGCTCACTCAGTACGTACATAGTCAAATATTTCCTTAATTTTGGGTCAGTCATAGTGGTCAGATATTCTGCCATTGTGTACTCTCGGTTAAGGGCCAAATAGCCTTCTAGTTTGCTCCGTTTTTTTGTAAATTCTTTCCAATGGGTCAAGTAATTATATTTTTGTTTCCTCATGATTTGGTTGGGTCTAATTGTGTTRTGGTGGTGGGGCTCTGTGGGGTCTGTTTGTGTTTGTCTCTCTCTATATTTTCTCTCTCCCCCTCTTATCTCTTCCAACCTCTCCACTCTCTCTTTATCTGCTGGGTCTTCATCCCTCTCTATGTTCTCTGCTGTTGCCAGACTGTTCCTTCCTTCAGTAGCGGTCCCTGCAGCATACTGTTAACTGTACTGCAGACAAATTAATTGTGAAATATGAAACGAAATTGAGTCACCAGAGTTGTATCCACAAATTGTTATTTGTGTATCACAACAAAGACTAATCTAGTTCACTTACCTCTTGAGTGAACTGCCTTCCCTCCATCTTTACATTGACAGGAGAGAAAGGCCTGTGATGGAACCTACTGTAGTACGATTTAGCAAAAAGGCTCTCTGGGTTAATGGGAGTTCACCATCAACGCAACACAAATTACACTCCGAAAAACACTAGGCCTTTACCAAACTGTATGATGTGAGCATGATTATTCCAGCCTTACAAAGGCAGCGTCCAACACTGCTTAAAAGCCCTGTTTATTCATAGCACAGTTTGCTCTGTCTGTCATTTAGAGGTCAGTCATTTGAATAGTCCCCAGTACACACCACTGCTGTCCCTTTGCCTAACAGTTAAAACAGCCCACATCACATTGACTTCAAAAGAGCCAGTTTCAAATATCGCATGTCAAATACGACAAAAGTACTTCATAGTGATAGGTCTGACAGAATATGTAGCAGCTGTACAATATAAAGGATTCAAAGTGTAAAACAGACTGAGCTGTGTTTGTTTCAAATAGGAGAGGGAGAGAGAGGGGGGAGGGAGAGGGAGAGAGAAAGAGAGAGTGATAGTGAGCTGAGAACAGAGCAAACAGGCTTTGTTTTAATTACGAGTGCGAAAAAGGCAGAGAAAAGAAGAAGATTTAGCTCGTTAGACCATCACTTTGGATCAAACACCATATTTACATATCAGATTAAACCCCTCACACAAACGAACGGTGAGATCTGAGCTGTGAAGACCACACTAATGAGAGGGAGCCATCTTTCTTCTCGCATTCAGAACATAGGAACACTGTGGCAAGAACAGCTTATCTTTAACTCTTTGGGCACACAATTGCTGAAGACATAATACGTACAGAATCTGATATAGAATAGCTAGTTATAGCTTCATGAGAACGAATACATTACACAACATATGGAAGGCAAACCCCTTGTGGATTTGAAATGTTAAAAGAGAGTCGAAGGATTAAAGTTTAGACATTTACTGACTGTTTAGCAAGCCAGCCAATTAGAGGGCCTGTCAGGTCAGAGTGCATTATGGGAGGTGGTAGGAGTTTAGTAGCAGCACAAATACACTGTCAGGACTGGCTCCCCTTTCATCCGCTGTCTTTCTTCTCTCCCCTTTATTCTCTCCATCTTTAGAGAGAGAAGTGGTAGCTTTGTGGCTCAAGGGATCCAAAAGGCCGGCCATCATTATTCTTTCCCAGATGCCAGTCTCAGTGCCCCGGCACCCCTTTCTCCTCCCTCCTTCCTCCCCCTCTTCCCTCTCTCTCTCCCTCCGCTCAGAGAGCTACACAAACACACCAGTCGGAGGCAGACTCTTTACTGTATTGAACAAAGACTTCTGAGAATGAAAACTCCATTAACACAGACTGGGTCTTCTGTCTCAGCCGTCAAATGAGTGTGAGAGTGGGAGACTAAAACATAGCCAGGCAGAAGGACAAACAGCCCTGGCTGATTACAGGAGCAGAGAGCAGCCAGCATGCCTGGGGGGTTAAAAGCACACCTCTGGCCTGGCCCATCACAGGCCTGTTTGAAGAAATAATAGAACATGTTACACATGTGTAATCACACACTACAACCAAAGGCACTCTGTGTCTATATTTGACAGATAAAATAATGCAGTATGAGAAAGGGAAAAAAATCTATGCTCATTGTAATAACAGCGGATGGTGATGGAGATAAGGCAAACCACTAGGAGCGGAGACTAAGAGGTTATTTCTTATTGCTGTGCATCAGTGATACCAACTGATAAGAATGTCCCTCTTCCCAAGAAYRCCAAGGTAACCTGCCTAAATGGCTATCGTCCCGTAGCACTCACATCTGTMATCATGAAGTGCTTTGAAAGTCTGGTCATGACACACATCAACATCATCATCCCCAACACCCGAGACCCACTCCAATTCGCATACCGCCCCAACAGATCCACAGATGACGCAACCTGTACTGCACTTCACACTGCCCTCTCCGACCTGGACAAAAGGGGAAACAACTATGTGAGAATGCTGTTCATACACTACAGCTCAGCGTTCAACATAGTCCAATCTAAGCTCATCACCAAGCTCGGGACCCCTGAACTAAACACCTCCCTCTGCAACTGGATCCTGGACTCCCTGACGGGGCGGCCCCAGGTGGTGAGGGTAGGCAACAGTGCCTCCGCCACGCTGACCCTCAACACGGGGCCCCTCAGGGGTGCGTGCTCAGTCTCCTCCTGTACTCCCTGTTCAACCACGACTGCGTGGCCACGCATGACTCCAACACCATCATCAGGTTTGCTGATGACACGACAGTAGTAGGCCTGATCACAGATGGCAATGAGACAGCCTACAGAGAGAAGGTCAGAGACTTGGCAGTGTGGTGAAAGGAAAACAACCTCTCCCTCAACATCAGTAAGAGTAAGGAGCTGATTGTGGACTAMAGGAGAAAGAGGGGAGAGCATGCCCTCATCCACATCGACGGGGCTGTAGTGGAGCGGGTTGAAAGCTTCAAGTTCCTTGGCGTCCACATCACTAAGGACTTAACATGGTCCACACCCACCCACACAGTCATGAAGAATAAACGACACTGGCTCTTCCCCTTCAGGGAGCTGAAAATATTTGTCATGGGCCCTCGGATCCTCAAAAGGTTCTACAGCTGCACCATCGAGAGCCTCTTGACTGGCTGCATCACAGCTTGGCATGGCAAATGCAATGCCCTCAACCACAAAGCACTACAGAGGGTGGTGCAGTCAGCTCAGTACATCATTGRGGGCAAGCTCCCTGCCATCCAGGACCTCTATATCAGGCGGTGTCAGAGGAAGGCCCTAGAAATTGTCAAAGACTTCAGCCACCTAAGCCATAGATTGTTAGCTCTACTACCATCTGGCAAACGGTACTGGAGCATTGGCTCTGGATCAACAGGCCCGAGGCAGCTTCTGCCCCCAAGCCATAAGACTGCTAAATAATTTATTAAATGGTTACATGGACTATCTGCGTTGTCCCTATCTTACACTGTTTCTATACACATTCACAATACTATGTATACGCACTATATACACAGTCATAAACACTACACTGACACTCTCACAAAAAAAGTCACACACATTCACATACACTACATACGCACACACACGCATACCGACACAACACACACACACACACGCACACACACATATACACACACATACACAGTTTCACACTGATCACATACTGCTGCTCCTCTGTTTTTTATTCGTATTATTACCTATTCTGATGCCTAGTCACTATACCCTGCCTTTATGTACATACCTACCTCAAATACCTTATTATTACCTATCCTGATGCCTAGTCTCTATGCCCTGCCTTTATGTACGCTACCGTTCRAAAGTTTGGKGTCACTTAGAAATGTCCCTGTYTTTGAAAGTAAAGCAAATTTGTTGTCAGTTAAAATAACATCAAATTGATCAGAAATACAGTGTAGACATTGTTAATGTTGTAAATGACTATTGTAACTGGATATGGCAGATTATTTATGGTATATGTGTACTACTCCCTTCACAGAACAGCGCAAACTGGCTCTAACCAGAGTGGGAGGCCCCAGTGCACAACTGAGCAAGAGGGCAAGTACATTAGAGTGTCTAGTTTGAGAAACAGACGCCTCACGAGTCCTCAACTGGCAAATTCCTTAAATAGTACCCGCAAAACACCAGTCTCAATGTCAACAGTGAAGAGGCAACTCCGGGATGCTGGCCTTCTAGGCAGAGTTCCTCTGTCCAGTGTCTGTTCTTTTGCAAATCTTAATCTTTTCTATTTATTGTCCAGTCTGAGATATGACTTTTCTTTGCAACTCTGCCTAAAAGGCCAGCATCCCAGAGTCGCCTCTTCAATGTTGACGTTGAGACTGGTGTTTTGCGAGTACTATTTAATGAAGCTGCCAGTTGAGGCGTCTGTTTGTGAGGCATCTGTTTCTCAAAATAGACACTCCAATGTACTTGACCTCTTGCTCAGTTGTGCACCGGGGCCTTCCACTCCTCTTTCTATTCTTGTTAGAGCCAGTTTGCGCTGTTCTGTGAAGGGAGTAGTACACAGCGTTGTACAAGATCTTCAGTTTCTTGGCAATTTCTGGCATGGAATAGCCTTCATTTCTCAGAACAAGCATAGACTGAGGAGTTTCAGAAGAAAGTTATTTGTTTCTATCCATTTTGAGCCTGTAATCGAACCCACAAATGCTGATGCTCCAGATACTCAAATAGTCTAAAGAAGGCCAGTTTTATTGCTTCTTTAAATCAGAACAACAGTTTCAGCTGTGCTAAGATAATTGCAAAAGGGTTTTCTAATGATCAATTAGCCTTTTAAAATGATAAACTTGGATTAGCTAACACAATGTGCCATTGGAACACAGGAGTGATGGTTGCTGATAATGGGCCTCTGTACACCTATGTAGATATTCCATAAATAATCTGCCTTTTCCAGCTAAAATTGTCATTTACATTATTAACAATGTCTACAGTGTATTTCTGATCAATTTGATGTTACTTTAATGGACAAAAAATGTGCTTTTCTTTCAAAAACAAGGACATTTCTAAGTGACGCCAAACTTTTGAATGGCAGTGTCCATACCTACCTCAAATACCTTATTATTACCTATTCTGATGCCTAGTCACTCTACCCTGCCTTTATGTACATATCTACCTCAAATACCTTATTATTACCTATTCTGATGCCTAGTCACTCTACCCTGCCTTTATGTACATATCTACCTCAAATACCTTATTATTACCTATTCTGATGCCTAGTCACTCTACCCTGCCTTTATGTACATATCTACCTCAAATACCTCATATCTCTGCACAATGATCTGGTACTTGTACTCCCTGTGTATAGCTTTATTCTTGTGTATTTTATTCCTCTTGTGTTACAATTTGTTGTATTATTTTGAATATGCATCGTTGGGATGGGCTCATTAGAAAGCATTTTAAAGTAAAATCTACACCATTTGTATTTGGCGCATTTAAATTGTTTTGTTTTTATTTTATCTTCCACTGTACTGACTGGATGAGAGTCAAACACAAAGCCTTAGCGATGAGTGCTGTACCACTCATCTCGGTTATCTGCAATTTTAACGTCACGGCAATGCCTGCCTGAATGTCTTCAGACTGGAACACTGCAAAGACAACCATTTAGACTTAAAACAGACACATAAACAAAAAAGGAAGGAAGGCATAAAAAGGAAAAAAGGAAATGAAAGAGGGGAGAGGAAGAAAGAATAAAGGGTGGGGGGGTGAAAAAGGAAGTCAATTATACATTCTGAACCTGGCCGATGTGGTCCTCAGGGAACTGCCTCCGCACCTCAGGGTCTGTAAATAATTGACAGATAATATTAATTGGCTTTGGTTTAGTGAGCAAGCTGAGTATCACACATTAATATTTGATCAGAAGATGATAGGGACCCTGGCAGGGGATCCGAAGGGGCAGCTGAGGCTGTTTTGTTGATTAGGCCAGAGAAGCGAAGAGATGGAAGCAGCCCCGTTTCCTCTCCTCTGCTCCTCTTCCCTGCTCCAGACACACACAGACTGAGACACAGAGCCATGGTTTGATGCTTCTGTTTGCTCCAGGCTGCTGTCCTGCCCAACCTCCTACCGGCAGCAAATTGCCTGCTAGTTGTTTCGCCAAACAGAGAAAAAAGGGGGAGGACTTTGAGTTCCTTTGATTGTTATTTTATTAGCGTGCATGTTTGAGCTGCAGCCAGCAGACGATGATGTGATATCCAGAAATATTCTAGTGAGAAAGCCTCTGTTCTCCCTTCTCTGATGTTCCAGAGGCATCTTCATAAYACAGCCCCATCACCCCTGCTACTGGAGGGAGGTGGACACATCTAGACCAATAATAAGGAACGAACTAACACATCGCAGGGTCAAAACAACGCATGGAACAACACAATAACCACAACAACACATTAAGATCCAATCAAATGTTATTGGTTGTGTAGACATATTTTGTCGATGTTATCGCAGGTGCAGCGAAATGCTTRTGTTTCTAGCTCCGTCAGTGCAGTAATACCTAACAATACAAAACAATACACACAAATCCCCAATTTTCATTTGAAAGAAACTAAGAAATATCACAACAAGCAAAGTCCGAGTCCAGAATACAAATATACACTGAGTGTACAAAACATTGACATAGACTGACAAAACAATTAAATAGGCTGACCAGGTGAATCCAGGTGAAAGCTATGATCCCTTATTGATGTTGCATGCTAAATCCACTTTGGTTTGAGTGTGTCAAGAACTGCAGTGCTGCTGGATTTTTCACGCTCAACAGTTTCCTGTGTGTATCGAGAACGGTCCACCACCCAAAGGACATCCAGCCAACTTGGCACAACTGTGGGAAGCATTGGAGACAACATGGGCCAGCATCCCATTCCCAACGCTTTCGCAGTGGTGTAAAGTACTTAAGTAAAATATACTTTAAAGTCAAATCAAAACAAATTYTATTGGTCACATACACATGGTTACCAGATGTTAATGCGAGTGTAGCGAAATACTTGTGCTTCTAGTTCCGACCGTSCAGTAATATCTAACAAGAAATCTAACAATTTCACAACTACTACCTTTTACACACAAGCATTAAGGAATGAATAAGAATATGTACATATAAATATATGGATGAGCGATGGCCGAACAGCATAGGCAAGATGCAGTAGATGGTATAGAGTACAGTATATACATATGAGATGAGTAATGTAGGGTATGTAAACATTATATAAAGGGGCATTGTTTAAAGTGACTAGTGATACATTTATTACATCCAATTTTTTATTATTAAAGTGGCTAGAGATTTGAGTCAGTATGTTGGCAGCAGCCACTCAATGTTAGTGGTGGCTGTTTAACAGTCTGATGGCCTTGAGATAGAAGCTGTTTTTCAGTCTCTTGATCCCAGCTTTGATGCACCTATACTGACCTTGCCTTCCTGGATGATAGCGGGGTGAACAGGCAGTGGCTCGGGTGGTTGCTGTCCTTGATTATCTTTTTAGCCTTCCTGTGACATCGGGTGGTGTAGGTGTCCTGGAGGGCAGGTAGTTTGCCTCCGGTGATGCGCTGTGCAGACCTCACTACATTCTGGAGAGCCTTAAGGTTGTGGGTGGAGCAGTTGCAGTACCAKGCGGTGATACAGCCCGACAGGATGCTTCGATTGTGCATCTTTAAAAGTTTGTGAGTGTTTTTGGTGACAAGCCAAATTTCTTCAACCTCCTGAGGTTGAAGAGGCGCTGTTGCCTGTCTCTCTGGTAGGCAACAAGTACTACTTATGTCATTTTTGGGGGTATCTGTACTTTACTATTTATATGTTTGCCAACTTTTACTTTGACTTCACTACATTTCTAAAGAAAATTGAGTAATTTTTATTACTCTACATTTTCCCTGAAACCTAAAAGTACTTGTTAGGGCAAAAGGGGGTGCAACTCAATATTAGGGAGGTGTTCCTAATGTTTTGTACACTCAGTATATACTGTACAGTGTATATGGTGTGAATAGACAGTACAGACCGTCTATGAATAGAAAAGGTGTGTACAGTAGTAGTTACACAGGATGGTAGCGGGGTGAACAGGCCATGGCTCTGGTGACTGAGGTCATTAATGATCTTCTTGGCCTTCCTGTGACACCGGGGGTTGTAGATGTCCTGGAGGGCAGACAGCGTGGCCCCGGTGATGTGTTGGGCTGACCGCACCACCCTCTGGAGTGCCCTGCGGTTGCGGACGCTACAATTGCCGTACCAGGTGGTGGTACAGCCCGGCAGGTTCTCTCAATGGTGCATCTGTTGAATTTGGTGAGGGTCTTGGCGGCCAAGCCAAATTTCTTCAGGCACCGTTGCGCCTTCTTCAGCACACTGTCTGTGTGAATGGACCATTTCAGGTTGTCAGTRATGTGCATGCCGAATTACTTTTTTATAACAGAACATGGCCAAGATGTTCAAATATTCATAGATGACCAGCAGGGTCAAATAATAATCACAGTGGTTGTAGAGGGTGCAACAGGTCAGTACCTCAGGAGTAAATGTCAGTTGGCTTTTCATAGCCGATCATTCAGAGTATCTCTTCCGCTCCAGCTGTCTCTAGAGAGTTTAAAACAGCAGGTCTGGGACAGGTAGCACGCCCGGTGAACATGTCAGGGTTCCATAGCCGCAGGCAGAACAGTTRAAACTGGAGCAACAGCACGACCAGGTGGACTGGAGACAGCAAGGAGTCATCAGGCCAGGTAGTCCTGAGGCATGGTCCATTATATGACCCTTAGCCTCTCAAAGCACTTCATGATGACAGAAGTGAGTTCTACAGGGCGATAGTTATTTGTGCTTTCTTGGGTCCTGGAACATTGGTGGACATCTTGAAAAAAGTGGGGACAACAGACTGGGATAGGGGAAGTTGAATATGTCCATAAACACTCCAGCCAGCTGGTCTGCACATGCCCTGAGGATGCGGCTAGAGATGCCGTCTGGGCCGGCAGCTTTGCGAGGGTTAATAAGCTTGAATGTCTTACTCACATCGGCCACAGAAGAACTCAGTCCTCGTGAGCGGCAGTGGCCTGCCTTACGGAGGGCATAGCTGGTCTGTTTATACATGTCCATGTTCCCAGTCACCTTGCCGTGGTTAAATGGGGTGGTTCACGAATGCTGCCATCTATCCACTGTTTTTGGTTTGGATAAGTTCTAATCATCACAGTGGGAACAACATCCTCTTTGCCCATCCTGATTAACTCAATCGGGAGGTAATGTGGCTGTCATTTGATGGTGAGGTATTCCATATTGGGAGAACAAAAGGACTCKTGTTTTTTTAAACAAATCAAATCAAATTTTATTTGTCACATACACATGGTTAGCAGATGTTAATGCGAGTGTAGCGAAATGCTTGTGCTTCTAGTTCCGACAATGCAGTAATAACCAACAAGTAATCTAACCTAACAATTCCACAACCTTATACACACACAAGTGTAAAGGGATAAAGAATATGTACATAAAGATATATGAATGAGTGATGGTACAGAACGGCATAGGCAAGATGCAGTAGATGGTATAGAGTACAGTATATACATATGAGATGAGTAATGTAGGGTATGTAAACATTAGATTAAGTGGCATTGTTTAAAGTGGCTAGTGGTACATTTTTACATGATTTCCATCAATTCCCATTATTAAAGTGACTGGAGTTGAGTCAGTATGTTGGCAGCGGCCACTAAATGTTAGTGGTGGCTGTTTAACAGTCTGATGGCCTTGAGATAGAAGCTGTTTTTCAGTCTCTCGGTCCCTGCTTTGATGCACCTGTATTGACCTCGCCTTCTGGATGATAGCGGGGTGAACAGGCAGTGGCTTGGGTGGTTGTTGTCCTTGATGATCTTTATGGCCTTCCTGTGACATCGGGTGGTGTAGGTGTCCTGGAGGGCAGGTAGTTTTCCCCCGTGATGCGCTGTGCAGACCTCACTACCCTTTGGAGAGCTTAGGTTGTGGGCGGAGCAGTTGCGTACCAGGCGGTGATACAGCCCGACAGGATGCTCTCGATGGTGCATCTGTAGAAGTTTGTGAGTGCTTTTGGTGACAAGCCGAATTTCTTCAGCCTCCTGTAGGTTGCTGCGCCTTCTCACAACGATGTCTGTGTGGGTGGACCAATTCAGTTGTCCGTGATGTGTACACGAGGAACTTAAAACTTTCCATTCTCCACTACTGTCCGTCGATGTGGATAGGGGGGTGCTCCCTCTGCTGTTTCCTGAAGTCCAATCATCTCCTTTGTTTTGTTGACGTTGAGTGTGAGGTTATTTTCTGACACGCCACACTATCGAGGGCCCACCTACCTCCCTGTAGGCCGTCTCGTCGTTGTTGGTAATCAAGCCTACCACTGTAGTGTCGTCCGCAAACTTGATGATTGAGTTGGAGGCGTGCATGGCCACGCAGTCGTGGGTGAACAGGGAGTACAAGGAGAGGGCTCAGAACGCACCTTGTGGGGCCGGTGTTGAGCATCAGCGGGTGGAGAGTTGTTACCTACCCTCACCCTGGGGGCGCCCGTCAGGAGTCCAGGACCCAGTTGACAGGGCGGGGTCGAGACCAGGGTCTCGAGCTTGATGACGAGTTTGGAGGTACTATGGTGTTAAATGCTGAGCTGTAGTCGATGACCAGCATTCTACATAGGTATTCTCTTGTCCAGATGGGTTAGGGCAGTGTGCAGTGTGGTTGCGATTGCGTCGTCTGTGGACCTATTGGGATCGGTAAGCAAAATTGGAAGTGGTTCTAGGGTGTCAGGTAGGGTGGAGGTGATATGGTCCTTGACTAGTCTCTCAAAGCATTCAATAATGACGGAAGTTGAGTGCTAACGGGCGGTAGTTCGTTTAGCTCAGTTACCTTAGCTTTCTTGGGAACAGGAACAATGGTGGCCCTCTTGAAGCATGTTGGGAACAGCAGAGCTGGGATAAGGATTTGATGAATATGTCTTAAACACACCAGCCGCTGGTCTGCGCATGCTCTGAGGACGCGGCTGGAATGCCGTCTGGGCCTGCAGCCTTGCGAGGGTTAACACGTTTAAATGTTTTACTCACCTCAGGCTGCAGTGAAGGAGAGCCCGCAGGTTTTGTAGCGGGCCGTGTCAGTGGCACTGTATTGTCCTCAAAGCGAGCAAAAAGTTATTTAGCCTGTCTGGGAGCAAGACATCCTGGTCCGCAACGGGGCTGGTTTTCTTTTTGTAATCCGTGATTGACTGTAGACCCTCGCCACATACCTCTTGTGTCTGAGCTGTTGGAATTGCGATCTACTTTGTCTCTATACTGGGACTTAGCTTGTTTGATTGCCTTGCGGAGAATAGCTACACTGTTGTATTCGTCATGTTTCCGGTCACCTTGCCCTGGTTAAAAGCAGTGGTTGCGGCTTTCAGTTTCACGCGAATGCTGCATCAATCCACGGTTTCTGGTTTGGGAATGTTTTTAATCGTTGCTGTGGGACGACATCGTCAATGCACTTTCTAATGAACTCGCTCACCGAATCAGCGTATTCGTCAATATTGTTGTTGGACGCAATGCGGAACATATCCCAATCCACGTGACGAAGCAGTCTTGAAGCGTGGAATCAGATTTGGTCGGACCAGGTTGAACAGACCTGAGCGAGGGAGCTTGTTGTTTTAGTTTCTGTATGTAGGCTGGAAGCAACAATTGAGTCGTGGTCAGCTTTACCGAAGGAGGGCGGGGAGGGCTTATATGCGTCGCGGAAGTTAGTATAACAATGATCCAAGGTTAGGGCCTCCCGGTGGCGCAGTGGTCTAGAGCACTGCATCGCAGCTATGCTGCGCACCAGAGTTTGGGTTCGCGCCCAGCTCTGTTCGCAGCGCCCGGACCGGGAGGCCGGATACCACGGAAATTGGATACCACGGAAATTGGGGAGAAAAGGGACAAAATAAAAATAAAAAATATAAAAAATAAACAATGATCAAGTTTTACCAGCCTGTAGCACAATCGATATGCTGATAGAATTTAGGGAGTTTTGTTTTCAGATAGCCTTGTTAAAATCCCCAGCTACGATGCATTTGCAGCCTCAGGGTGTGTGGTTTCCAGTTTACAAAGAGTCAGATAAAGTTCGTTCAGGGCCATCGATGTGTCTGCTTGGGGGGGAATATATACGGCTGTGATTATAATCGAAGAGAATTCCCTTGGTAGATAATGCGGTCGACATTTGATTGTGAGGAATTCTAGATCAGGTGAACATAATGACTTGAGTTCCTGTATGTTGTTATGATCACACCACGTCTCGTTAATCATAAGGCATACACCCCCGCCCCTCTTYTTACCAGAAAGATGTTTGTTTCTGTTGGCACGATGCGTGAAGAAACCAGCTGGCTGCACCGACTCCGTTAGCGTCTCTTGAGTTAGCCATGTTTCCGTGAAGCAGAGAACGTTACAATCCCTGATGTCTCTCTGGAATGTTACCCGTGCTCGGATTTCATCAACTTTATTGTCAAGAGACTGGACATTGGCGAGTAGTATGCTAGGGAGTGGAGCGCGATGTACCCGTCTCCAAAGCCTGACCAGGAGACCGCTTCGTTTGCCCCTTTTTCGGCGTCGCTTAGGGTCGCCGGCTGGGATCAGATCCATTGTATTGGGTGGAAGGCAAAACACTGGATCCGCTTCGGGAAAGTCATATTCCTGGTTGTAACGATGGTGAGTTGACGTTGCTCTTATATTCAGTAGTTCCTCCCGACTGTATGTAATGAAACCTAAGATTACCTGGGGTACCAATGTAAGGAATAACACATAAAAAAACAAAATACTGCATATTTTCTTAGGAACGCGAAGCGAGGCGGCCATCTCGGTCGGCGCCGGAAGTTGTTGCGGCGCCAATTTAAATATGCTATTGGATCCTTTTAAATATGCAATTGGAGGATAAACTGGTCCAAATAATGATGATCCACACTTCTGAAATATCTGAAGTCGTCTTGACTACTTTGTGTCCATCTCGCTGGCACGAAAAGTTTAAAAAGTGTTGACAGGAACAGAATGTGATCGGACCACCATCTAATTGGCATCCACATAACTTCTACATTAGCGGGGATATTGGAAATTTAATCAAAGCCTACTGGATGACAAGCTGTTCGTAAACAAGACTAAATCATTTATAACTTACTTTTTCCTGCATAACATCGGTACATCAGATCCCCTTACTGTATGGGATACTTTCAAATGTGTCTTCAGAGGCCATGTGTTAGGCGATGCGACACAGGGGAACCCAAGAGCAGACTCCGATGAGGAAACAGGGATGAATTAACCAAAATATGTATTGTTACACAGGGAGATATGGAGTGTAGACACAGGGAAGCTCGGATGAGTTGCAGAAAAACCAGATGTGGAGACTGAGGTTGGAGTCAGCTGAGTAGAACAGGGTAAACAGGTCCTGAGGGGAATCCAAGGTAGTGGTGGTGAGTAATCCAGAGCTAGGTAGTTGGGTGATGTAAAACGGGAGACAGGAGCCAGAGAGAGAGGTAAACTGCAATGAGAGGATAAACGGGGTCAGGCAGGGAAACAGGCACAGCAGAGTAACAGGATCTTGAATAATCATAAATGGCTAGAATCATTAACTGACTGAGCAGAGATTATGATCTGGCAGAGTGGAAGTGGCAGGACCGAGTATTTGTAGAGGTCTTGATTATGGGACGAGTTGCAGCTGGTAGGGATCTGCTCTGACTCCAGCATACCTGTCTCCAACCACACAAAGGGGGAGAGGGAGAGAGTGTACAGGGGGGAGTAACTTCAGGTCAAGAAGACACCGGATGAACACCAGAGGGCATAGCAGGAGCAGATGTGACAGTACCCCCCCCCCCGGCTTGTCTGGGTGTGAGGAATGAAAATCCTGTAAGAGGGAGGGATTCAGAATGTGACGACGGGGCACCCAGCAGCGCTCCCCAGTCCAGATACTGCCAACCTCGACGGCGCATATCCAAAAGCCGCCGGACGGTATAGGCAGGATGGTCATCGATGAGCAGCTGCAGGAGGGGACAGGGGACTGGAGCAGACTGGTTTAATTAAGGATACAGGTAAGGTGGTGTGAATTTTGAGAGAGCCTGGGAGTTTAAGATGAACAGCAGAGGGGTTTATGACACAATCAATCGCAAAGGGGACAAGGAATCGGGGAGCTAGTTTTGGAAACCACTTTCAGGGGCAAGTCCTTAGATGAAAGCCATACATTTTGGCCTAGAGTGTAGACTGGGGGTGAAAAACGGCGACGGTTAACTTGGGCTTGTGTCCTGGCGTAGGCACGAAGAGCAGCCCGGGCCCTCCTCCAGGTGCGACGACAACAGCACATGTTATCCTGGACTGAGGGCACTGCTACTTTGACCTCTTGGGCAGGGAACAAGGGAGGTTGGTAACCCAGTGCACACTCAAAGGGAGACATACCTGATGAGGCGTTGATGAGGGTGTTGTGGGCATATTCCACCCAGGGTAGCTGGGCACTCCAGGAGGAAGGGTTAGCGGAAGTCACACAGCGTATTGCAGTTGCCCATTCCTGGTTTGCCCGCTCGGTCTGGCCGTTGGTCTGGGGGTGATATCCAGACGAAAGGCTAACATTAATACCCAGAGCTGTGCAGCAGKSTCTCCATACCTGGGATGTAAACTGGGGTCCTCTGTCAGAAACAATGTCACCAGGGATGCCATGAAGCCGTAAAACATGGGATACCAGCAGGTCCACAGTCTCCCGGGAGGAAGGAAGATTGGAGAGGGGAATGAAGTGAGCCGCTTTGGAAAATTGGTCAATAATGAGGATGACCGAGTTACCATTCGATGGGGGAAGGCCAGTGACGAAGTCCAAAGCTATGTGTGACCAGTGGCGACTGGGTATGGGAAGAGGAAGAAGCAGACCAGATGTAGGTTTGGTGGAGGTTTTGTTCCGAGCACAGATCGAGCAGGCTGAGATGAATTCCCGAGCGTATTTCTCTATGGTGGGCCACCAAAAGCACTGATGCAGGAAGGCGACAGTCCGGTTCATGCCAGGGTGACAGGTGAGGTGAGTAGAATGGGCCCATTGAAGATCAGAACGATCTGAATCTGGCACAAACAGAGCCTTACAAGGATCGTTTCTAGGATCAGGCTGGTTTTGCTGAGCCTGATGAACACGGGACTCAATCTCCCAGGAGACAGCAGCAACGATGCAGTAGGATGGCATAATGCTTTCTGACTCGGAACCTGTGTTGTCTGAGGTGAACTGATGGGAGAGGGCGTCAGGCTTGGTATTCTTTGATCCGGGGCAATAAGTAAGTGTGAAGTTGAATCTTCCAAAAAACAATACCCACCTGGCCTGCAGAGAATTCAGACGTTTGGCGGTCTGGATGTAGGTTCGATTTTTGTGATCCGTCCACACAATGAAGGGAAGGACCGAACGATCTTACCAGTGACGCCACTCAAGAGCCAGCTTAACAGCCAGGAGTTCCCGGAACCTATGTCAAAATTTCTCTGCAGGTGAGAGCTTGTGGGACAAGGCACAAGGATGTAGCTTCTGATCTGAGAGAGAACGTTGAGACAGGACTGCACTTGTCGGAAACGTCCACCTCAGGGACGAACTGGAGTTTTGAGTCTGGCTGGGTAAGGATTGGAGGAGAAGTGAAGCGGTGCTTGAGTTCCCGGAACAGTGCCTCTGCCTCAGGGGATCAGTGGAATGGAGTGAAGGTGGAGGTGAGAGGAGCTGCCAAATGACTGTAGTCACGGATGAATCGTCTATAAAAATTGGCAAACCCCAGGAAACGCTGTAACTGCGTCAGATTCGCCGGCACAGGCCACTCTGTGACTGCCCTAACCTTGGCATGGTCCATTTGTAGCTGTCCTTGAGCAATAATGTAACCCATGAAGGACACAGGAAACATGAAACTCACATTTCTCAGCCTTAATAAATTACTTATTCTCCAACAGCCTTTGGAGAACTTGGTGGACATGTAGCTTCTGAGCCCCCAGGTCCGTCGAAAAAATGAGAATGTCATCCACATAGACAAAAACAAAATGCCCAATGACATCCCTCAGGATATCATTAACCAGGCTCTGAAAAAGAGCATGGGCATTAGTGAGGCCAATAGGCATGACCAAATACTCGAAATGTTCAAGTGGCGTGTTGAACGCCGGTTTCCAGTCATCCCCTTCTCTGATGTGAACAAGGTGGTAGGCATTCCGGAGGTCAAGTTTAGTAAACACTGTAGCACCATGGAGGGGGGCAAAAGCAGCACTGATGAGTGGCAAGGGATACTTGTTCCTGACAGTGATACTATTCAACCCACTGAAGTTTATGCATGGCCTCAGTGACCCAACCTTCTTCTTGACAAAGAAAACCCCAGCTCCCACCGGCAAGGAAGAAGGCCTGATATGTCCAACAGCCAGGGAGTCCTGGATGTATTCTTCCATGGCCTCTTGCTCGGGGCGAGAGAGGTTATACAACCTGCTACTAGGGAGAGGAGCGCCAGGCTGAAGCTCGATAGCACAGTAGTATGGCCGATAAGGCGGCAGAGATGGGGTGTGGTGCTTACTGAATACAGGAGCTAGACCGTGATATTCTGGAGGAACAGAAGACAGGTCTGGGGGTTCTGGAGTAGACTGGGGTGCAGACAAGTCAGGAGGAAGGGCAATTCAAATGTAGACAATTGGAATGACAATGTACTCCAAGTACTTACCCTTCCGGTGGACCAGTCAATCTGTGGGATGTGTAGCTTTAACCATGGATGACCCAGAACCAGAGGTGAGTGAGAACAGTTGATTATGTGGAAACAGATCTTTTCCTGGTGATTTCCAGAGAGACGCAAGATAACAGGAACAGTTTTCTCCAAAACACAGAAGAGTAGCTTCCATTGAGAGTTTTGGCATCCAGAGGTGAATCGAGTGAAACAGTGTCCAGACCCAAATGATTAACGACCGCTCGGTCCAGAAAGCTCTCGTCGGTGCCTGAATCGATGAGAGCAGGCAGAATGGAAGTGGCAGGACTGAGTATTTGTAGAGGTCTTGATTATGGGACGAGTTGCAGCTGGTAGGGATCTGCTCTGACTCCAGCACACCTGTCTCCAACCACACAATCACACAGAGAGGGAGAGGGAGAGAGCGAGTGTACTGTGGGAGTAAATGCAGGTCAAGAAGACACCGGATGAACACCAGAGGGCGTAGCAGGAGCAGATGTGACACCATGCAATTCAACACTCATCTTTAAAACAAAATAATTTACATAAAAATAAATCAGACTAACAAAGGAAATAGAGGAACTAACCGCACAGATGGATGGCAATAAAAATTGGACCATAGAGGCACAGAATAAGTTAGAGAAAAAACTAAAAGAACTGGAGGAAATTATTCAAGAACGATCAAGTGTAATATGCTACAAAAATAAAGCAAATGGGTTGATTTTTTTTATGCACCAAATAATTTTTGAATCTTCAACAATTTGCAGAAATTCATTACAAAGGACAGAGTCATCTGTGATTCACCGAATTATATTTTCAAAGAGGCAAAATATTTTAAGCAAATGTTCTCTTTTCAGTCTACTCCATCTTCACTGAATGATGTTAAAACCTCTCTGAGATATGTGGGACGGTAGCGTCCCACTTGGCCAATAGCCAGGGAAAATATAGAGCGCCAAATTTTTAAAAAATGATATAAAATCAAACTTTCATTAAATCACACATGTAAGATACCAAATTAAAGCTACACTCGTTGTGGATCCAGCCACCATGTCAGATTTCAAAAAGGCTTTTCGGAGAAAGCATAAGATGCTATTATCTGATGATAGCATAATGTCAACAAAGAGAGAGTAGCATATTTCAACCCTGCCGGCGCTACTCAAAACGCAAATATAAAATATAAAACATGCATTACCTTTGACGAGATTCTTTTGTTGGCACTCCAATATGTCCCATAAACATCAGAAATKGTCCTTTTGTTCGATTAATTCCGTCCATATATGTCCAAATTGTCCATTTATTTGGAGCGTTTGATCCAGAAAAAAACAGCTCAATTTTTGAACAACGTCACTACAAAATATCAAAAAAATTACCTCTAAACTTTGCCAAAACATTTCAAACTACTTTTGTAATACAACTTAAGGTATTTGTAAACGTTAATAATCTATCAAATTGAAGACGGGTCTATCTGTTTTCAATACAGGAGAGCAACAAACTAACGCTACTTTGTTTAGTCTTGCGCAACTCTCAAACAGTACACATGATGTTACACTGCTTCCTGATGGCTTCATTGCACAAATGAATAACCTCAACCTATTTCCTAAGACTGGTGATATCCAGTGGAAGCAGTAGGAACTGAGAACAGGGTGATTAGAAATCTGGCTTCCCAATGAAAGCTCATTGAACAGACAGTGACATAAAAAATAAAAAAATCTGAATGGTTAGTCYTCAGGGTTTTGCCTGCTACATAAGTTCTGTTATACTTACAGACATGATTCAAACAGTTTTAGAAACCTCAGAGTGTTTTCTATCCAAATATACTAATAATATGCATATCTTATATTCTGGGGATGAGTAGAAGGAAGTTGAAATTGGGAACGCTATTTATCCAAAAGTGAAAATGCTGCCCTCTATCCTAGAGAAGTTTTAACTGTAATTACTTTTTTCCTAATAATAATGTAAAAATAACAACTGTACAAAAAAACCTCGGTGAAGGCCAAATTAAAGAGGAGGAACTTCTTCATGCAATTCATTCCTTTCAGTCCGACAATCTCCAGGGCTTCATGGCATACCAGTTGAGTTATATTAAACCTTTTTTTGATGTACTCAAAGATCCACTATTAGCATGCTTTAACTACTCCTATAAAATGTGTAGACTATTAGACGCACAGCAGGAAGGTCTGATTTTACTCTTACTGATACAGGACCCAAGAGGAAGTATATCCATTACACTTCAATATTGTGATGCAAAAATCCTGGCAAAATGCATAGCGCATAGAATGAAAAAGGTTTTATCTGATAGTATTCATCCTGATCAGACAGGTTTTATTTATTTTGTATTATTATTATAAAAACATTTTTTGGGGGGGATCAGCTAAAATATTGCAGATAGATTGCAACTACCATTAATGTAAGTGTCTGCATAATTTCCATCACCATTATATTTTTTGCTAAATATATACAGTATATTTGTATATTTTCTTTATATTTATTTTCCTTTATTATTTTACGCTAACCCTACCACCAATCCCCTAATTGGAGTAAACTAATGGACAACAACACTTAGGCTTCTACTTCCAGCTTATACATACTGTATGCATTTTACGGACACAGGTTTTTGACATGGACGATACATTGGAGATAATATAAGAGAATTACTTATAGAACACTAAGAAAAATTGACAAAACCAGGCTTGGTCTTCAAAGCAGATTTTGAAAAGGCCTTTGATAAAGTACAACTGGAATTTATACATAAATGCTTGGACTATTTTAATTTTGGAGAATCTATTTTATTTAATGAGTAAAAGTTATGTATAATAACCCCAAGTGAAAAATAATAATGGTTACTTTTCAGAAAGTATTGAACTGTTGTTATTGAACTGTGTCAAAGTTGTCCATTGTCTCCATATATATTTGCTGCGACCATCGAAATGTTAGCTATTAAAATCAGATCCAACAATAATATCAAGGGATTAAAAATCCAGGGTTTAAACAAAAGTGTCAATGTATGTCGATGACTCAAGTTTTCTCTTAAGTCTGAAATCTGGAACACTGCATATTGAGGATCTGGATAATTTTTCTAGCATCTCTGGACTAAAACCTAATTATGCTAAGTGTACCATATTATGTATTGGATAATTAAAAGACACAACTTTTGCATTACCTTGTAGTTTACCAATCAAATGGTCTGATGGTGACGTAGACATACACTACCGATCCAAAAGTTTTAGAACACCTACTCATTCAAGGGATTTTCCTTATTTTTTACTATTTTCTACATTGTATAATAATAGTGAAGACATCAAAACTATGAAATAACACATATGGAATCATGTAGTAACCAAAAAAGTGTAAAACAAATCACAATATATTTTATATTTGAGTTTCTGCAAACAGCCACCCTTTGCCTTGATGACAACTTTGCACACTCTATGAATTCTATCGAACAGCTTCATGAGGTAGTCACCTGGAATGCATTTAAATTAACAGGTGTGCCTTCTTAAACGTTCATTTGTGGAACTTCATTCCTTCTTAACCTCTAATTCCTCCCAAACCCGGATCCGGGAGCACCCCCCACAGTAAAAAAGCTGACTAGCATAGCCTAGCATAGCGTCACAAGTAAATACTAGCATCTAAATATCATTAAATCACAAGTCCAAGACCCCAGATGAAAGATACACATCTTGTGAAAATCCAAGCCATTATTCTGATTTTTAAAATGTTTTACAGGGAAGACACAATATGTAAATCTATTAGCTAACCACGTTAGCAAAAGACACCACTTTTTTTCCTCCACCAGTTTTTACTCCATCAGTAGCCATCACTAATTCGACCAAATAAAGATATAAATAGCCACTAACCAAGAAACAACTTCATAAGATGACAGTCCGATAACATATTTATTGTATAGCATATGTTTTTTAGAAAAATGTGCATATTTCAGGTATAAGTCACAGTTCTACATTGCAGCTGCAATCTGAAATAGTGCCGAAGCTTGCCAGAATAATTACAGAGACCAACGTCAAATACCTAATTACTCATCTTAAAACATTTCTGAAAAATACACAGCGTACAGCAAATGAAAGCCAAACATCTTGTGAATCCAGCCAATATGTCAGATTTTTTTAAGTGTTTTACAGCGAAAAACACAATATAGCATTATATTAGCTTAGCACAATAGCCAGAAAACCAAGCAATTTACCAGCAGCCACAGGTTAGCGATCGTAACATATCAGCAAAAGATATAAATTTTTGGACTAACCTTGATATACTTCGTCAGATGCAGTCCTGTAACATCATATTACACAATGCATATAGGTTTTGTTCGAAAATGTGCATATTTAGCAGCAACAATCGTTGTTATCAATGTGATCAGTGGCACAGGTCATGCATTCTGGCCGCGCCATCTTGGAAAGGCACCTAAGTTTACGTTATTTATCGATTAGATTGACTAAAAAATACAGGTTGGACAGCAAATGAAAGATGCATTAGTTATTAATGCAACCGCTGAGTTAGATTTTTTAAATTAACGTTACTAGACATACAGTGTGCGTTACAGCCAGACTAGTGCCGCAATAAYGGCGGACAAATGCGTTTACATTTTTCCACATAAATACGGAATAACATCATAAATAGTTCTTACTTTTGGACGAGCTTCCATCAGAATCTTGGGCAAGGTGTCCTTTGTCCAAAAGAATCGTTGCTTGGTTGTAAAACKTCGTCTTCAACTTCGGAATTAGCAGCTAACAATAGCTATGTGGCCACAACATTCCCAAATCCCCAAAACGCAATACTAAGGAAATTCCCGAAAATAGCAATATACTCGCATAAACTGATATAACTCGGTTTAAAATAACTTCGTTATGATGTTTCTAACACCTATATCGAATTAAATTACAGACGGATATAGCTAAGGCCGATAACTGAGCGTTTCAAAATGCCATCTTGAGGTCTTGCTTTGCACAATGACGAACGACGAAAAGAGAGCGCACTTCGTTCCTTGGCCTTTTATAAGCTCTGAGAACTACGTAGACACTCCATTCCACTTCTCATTGGTTACTGACATCCAGGGGAAGGCGGGTGCAGTTCATGTCGACCCATAGGATACATACAGAGCTTTAAACTGATCTGAGAACAGAGCCTCGTTTTCAGACCTTCGCAGTTCCTGTCATGGATTTCGCTGCAGAAAGAGTTCTGGTTCACCCACAGACATAATTCAAACGGTTTTAGAAACTAGAGATTGGATTTCTATCCAATAGTAATAATAATATGCATATTGTACGAGCAAGAATTGAGTACGAGGCAGTTTAATTTGGGAACGATAAATGTCCAAGTTGAAACAGCACCCCCTGTAGTGTCAAGATTAATGCATTTGAGCCAATCAGTTGTGTTGTGACAAGTTAGGGGGAGTATAGAGAAGATAGCCCTACTTGGTAAAAGACCAAGTCCATATTATGGCAAGAATAGTTCAAATAAGCAAAGAGAAACGACAGTCTATCATTACTTTAAGGCATGAAGGTCAGTCAATACGGAACATTTAAAGAAATTTGAAAGTTTCTTCAAGTTCAGTCGCAAATACCATCAAGCGCTATGATGAAACTGGCTCTCATGAGGACCGCCACAGGAATGRAAGACCCAGAGTTACCTCTACTGTAGAGGATAAGCTCATTAGAGTTACTTAGCCTCAGAAATTGGGCCCCAAATAAATGCTTGACAGAGTTCAAGTAACAGACACAACTCAACATCAACTGTTCAGAGGAGACTGCGTGAATCAGGTCTTCATGGTCGAATTGCTGCAAGAAACTACTACTAAAGGACACCMATAATAAGAAGACACTTGCTTKGGCCAAGAAACACAAGCAATGGACATTAGACTGGTGGAAATTTGGCCTTTGGTCTGATGAGTCCAAATTGTAAATTTTTGGTTCCAACCACCATGACTTTGTGAGACGGAAGTGGGTGTGGGTGTGGGTGTGGGTGAACAGATGATCTCCACATGTGTATTTCCCACCGTGAAGCATGGAGGAGGAGGAGCTATGGCGTGGGGGTGCTTTGCTGGTGACACTGTCTGTGATTTATTTAGAAATCAAGGCACACTTAACCAGCATGGCTACCACAGCATTCTGCAGCGATACGCCATCCCATCTGGTTTGAGCTTAGTGGGACTATCATTTGTTTTTCAACAGGGCAATGACCCAACACACCTCCAKGCTGTGTAAGGGCTATTTTACCAAGAAGGAGAGTGATGGAATGCTGCATAAGATGACCTGGCCTCCACAATCCCCTAACCTCAACCAAATTCAAATGGTTTGGGATGAATCAAAAAGCAGCCAACATGTGCTCAGCATATGTGGGAACTCATTCAAGACTATTGGAAAAGCATTCCAGGTGATGCTGGTTGAGAGAATACCAAGAGTGTGTAAGCTGTCGTCAAGGCAAAGGGTGGCTATTTGAAGAATCTCAAATATAAAATATTTTTTTATTTGTTTAACACTTTTTTGGTTACTACATGATCCYATATGTGTTATTTCAWAGTTCTGATGTCTTCACTATTATTCTRCAATGTAGAAAATAGTAAAAATAAAGAAAAACCCTTGAATGAGTTGGTGTGCCCAAACTTTTGACTGGTAGTGTACGTGGTATTCATATCCCTAAAACAAAATATGAACTCACTACCACAAATAGACAAGATCTTGCAACCATAGAGAGGTGCAATCTGTCTATTTATGTAAACATCACACTGATGAACTCTTTAGTCATATCACAGTTTACTTAGTCAGAACGTGACAACTCATTGCAGAGTTACCATACAAAGAGAGGAGGCAAGTGGAAGGGGGGGAGGTAGGGAACTTGTTTGTCTGCCCTTTATTAAAGACGAAAATTGCCATTTATTCCAGTGTCATTTGAGGACCAAAAATTTGACAGCGGCGCCATACAGGTTGCAAATAAGCTGGGAAGAGATTTTTAATGTTCCGATTCTGTGGCACATAGTTTATGAACTGATACACATAACAATGCTTGACTCAAAACTGAACGTTTTTCTATTTAAATTATTATTTAACTTCTTAGGATATACAACCATCTCAGCTCTGGAGATTTTGCTGCGAAGAGACAGAATCTTTAGAACACTTATTCTAGCATTGCACTCTGTAGCTTGTTTCTAGTCATAAGTTCAGGAGTGACTGAAACTAACCCTACAAATAGAACTCTTGAGAAATTTGGAAAGCCAAAGTCAATCAATCTTCAATATAATAACACTCTTAGTAAAAATATTCATCTTTAATTTACAATCAGTAGATACTATGCAATTAGAAAGGCTCAGAATTTATGTGAAACATCACAGCACAGAGGAAAAATAAATGGCACATGGATATCAGAAGAGGGTGGTTTACGGAGATAAGAGGAGTGGGTTAAAAACCCATGATCTATAATAGTTATGACTGAAAATACTATATATAATGTATAACTGATGTGTTATGTAACTACTGTGTACAAAAAGTGCCATGTATGTAAATTGTGTGTAGAATGAAAAAAAAAAAATATTGACCAAAAATACAAATATTTATTTGGGGGGGGGTCCAATTCAGCAAAATCTAATTTCTTGTTAAAATGCTGGTGAATGATCTCCAATCTAGTATCCAAAAGTTATTTTTGTCTGTACTGTAGGTAATAATGCAAGAAATAACACACACAAACAAATACTGCAAAGGTGACTAGGAGCTGGAAACAGGGCGACCATGTCTGTCGGTGCCATCTACACCAGTGGAGGCTGGTGGGAGGAGCTATAGGAGGACAGGCTCATTGTAATGGCTGGAATGGAATAAATGGAACGTTATCAAACACATCAAACATATGAAAACCACGTTTGACTCCGTACCTTTCATTCCATTCCAGCCATTACATGGCGCTTGTCCTCCTATAGCTTCTCCCACCAGCCTCCGCTGATCTACACACAGTAGTACATACAGAAACTGAAAAATAAACAGACAGATTTTTACATACAGAATCACTCTTGCAGACACACTTGCAATTAAACTCAGGGAGGCTAATTAAAGTGTTGTGCGAAGCGTGCACCCGGAGTGTGACAACATAATGAAAGATTGAAGAGGGGAGGAGAGACACGGGACCCCCTCTGAAAACAATGCCCCTCTCCTTCGCTCCCCTCTCCTCTCTTCTGCTCTCTTCTCTCATCTACCATATGCTGCAATTTGTTTAGTCAAATCCCCTTTAAACACGGCAGATCTATGGCTCTGAGGCAGAGCTTTGCTGTAGCTCAGATCACTCTCCATAGACACATCTCCAGCAGCCTGTATTGCTCRTGGCCTGTGTCACTGGGCTCTAATAGTCCCCTGGGACCTCCTTTTTATTGCTTTTACACATACYTTGTCTGGCGATTACAGCCGGCCTCACCCAACCTGGGGAATAATCACAATATTTCAATTTGAAGAGGGAGGGAGAGAGGTTGGTTCTATACCTGCTGTGAGGAGTGCCGGAAGCAGGAGCAAGATATTATGTGTGTCATCTAATGGCACATATCATTCACACACCATGAAACAGTGAGTACAGAAACAATGTTGGACATGGTAAGGTGTTCCCCTGCAGGGACTATATGAGTCTTACTATATTTTGATGAAGAGTCCTTTTGATGAAGAGTCCTAGTAGGCCGTCATTGTAAATAATATTTTTTTCTTTCCTGACTTGCCTAGTTAAATAAAGGTTCAATCAAAAAATAAATAAATAAAATAACACCTCAGATACTTTATAGAGAATGCTGTCAACAGCTCTGATTTATAGTAAACCCCTTCTAGAAACTAGCTGGCCCAGCCCATTCATAAATCTAAGTCTATTCAGTTCACAGCTGCAGGTTACCGGATATTCCATTCTTCACCACTCTGGTCCTGCTCTGCCTCTGTCTATTACACAGCACCTACACCCAAACCAAACACAACACAGTCCTGTGTCAGTGTGAACCACTGGGTTCCAACCTGGGTCTCCTGTGTTAGCCTGCTGAGCTAAAACCTAGGCAATAACTCAGGGAATCAGGAACATATTAATCTGTGATAATAAATAGGTGGAGAGAGGTTGCATAAAAAGCTTTTGCTGTAGGGTCTAAAGCTGTCTATTGCTAACAAAGGGACAAGTAGAGAATACAACCAAGCCAAGCACAATAAAAGCCAGTGAGGAGCACTTTGGATTTGGCCATGGACTACATAATCCCATTGCTCCATTTCATGGAGTTTAAACCAAGCTCACCAATAAAGCCAGTTTTACAACTTAATCCCAGCATCCGTCCCGCTCCATCTTCCAGTTGACAGGATGGGAACCAGTCTGGAGATTAGCTGCATGGGGGCAGACAGATAGAGGCCCTCATCGCAGACTAGGAACCATACTAGGTGGAGTTACTCTGAGTACAGTAAATCCGGTCCTGGAGTATCTTAACAAAATGCAACCAAAATATTTACACTTGCTTAACTTCTCTGGGATATGTGGGACGCTAATGTCCCACTTGGCCAAAAGCCAGTAAAAATGCAGAGCGCCAAATTCAAATAAATTACTATAAAAATCAAACTTTCATTAAATCACACATGAAAGACACCAAATTAAAGCTACACTTGTTGTGAATCCAGCCAACATGTCTGATTTCAAAAAGGATTTACGGCGAAAGCACACCTTGCCGATGTATGTTAGGTCAGTACATTGCCACAGAAAAACACAGCCATTTTTCCAGCCAAAGAGAGGATAACAAAAAGCAGAAATAGAGATAAAATGAATCACTAACCTTTGATGATCTTCATCAGATGACATAGGACTTCATGTTACACAATACATGTATGTTTGTTCGGTAAAGTTCATATTTATATCCAAAAATCTGAGTTTAGGCGGGACGCTACTGCTCACTTGGCCAAAAGCCAGAGAAAATGCAGAGCGCCAAATTCAAATAATTACTATAAAAATCAAACTTTCATTAAATCACACATGAAAGATACCAAATTAAAGCTACACTGGTTGTGTAATCCAGCCAACATGTCAGAATTCAAATAGGCTTTTTGGCGAAAAGCAAAACGATGCTATTATCTGAGTTAGCACCATAAGTAAAACAAAGAGAGAGAAGCATATTTCAACCCTGCAGGCCGACATAAAACGCAGAAATAAAAATATAATTCATGCCTTACCTTTGACGAGCTTCTGTTGTTGGCACTCCAATATGTCCCATAAACATCACAAATTGTCCTTTTGTTCGATTAATTCCGTCGATATATATCCAAAATGTCAATTATTTGGTGCGTTTGATCCAGAAAAACACCCGTTCCAACTTTGTGAAACGTGACTACAAAATATCTCAAAAGTTACTGTAAACTTTGCCAAAACATTTCAAACTACTTTTATAATACAACTTAGGTATTTTTAACGTAAATAATCGATAAAATTGAAAACGGGATGATCTGTGTTCAATACAGGATTAAATCAAACTGTAGCTAGCTTTCTGGTCATGCGCCTCTAACAAACAGGACACTTCGAGTGACCCTCGTTCAAGATGGCYGTACTTCTTCATTACACAAAGGAAAAACCCTCAACCAATTTCTAAAGACTGTTGACATCCAGTGGAAGCGGTAGGAACTGCAAGAAGGTCAATTAGAAATCTKTATTCCCAATGAAAATCCATTGAAAAGAGAGTGACCTCAAAAAAAGAAAATCTGAATGGTTTGTCCTCGGGGTTTCACCTGCTAAATAAGTTCTGTTATACTCACAGACATGATTCAAACAGTTTAAGAAACTTCAGAGTGTTCTCTATCCAAATCTACTAATAATATGCATATCTTATCTTCTGGGGATGAGTAGCTGGCAGTTGAATTTGGGTATGCTTTTCATCCGAACGTGAAAATGCTGCCCCCTATCCTAGAGATGTTAATCCAGTGTCCCGAAAAATATGTTTGCAGGATATGCAAATATGTGCATGTTTAAAGTATATAGCCACATTTGCATATTTTAATACAATATTTCAGAAAAACGGTAATACTAAAAAGTTTTATATATGTAACTACATTCAACTGGTAAAAGTTGATTGTGATATGATCCTTTTATCTGATCACAACTCAGTAATTGACCCTGTAGAAAATAGTTATGATATGGGGGGAAGGTTAATGTTAGACAAACATTCATTCCCTGGTTGTCACGGCTGTTGAAAGATGAGAACCAAGGTACAGCATGGTGAGCATACATTTTCTTTAACTCAAAATGACGCCAAACAAAACAATAAACACTACAAAACCAAACGTGAAGCTCAAAGGCTATGTGCCCTAAACAAAGTCAACTTCCCACAAAACCAGGTGGGAAAAAGGGATACCTAAGTATGGTTCCCAATCAGAGACAACGATAGACAGCTGTCCCTGATTGAGAACCATACCCGGCCAAAACATAGAAATAGAAAATCATAGAAAAACAAAACATAGAATGTAGAATACCCACCCCAACTCACGCCCTGACCAAACCAAAATAGAGACATAAAAAGGATCTCTAAGGTCAGGGCGTGACACTGGTCGCACACGCTTACTTCTCACATTT
This sequence comes from Salvelinus sp. IW2-2015, assembly GCF_002910315.2. Classification (NCBI taxonomy): domain Eukaryota; kingdom Metazoa; phylum Chordata; class Actinopteri; order Salmoniformes; family Salmonidae; genus Salvelinus; species Salvelinus sp. IW2-2015. The sequence goes on from NC_036855.1 coordinate 16,009,695, forward strand.
ATGTGTAACGGATGTGAAATGGCTAGCTAGTTAGCGGGTACGCGCTACTAGCATTTCAATCAGTTACGTCACTTGCTCTGAAACCTAGAAGTACTGTTGCCCCTTGCTCTGCAAGGGCCGCGGCCTTTGTGGAGCGATGGGTAACGATGCTTCGTGGGCGACCGTTGTTGATGTGTGCAGAGGGTCCCTGGTTCGCGCCCGGGGCGAGGGGAGGCCGTAAAGTTATACTGTTACATTGATGCTGTTGACCCGGATCACTGGTTGCTGCGGAAAAGGAGGAGGTTGAAAGGGGGGTGAGTGTAACGGATGTGAAATGGCTAGCTAGTTAGCGGGTACGCGCTACTAGCGTTTCAATCAGTTACGTCACTTGCTCTGAAACCTAGAAGTAGTGTTGCCCCTTGCTCTGCAAGGGCCGCGGCTTTTGTGGAGCGATGGGTAACGACGCTTCGTGGGTGTCAGTTGTTGATGTGTGCAGAGGGTCCCTGGTTCGCGCCCGGGTATGGGCGAGGGGACGGTTTAAAGTTATACTGTTACATATGCACACATAAAATCAGGTTATTGACTATGTAGCTAGGATCCGGTTACTGACCATGTAGCTAGGATCAGGTTACTGAACGTGTAGCTAGGATCAGGTTACTGACCATGTAGCTAGTTACTGACCATGTAGCTAGGATCACGTTACTGACCATGTAGCTAGGATCACGTTACTGACCATGTAGCTAGGATCAGGTTACTGACCTGCAGAGCAGAAGTCAGTGAATTAGTGTGTCTTCAGTGAGCCGCGGCCACATGTAGGGATAAAGGGATCTGCCAGTGAGACACTGCTATCCTTTGAGCCCCTGGATGACCTGGGCCACAGTGTGGACTCCACAGATGAAGACAAGAGAGGCCTACTGACACTGACAATCCATCACTGTCTGTACACCCACGGTCTACACATGGTTCAAATACACAGCTCGGATGTTTGTACACATGCTCGCTAACACACACACACACACGCACGCACACACACACACTCACAAACACACACACGCACACACACGGATAAAGCACATTCATACCCATCATGAAAGAAATGAACCCTCTGATTTAGCAATAGATAAATCCATGCTACAACAAATAAACACAAGTAATATCTGAATCTACTACACAAGTATAAATGATATCTGTGGTTCTAAAGGATGAGTGAAGCAGTACAGTTGGAAGTCCATGTTAAATCTCATTAGACAGAGCAATACCCAGAGCAAATTAAAGCATTAGCCTCTGACATGTTTAAAGGAACACTTTAAGATCACTTCCTATTAAGGCTTGCCATAAACAACCTTTGAAATGGAGCCCTCATCTCCTAGCTGAACAGTGTGGAGACATCTGAACATACCCAAGCCATACCCCCCCAACCCCCCCCCACACACACACACACATAACTGTTAAGAGATTGTTGGTCTTCTGCCTCCTGGAACACGGTTTACTACAAAACATCTCTATGGCGCTCAGCAGACAGAGAGAAACATTCACAGATAACCTGAGAATCAGGTTGTATGTCAATGCTGATAGCTGAAAAATATGGTTAGAACAAACAAACGTATTTAACTCATAAAAATCTCTTGGCTATCTTTGTTCCTGACTCTCTCATAACAGTCAAAGTGGTAAGAAAGTACAACCAGACCAATGTTATTCCTAAAGGATAACTCTCTGTGTACTAGTCCACTAGAACTGCTGTTCTCCATGCTGACATGACTTGCTCCAACAGTTTCATTATGATAAAGAGCAAAATATGAGATTGTAGAATTTTCAAATGGAATTGTCACTTTAGATTACAGATTCAGTGGAAAGACTTGACTATCGTCTGCGCACTGTCTGCTGGGTAATGTGTTGAAAGTGATTTAAAAAGTAATCAGGGCAGGCAGGAATAGATTAGATACATTCAGAAGGCTGAGCGACCAAGGCAGGCTTGCTGACTGTGTTATGTGAGAGAGCAAGTTGGGCCAGCCATATTAGTAAGATTCAGAATCACACAAATTTGTATTCCACGTCAATGGGATATCAGATCCCAAGTACTGCTACTGAATGTTAGCTTGGTCAGTTCATCTCCTCTCCTCTCCTCTCCTCTTCCTCTCCCTCTCCCTCTCCTCTTCCTCTCTCTCTCTCCTCTCCTCTCCCTCCTCTCCTCTCCTCTCCTCTCCTCTCCCTCCTCTCCTCTCCTCTTCTCCTCTCTCTCCTCTCCTCCTCCTTCTCCTCTCTCCTCTTCTCTTCTCCTTCCTTCTCTTCTCCTCTCTCTCTTCTGCTTCTCTCTTCTCTTCTCTCTTCTCTCTCTTCTCCTCTCTCTTCTCTCTCCTCTCTCTTCTCCTCTTCTCTTCTCTTCTCCTCTTTCTCTTCCTTCCTCTTCTCTTCTCCTCTTCTCCTTCTCCTCTCCTCTTCTCTTCTCCTCTCCTCTCCTCTCCTCTCCTCTCCTCTCCTCTCCTCTCACACCCCTCTGTTCTGTTCCACCCTTTATCTCACTCTCTTCCCACCTCACTCAGGGCCCTGTCCTCACTCTCCTCATTTTCTGTCCTCAAATTGTAATCTATCTCTCCCCTCCACTCCACCATAACACTGCTCTCTCCGGTCTCAAACCTCCTATGTTCACACTGCTCTCTTCCGGTCTCAGCCTCTTATGTTCACACTGCTCTCTCTGGTCTCAACCCTGCATGTTCACACTGCTCTCTCTGGTCTCAACCTCCTATGTTCACACTGCTCTCTCGTCTCAACCTCCTATGTCACAGCTGCTCTTCTGGTCTCAACCTCTCATGTTCACACTGCTCTCTCTGGTCTCAACCTCCTATTGTTCAACACGGGCTCTCTTGGTTCTAACCTCCTATGTGCACACTGCACTCTCGATCCCTTCTCCCTTATTCACACTGCTATTCCCTTTGCTGCTACTCTGTAGTGTAGATAGACGATGATAAACGCCATGTCTATCATTCTGCTGTGTGCCCCACCCGTCTCAGACCTCGCCCTGTTCTGTCTGTCTCACTACTCCCCCTCACTGGTTCTCTCCTCTTTCCATGTTGCAGTCCAAGAATTAACCACTTCCTCTGTGGTGGCAGTAAAACACAACCAGAGTATGGCTGGCAACCTGAGCAGCAGCCCTTAACTTAACTCACACAGTGTTGCAGTACTACAACACTACCACACTGTTCCAACACAGCCAGGGAAAGTTGTGCTGCGTCCTTGAGGTCCAACGTTAAACCTTCAAAAGCAGGGAAAAGTCACACTAATTGATGGTGGATCTGATTAAAATGAGAGGTTATAATGAGAATGGGACTAGAAAGAGTGCGAGCTGATCTGTGTTCTACGCTACACTTCTAACCTTTCAGTCAGAGGGCGAATCACTTTGATGTTCCCCACTCTTTTCATCAGCACCGTTTTGGTTATGAAAAAGCGATTTCAAGTACAAAGGGGAAGCTCACATTTGTAATTTGTCTCCTATTCAGGAACAAATGGTCATCAGAAAACCGTTTCTGATGTWAAAAAAAAAGAGACATCTAAATAAAACTGCAAATGAAAGATGGTAGAGTGGTGATRAAGGCAGAGAGACTGCGAGAAAGTGTGGCACTGCCAATAGACGAGGCAAGGGCATAGAGCTACGCTGCCTGGAGTCTAAACCCATACTAACTTCACTGTGATCACACCCTCCATAGACTCATAGACTCTCTGCTTGTTAGAGGAAGACAGTGGGGACAGGAGAGGGGTGTGGGGTGTGGGGTGGTGGGGGGTGTAGGGGCGGCGGGGGCGGGTAGAGGAAATAAAGGTTGAAATCCTTGACTGTGAAAACTGTCATAGGGGAACATATGCATAGCCTGTTTGCCTAATAACCTGAATCTTGTAAAATGTGAATGTGAAGTCCTCTGGAGCATATAATTTAACACCCCTGTGCCAAGGGAGATGGGTGAGAATTGAAGCGAGTACACCTTGACAAAGGCTATTCTTCTGCTTTCACACCAGCAGAGCAGTGCCATGCAAGGGGCTGCTGCTAAGGCTGGGCTGGCACAGCAACTGTCCTGTAACAGTGAGCTCCACACACACACATTCACATTTTTACACAGCCACCCACCAAAACCACTCTTACCATCATTCATCGCCCCAACAGACCAACACGATCTCTCATTTAGCTATCCAGCCTATTGCGCCAAATAGAACTTCAGTGCCATGTTTTTTACATAGAGAAAACCTTTAGAATGCACAATACCGTTATGTCAGTGATCTGGATGTGGACTAAAACAGTGTTCAGGATTGCAAGACAGTTTTCCCCATTTTCATTCATAAGGTCTATGTTCTATTGGACACATCCCAATGCCAACTCAGTCTCACGTCATTCAATCAGTTCTGTTATGGGGTTTTTGGGGGACCTGTTGTCGGCCCATGGACTGAAAAACAAGAGGGCTGATTTCTTTTGTCCCCTACCCTCCTTTCTCTCGCAACCGTCCTCTCCTTGTAGGAGCACCGACCCTGTCCAGCATCTGCTAGGCGGATTAGCTGCAGAAGACGGAGACTGCATTATGTCTTCAAGAGGCTTTACTGTAAGGCTCACCACTAGTTCTCTTTCCTTCCTTTCTCCCTCTTAATGTACCGCTTCATTGAAAAGAGGCTAAATCTTTGTTAACAGGGAAACTATGAACTCACAGGGAGTTAATCAGAGTCAGTGCAAGGCTGGAGCATTTACATGTGAATTGGCTGCAGCTGTATACCAGGCTTCTTTATGTCATTCACTCTACACAGCCCCTCAGGCTGCTGGCCTCAGATACTTCCTGCTTCCATATGGGTATACACTCATCGCCGTATTTGTTTGGAGAGTGAAGCAAAACTTTTTTAATGTGTCTCTATACTCCAGCATTTTGGATTTGAGATCAAATGTTTCATATGCGGTCACAGTGCAGAATGTCACCTTTTATTTGAGGGTATGTTCATACATAWYTGTTTTACCAGTTGGAAATGAAAGCAATTTATGTATCTAGTCCCCCTCATTTCAATACATTTATTTTCATAAATATTTGGACAAATTCACTTTAATAGTGTATTAAAGTAGGGTTTCCCAAACTCAGTCCTCGGGCCCCATATGGGTGCATGTTTTGGTTTTTGCCCCAGCACTACAAAGCTGACTCAAATAATCAAAGTATGGTGGTGTGTTAATTTTGGAGTCACTTTTATTGTAAATAAGAATGGAAGATGTGTCTGAACACTTCTACATTAATGTGCATGCTACCATAACTATGAAAATCATGCGTGATTATCAACCGTCACTGTCCAAATAAATACGGAGAGGAGTGTATATCAAGTGTATATACAGTGCCTTGCAAAAGCATTCATCCCCCTTGGCATTTTTCTTATTTTGTTGCATTACAACCTGTAATTTAAATAGATTTTTATTTGGATTTCATGTAATGGACATACACAAAATAGTCCAAATTGRTGAAGTGAAATGAAAAAAATAACTGAAAWGTGGTGCATCTATATGTATTCACCCCCTTTGCTATGAAGCACCTAAATGAGATCTGGTRCAACCAATTACCTTCAGAAGTCACACAATTAGTTAAATAAAGTCCAMCTGTGTGCAATCCAAGTGTCACATGATCTGTCACATGATCTCAGTAGGCCCCAGAGTCTGTTCTGAAAGGCCCCAGAGTCTGCAACACCACTAAGCAAGGAGCACCACCAAGCAAGCGGCACCATGAAGACCAAGGAGCTCTCCAAACAGATCAGGGWCAAAATTGTGCARAAGTACAGATCAGGGTTGGGTTATAAAAACATATCCAAAACATTGAACATCACACAGAGCACCATTAAATCCATTATTAAAAAATTGAAAGAATATGGCACCATAGCAAACCTGCCAAGAGAGGCAGAACTCACGGACCAGAACTCACGGACCAGGCAAGTAGGGCATTAATCAGAGAGGCAACAAAGAGACTAAAGATAACCCTGAAGGAGCTGCAAAGCTCCACAGCGGAGATTGGAGTATCTGTCCATAGGACCACTTTAAGCTGTGCACTCCACAGAGCTGGGCTTTATGGAAGAGTGGCCAGAAAAAAAGCCATTGCTTAAAGAAAAAAATAAGCAAACACAWTTGGTGTTCACCAAAAGGCATGTGGGAGACTCCCCAAACATATGGAATAAGGTTCTCTGGTCAGATGAGACTAAAATTGAGCTTTTTGGCCATCAAAAATATCTGGAGTATTTCTCCTGTCTTATCCGGTGTCCTGGGTGAATTTAAGTATGCTCTCTCTAATTCTTTCTTTCTGTAACGGCGTTCTAGATCTTCCTCCTCCTCAGACGAGGAGAGGAGAGAAGGATCGGAGGACCAATACGCAGCGAGGTATGATGACATAATGTAATTTATTGAAAGACGAACACGAACACGAAAACACTTGGAAAATTACAAAATAAGAAAACGACGTAGACGAAACCTGAACATGGAACTTACATAACTACACGCAGAACTCACGGACAGGAACAGACTACATCAAACGAATGAACAGCCAAAACAGTCCCGTGTGGTGCACATACACAGACACGAAAGACACCAGGAGACAACCACCCACAAACAACACTGTGAAACTACCTACCTTAATATGATTCTCAATCAGAGGAGTGAAAACCACCTGCCTCTAATTGAAACCATATTAGGTACACATTCACCAACAAGAAACAGAAAACATAGACTGCCCACCCAAACTCACGTCCTGACCAACTAACACATACAAAACTAACAGAAAACAGGTCAGGAACGTGACATAACCCCCCCTCAAGGTGCGTACTCCGAACGCACCCACCAAAAGTCTAGGGGAGGGTCTGGGTGGGCATCTGACCAACGGTGGTGGCTCAGGCTCTGGGCGAGGTCCCCACCCCACCATAGTCAATCACCAGCTTACGTTCCCCCTTAGAATGACCACCCTCTTTTTCCCCCACCTAATTTAAGGGGCAACACCAAGATAAAAGACAGCTCCGGGACAAGGTAGCTCAGGACAGAGAGGTAGCTCAGGACAGAGGGATAGCTCAGGATAGAGAGGTAGCTCAGGATAGAGAGGTAGCTCAGGATAGAGGGGCAACTCCGGACTGAAGGGCAGCTCCGGACAGAGAGACAGCTCTGGACTGAGAGGCAGTTCTGGATTGAATGACGGCTCCGGACGCTCATGCAGGTGACGGCTTCGGACGCATGGCAGCTGCGGCTCTGGAACGCTCAGTGCAGGCTGACGGCCTGGACGCTCATGCAGGCTGACGGCTCTGGACGCTCCATGGCAGGCTGACGGCTCTGGACGCTCATGGCAGGCTGACGGTCTAGACGCTATGGCTCGCTGACGGCTCTGGCTGCTCATGGCTCGCTGACGGTTCTGGCTGCTCATGGCTCACTAACGGCTCTGGACGCTCTGGCTCACTGGCGGCTCTGGCAGATCTGTCTGGCTGGCGCTCTGGCAGATCCTCGCTCGGCTGGAGCTGCTTGCAGATCTGTCTGGTTGCGGCTCCCTGCAGATCCTGTCTGGTTGGCGGCTCTGGCAGATCCTGTCTGGTTGGCGGCTCTGGCAGATCCTGTCTGGTTGGCGGCTTCTGGCAGATCCTGTCTGGTGGCGGCTCTGGCAGATCCTGACTGAAGAACGGCTTCTAGCGGCTTCCTGACTGACGAACGGCTCTGACGGCTCGGAACAGATGGGCGGCTCTAATGGCTCGGGACAGACGGATGGCTCAGACGGCACTGGGCAGACGGATGGCTCAGATGGCGCTGGGGAGACGGATGGCTCAGATGGCGCTGGGGCAGACGGATGGCTCAGATGGCGCTGGGAAGACGGATGGCTCAGATGGCGCTATGGAGACGGATGGCTCAGATGGCGCTGGGAGACGGATGGCTCAGATGGCGCTGTGGAGACGGATGGCTCTGGCCGGATAAGGCGCACTGTAGACCTGGTGCGTGGTGCGGAACTGGAGGCACCGGGCTAAGGACACGCACTTTCAGGCTAGTGCGGGGAGCAGGGACAGGGCACACTGACCTCTCAAAGCGCACTATAGGCCTGGTGCGTGGTACGGCACTGGTGGTACCGGGCTAAGGCACGCACCTCAGGGCGAGTGCGGGAGAAAGGAACAGTGTGTACAGGACTCTGGAGACGCACAGGTGGCTTAGTGCGTGGTGCCGGAACTGGAGGCACTGGGCTGGAGACACGCACCATAGGAAGAGTACGTGGAGGAGGAACAGGGCTCTGAAGACGCACTGGAAGCCTGGTGCGTGGTGTAGGCACTGGTGGTACTGGCTGGGGCGGGGAGGTAGCGCCGGAAATACCGGACCGTGCAGGCGTACTGGCTCCCTTGAGCACCGAGCCTGCCCAACCTTACCTGGTTGAATACTCCCGTCGCCCGACCAGTGCGGGGAGGTGGAATAACCCGCACCGGGCTATGTAGGCGAACCGGGGACACCATGCGTAAGGCTTGGTGCCATGTAAGCCGGCCCGAGGAGACGCACTGGAGACCAGACCAACATAGAAACAGAAAACATAGACTGCCCACCCAAACTCACGTCCTGACCAACTAACACATACAAAACTAACAGAAAACAGGTCAGGAACGTGACACTTTCTTTCTTCTTTCTTTCTTTCCTCTCTCGGAGGACCTGAGCCCTAGGACCATAACTCAAGACTCCCCCTGACCGATGCTCCTTGGCTGTCCCCAGTCCACCTGGCCGTGCTGCTGCTCCAGTTTCAACTGTTCTGGCTGCGGCTATGGAACCCTGACCTGTTCACCGGACGTGCTACCTGTCCCAGACCTGCTGTTTTCAACTCTCTAGAGACCGCAGGAGCGGTAGATATACTCTGAATGATCGGCTATGAAAAGCCAACTGACATTTACTCCTGAGGTGCTGCACCCTCGACAACCACTGTGATTATTATTATTTGACCCTGCTGGTCATTTATGAACATTTGAACATCTTGACCATGTTCTGTTATAATCTCCACCCGGCACAGCCAGACAAGGACTGGCCACCCCTCATAGCCTGGTTCCTCTCTAGGTTTCTTTGTAGGTTCTGGCCTTTCTAGGGAGTTTTTCCTAGCCACCATGCTTCTACACCTGCATTGCTTGCTGTTTGTGGTTTTAGGCTGGGTTTCTGTACAGCACTTTGTGATATCAGCTGATGTAAGAAGGGCTTTATAAATACATTTTATTTTATTTGATCAAGGAAAACGCTATGTCYGGCGCAAACCCAACACCTCCCATCACCCCGAGAACMCCATCCCAGTGAAGCATGGTGGTGGCAGCATCATGCTGTGGGGATGTTTTTCATCGGCAGGGACTGGGAAACTGGTCAGAATTGAAGGAATGATGGATGCCGCTAAATACAGGGAAATTCTTGAGGGAAACCTGTTTCAGTCTTCCAGAGATTTGAGACTGCGACGGAGGTTCACCTTCTAGCAGGACAATGACCCTAAGCATGCTGCTAAAGCAACACTCAAGTGGTTTAAGGGGAAAKATTTAAATGTCTTGGAATGGCCTAGTCAAAGCCCAGACCTCAATCCAACTGAGTATCTCTGGTTTGACTTAAAGATTGCTGTACACCAGCGGAACCCATCCAACTTGTTGGAGCTGGAGCAGTTTTGCCTTGAAGAATGGGCAAAAATCCCAATGGCTAGATGTGCCAAGCTTATAGAGACATCCCCAAGAAACTTGCAGCTGTAATTGCTGCAAAAGATGGCTCTACAAAGTATTGACTTTGGGGGGGTGAATAGTTATGCACGCTCAAGTTTTCTGTTTTTTGTCTTATTTCTTGTTTGTTTCACAATAAAAAACTATTTTGCATCTTCAAAGTGTTAGGCATATTGTGTAAATCAAATGATACAACCCCCAAAAAATAAATTTTAATTCCAGGTTGTAAGGCAACCAAATAGGAAAAATGCCAARGGGTGTGAATACTTTCGCAAGCCACTGTAGGCTACCGTGGAAAATCTGTGACCTGCAAACAGGCTAGTTTACTAAATATTSCAATATGATTTGAATACCGTGTGATCTCTGAAAGCATTAGAAAGATAATTGTTTTGTATCACCACTATGAATGGCAGCAGTGTTAATGCCTGGACTGTCAAATAGCAAATKCAATATGAACAAGAGCAGTGCTATAAGACTGCAATGAAAGAAGCAAACAAGTGTTAACCTAGTTGTTCAGATATGATACCCGGTTTAGTGGGAGCTGTGCATTTGTGGAGCCAGGGTCTGATGACCTTCCTGGAGGACTTGCTTATTTGTTCTACATTTTATTTAGGAGAAGAGTTACATGGTGGGGGTGGGAGAAAGGGTTAAGACAGAGATGATGTGGAAATGTAGACTTAGTGGGATTTACCCATTTGAGAAAAGACCTTTTCACTTGTTTTGTTGGTTTATCCTCTAAACCCTGTCTCACCCCCCTGCCTAAAAGCTTTTGACATCTTCATCTCGTTCACAGTGGGCGGGCTTTGTTTGCTCTGCTTGGAAAAGTGATGGGGTTTCGCCCTCCCCGCTCTGTGGCACAAGCGGAGGACTTTGCCATGGCAAAGGGGCCTTTCTCTTTTCTCCTCCCCCCTCCTTTTTCACATAACCACAATATGGTCATTGTCTGGCAGTGAATAATGTGGCCACTCGGGCAGCATAGGCTGCTCCTCGGGCTTTGACTGTGAACCAGCTCTTTTCTTCACTGTGAAAGGACTCTAATCCATGTAAATATAGGACTCTGAGTACAGCTTTACCACAGAGGGGAGAGGGAGAGGGGAAATGGAGGGGAGGATCAGTAATTTAACCTTTGACCCAACAAATAAGAGGCATGTAAGTTCTAGAATTACTCTCCAAAGAGGGGATCCTGTGGCGGATTGGGGTTCTTCTGTGTCACCGCTGTTTGGGTCTGACTGACAGGGCTTTGCTGGGAGCCGTGATGGGAGAATGGAGTACTCCAGGAGCAGTGGACGCGCTCATGATACTAACATTATACGGAGACAAGAAAGACACCAAATCGACCACTCTGTTTGGTGCTTGTGTGCRTGATGTCAATATTAACACTAAATCAAATATAATTACATTTTATTGGTCACATACACGTACAGTATTTAGCAGATGTTATTGTGGGTGTAGCTAAATGCTTGTGTTCCTAGCTCCAACAGTGCAGTAGTATCTAACAATTCATAACAAAACCCACAGTTCTAAAAGTAAAATAATGGAATTAAGAAATATATGAAAATATGAAATTAGTAAAACATTATGTAAACATTATTAAAGTGACTAGTGTTCCATTATTAAAGTGACCAGTGATTCCATGTCTATGTACATAGGACAGCAGCCTCTAAGGTGCATGGTTGAGTAACCGGGTGGTAACCGGCTAGTGACAGTGACTAAG
>NC_036855.1:16026068-16065157 GCF_002910315.2 Salvelinus sp. IW2-2015
ACTATGAGGCGTTTCCTCGCCGTTTCCTATTAGATCAAAGATTGATGACGGACGGTTTAGTAAACAGGGAGTTGTTTGGAATCGATGAATATAGCGTCATATTATATTCCTGCATGGCATGGCACGACTCCAGTGTAGGCCTATCCAAATAAGAAGAAATGTGCGTGGAGTGTTGTCAGTTTGACAATGCCTTGAAATAATTGTCACCAGGGGATATTCCAACACAAGCAGTCTTTAGACAAAAGAGCGCTCTGGTGTGTTGGTTCCATAGTCGACTGAACCAACCTTATTGACTTTGACTCCAACAGCCCAGACGGATGAGGGACGTTAAAATCACTACGTCTGCTTGTGAAACAACAGAACAAGATCATATCCTATTTGTTTATATAAAATCGGCACGATTGTAAGTAGGTTTTTGATTGCACTGTATGCTGATCATGTGAGGGGACAATTGTGAGACCTGATGAAATCAAGTCCCATTTAATAAAAATTGTTATTATTGAGGAGATTTGAGCTTGAAAATACACCTCATCGCTTTCTCTTTTTTTTCTAGATCCTCGCAATATCATATTTCATACACGCCCGCAGTCATGCCTGGTGCAGCAATGTTTAATGTATAAGCCAGCATTATTCCAGACAGAGAACGCATATGATAAATATGCATGTATTCAATTAAGGGTATTACACAGGGATTGATTTGCATAAGGATTTAGGAGCTTAACATGCCTCTTCCTATTTGTGCTATAAAACTTTAAAATGAACGCAGGCTTTCTGTTCTAGGAATGAACGGGTATTATTTATCAGTGGGCTAGGCTACTTTCAAGACCTTCGCCACCACAAGCGTCTACTCCTATATGCAACTACATATATATCCCTGCTGATCAGGAGACAGGGGGAAAGGAAAATAAAATGAGGCAAAATTGTAGGGTAATTGTGAAATAGTGAAGTGATAACTTAAATCATAATKAATTAGCCTATGATTAATAATATTTGTATTACTATAATATTATGAATTGATTAGGCCTACGTGATAATAATCAKGATTATTGTCATATTGTTGTTTTGCAGTCATTTAGCAGGCTACTGTTGAAAGTTGAAAGATAAAGCTTGGAAAACAAAAAATAAGGACTATTATTTTAAGTCATTCGTGATAGAAAGATTACGTTTTCATTGTGCTAATTGGATTTTGGACTCTCTTCATATAGATTATTATAGGTGGAAATTTTCCATTGTTGAAATCTGAGACCGAAATCGAACAAATAAGTGCAAAAAAGGTGCCCTGCTATTTAATTTCTTCTCGTTTCCTTTGCCATCGATGAAGAATAGTCTATTATATAAAATGTGATGTTTTTAATGGGGAACAGTGTGAGAGTGTCCTTTTGAGAAACAACGTTGTATGGATGTGATGTCATTTCTCACACACATATCTGAGGCATTTTCTGTCGCCCATTATTTTCCTGAACAAGGTAAGTCCTCCTCCTCTGATGAAGTCCAAACTCCCCTCCCAATTAATATCACGGAGCTAATTAGAAGAGCGGATCCAGAGTAGGGGCTTATTGCCGTGTTCAAAACAACTGAGAACTCGGGAAATCTTCAACTTCTGACTWCAGTGAATTGAAGACAACTGGGAACTCGACTGGGAAAAATCTTTTGAATGGTCATCTAACTCGGAATTCCAAGTCAGACTATCCGACCTGAAGATCACTGACCCACTGTTCCTAGGCCGTCATTGAAAATAAGAATTTGTTCTTAACTGACTTGCCTAGTTAAATAAAGGTTTAAAGAAATGTAATAAAATGTGAATTTGCCCCTTTTAAAGGCACATGTTGCAGGTTTTTCTAATAACATAATATGTTTCTTATTTTTTTGTAAATGCCAATGCAATTTGGATAAATATTGGTTTGTTATTCTAATGCTAAAGAAGGAAAAATGTAAAAACGGGCATTATATTTTCTTTTCTTTTACAATGGACCCAGTACACCCCTGAGAGATGATCATCTGGACTGGACTTTTAAAGAAAATGAAAGATCATCTCTTGTAGGCCTATTTGTCGAAATGTAGTTTAGATCCAGATTAAACAAATCGAAAACAAGATTGAAATCTATAAAACAACACCAGTTATGATGGAACCTTCATTCCAAATGGCACACTGTAAACCCCAAGTCATCTTTAACTCAAATACTTCTAGTAAATTGTACTCAAAGTCAATGAAAAGTCATTATTACTTCAAATGWTTGTGGTATTGACTCTAACTACATTTTATAAAGATATGATAACAAATTTACTTTTTTCCCAGCATGCTCTACTGCAGGTCGATTTAAAAAATTTAAAAAATTAATATCTGTGTTTCTGCAAGTACATTGAGTGATTGATTAATAAATGTTAAGCTACAAAAAGACAAGTAACGTTTTTCTAAACTAATCTGATCATTGAATTGTTGCGCCCCTTACTAAAATGGGTGTTCCTCCCACTGTTCTTAACCCTGGCAGTCATTATGAATGCAGGATGAGGGTGAATACACATTTCAGCTGTTGGATAGCCTAAGGATGGCTATATACCAATAATTACACATCACTTTGCAAGCCAGCATAATGTGATTTACAGTTAGGGTTGCAAAATTTCCAGTTCAAATGGTTGGAAGCTTGTGGAATTTTGCAACCCTAATTGCAGGCCTGATGTGGCCTGTAAACTATGAGTTTCAGGCCACTGTATAAGGCCTTATGATACACAATATATACAAAGTATGTGGACACCCCTTCAAATTAGTGGGTTCGGCTATTTCAGCCACACCCGTTGCTGACAGGTGTATAAAATCGAGTACATAACCATGCAAACTCCATAGACAAACATTGGCAGTAGAATGGCCTTAMTGAAGAGCTCAGTGACTTTYAACGTGGCACCGTCATAGTATGCCACCTTTCCAACAAGTCAGTTTGTCATATTTCTGCCCTGCTAGAGCTGCCCCGGTCAACTGAAAGTACTGTTATAGTGAAGTGGAAACATCTAGGAGCAACAACGGCTCAGCCGCGAAGTAGTAGGCCACACAAGCTCACAGAGCGGGACAGACAAGTGCTGAAGCGTGTAGCGTGTAAAAATCGTCTGTCCTTGGTTGCAACACTCACTACCAAGTTCCAAACTTCCTCTGGAAGCAACATTAGCACAATAAATATTTGTTGGGAGCTGCCATGGCTGAGCAGTCACACACAAGCCTAAGATCACCATGCACAATGCCAAGCGTTGGCTGGAGTGGTGTAAAGCTTGCCGCCTTTGGACTCTGGAGCAGTGAAAACACGTTCTCTGGAGTGATGAATCATCACCATCTGGCAGTCCGACGAATGAATCGGGGTTTGGCGGATGCCAGGAAAACGCTACCTGCCCCAATGCATAGTGCCAACTGTAAAGTTTGGTGGATGAGGAATAATGGTCCAGGGCTGTTTTCCATGGTTTGGGCTAGGCCCCTTAGTTTCCGTGAAGGGAAATCTTAACGCTACAGCATACAATTACATTTTAGATGATTCTGTGCTTCCAACTTTGTGCAACAGTTTGGGGAAGGTCCTTTCCTGTTTTAGCATGACAATGCCCCCGGGCACAAAAGTGAGGTCCATAAAGAAATTGTTTGTAGAGATTTATGTGGAAAAACTTGACTGGCCTGCACAGAGCCCTGACCTCAACCCCATTGAGCACCTTTGGAATGAATTGGAACGCCGACTGCAAGCATAGTAAGTCTACAATTCAATCGAAGAGCAAAGGCACACTGGTGGGGGTGTTAAATTKAAGTATACTCTATTTAAAAAAAATGCATTTTGTATTACTCATATGGAGGTAGTACTGCTCATTTCAGCTATTTACGTTTCTTAACTTCATTTTTTTTAAAGTACTCAAAATATTTGAGCAGCCTGAACTCATCAGGATTCAAACTGCGCATATTGACTGTTATTTCTGTAACTTCTCAATGAATGTCTTCTTACACTACAAAATAGATTCTGAAGTCCATAATGATTCACTGTGCACTGGCGATCACAAGCATTTGTCTTTCATTTTGGTATGCATGGCAGACCTATATTTGAATGAATGGAATTAACGACAGGGACGTTTTGTGACACGTGACCTGCATGTTTCTGCTTCCCATTTCAACGAGGAGTAGAAACGTGAGTGACTGCATAGGTATTAATGACTAATTGTCAGCATATTGTGTAACCAGGTGTCTGTTTGTGTCTGCGTCCCGGTTACATGACGCAGCATTGAGTCCCTTTGATGGAATAAAGTCATGGTGTCTCTGACGCCAGGTTGACTGACATGCTCTATAGGAAACAGATGGTTCAATAAAGGGTGATACAGTAGATAGCATAGGGCTGTGATTTGTTAAATTTGATGTTAAATAAAAACGGTTTATTTTATTTTAYTTGGATTTAACATTTATTTAACTAGGCAAGTCAAGTCTGTTTGTCGAAAATGGATCCATGTGCCTGAAGAAAAAAAAGACAATTACAGTATGGCCTGTATTGACAGATATATCGAAGAACGCGAGAGAGAGGGATAGATAGAGAGAGAGAGAGAGAGGGAGAGAGAGAGAGAGAGGAGAGAGAGGAGAGAGAGAGAGAGAGAGAGAGAGAGAGAGAGAGAGAGAGAGAGAGAGAGAGAGAGAGAGAGAGAGAGAGAGAGAGAGAGAGAGAGAGAGAGAGAGAGAGAGAGAGAGAGAGAGAGAGAGAGAGAGAGAGAGAGAGAGAGAGAGAGAGAGAGAGAGAGAGAGAGAACTAGAGATAGAGAGATAGAAATAAAAATTAAAAAAAAATAAAGATACATGAAACGTCAGTGACAATGGTCCAACAGATCACCATCAATGTGTTCTTCTTCTTTTTGTCATGTTGTTTTAGACTAGATAAGCACTAAAGGTATTCAAATATCTTGTTAAATGCAACACAGAAAGGATGCGGCTAAACATTATGTCATGGGCAACCAAAGAAAGAATAGGCTACAAGTCTGCATACTTCTTCGGCAGCAGTAAAATAAGAATTCGACGATGTTGAACAACCAATGAACATAAATCGTGGGACGTGACGTATGGATCCCTGTAGAAAAGGCGCGGAGTGTATCGCAAGGCCAGAGACAGTGGAACAGTGAAAGGGCTGCCTGCTCGAGTCTTGCGTTCTTACTGAATGTGTAGTCAATTCCTCCTCCTCGATTACTCACTTGCAGCTTTCTTGGCTAAACGAAAAAACTGCTAAAGGAAAAACAGCTTCTCTCAGACCTCCAACAGGATCTAAATGCAAACATATTTTTTGCCAACTAGTTATATCTTTAGATGTTCTTGAAAAGCACAGGCTACATGTGTATAGATGTCGATATTATCAATACCGCTCTAACGCCAACGTGGACACTGCATTTGAGTTCAGTGACAAACTGACAAGGAGGCAGCTACATGGACACTCACGCTCCTACAATCTCAGAGACGCTGTGTTCTTGATTTTTTCTCTTCCTTCGATTCGTGTGGAAATCATTTTGGTACAGTTGATGATTTCCAATAGAAGTAGTGGCAGTGCTCATTGATCGAGTTAGTATTTGGTCGGCAAAGGACTAATTCATTCGTTTACTAATGCCCTGCAAAATGTTTGAATCCAAATACCTCTGAATAAATAGAAGGGACCAGTAGCAGACCCATGCAGGGCTTCGATAGTTGGTACGTTTTTCATTCCTTAGGAATTATTTTGCAAGTGGCATTTCTTCTCGCATGATAATATAATAATATATTTATATGCTGCATATAATTAATTAGCATTAGTAAAACGAAGGATTCCGTCACTTTAATTGATGAATTATATGTCAGGAGAGAGAGATGCAGAGATTCAGATGATGATTTCCATTGGCAGATGATGCGTAGCGTGGAGAACACGTGTCCATTTTTGCATCATATTTTTTTCTGATCTGGAATTCTTCCTTGTCACACCAAGAAGGGAAAGAAGCTGACTGCCAATGCACGGGCTATAGATTTGCGTTTTATGGAAATCTTGGGTTTCAGATTTGAGGAAAACACGTATAACATCATCCCCTCTCCGGCAACTATGCTTTTCCACGGCCTCCCTGGAGGCGAAATGCACGTTGTTGTGGAAGAAATGGACCGGAGAAGAAAGAGCGAATCCGCAGCTATCAGTTCGGCCATAGATATGGGAGAATCTGAAACGGTAGGCAACTAAGCAACCACGCTTAGCGCGATTCCAATCGCGAGTTGAGAGCAGTTGTGTACAAATATCATAATGATCAGCAAAAAGTTCATGCAAAAATGCAGTTAGAGCAGTGAACTATAACATCATACTTGGGATATTAAAAATACTTGACGTGGGATAGGCTATTAATACTTGTTGGTCTAAGAAAGAACTTGCTTTTTGAGTTTATTATTATTATTTTTATCTTTAACAATGTAGCCGATTTATTCTTATGAAATTATTTTGAATTACTGTCACAGCATTTTAGAGTAACCTAATAATGTAGTCTACTAATAGGCTAATGAATTAATATTCACATGCTAATCTGTTAATAGCAAATATCACGGGTGTTTTTATTATGCACAATCAAGTGTTTTTAAGCATGCGTTGCTTAGATATGTTGTACATCTTAACGATATCATCATGAAATTGATATTTCATAATTTTATACTTTTGAATTTGTACAAACAACATTGCACATTCATAAATTCTTTGGGCAAAAATGAGGTATATACCCTAAAATATAAGGGTACAATTCATATAGACTTTTAGGAAATAGCTTTAGACTAGAACGGTTGATAAAATGTAACTTGAGTTAAATGATAAATTAATTATAACACTGGATTTCACTTTTTAGACTATGGGTGGGTGGGAGTGGTTTTATATTTGATCTCTTCGACTATATGCTATAATTTATGTGTTATTATTATTATATCGCATTGTTTTGTCTTGTATTAAAACAAAGTTTTAAGCCAAATTACATTAGGTGAAGTGAAAGTTTTAACAAAATAAAGTGTTTGTTGGTTTGTAAGTGTGTTTTGATCCTATTATGATTTATGTCATCCTAAATCTTAGTGCGAGTGAAGCCGTTTTATTTCGAAAGGTAAATAGCATGTGCTTTGTTGTTTGTTGTTGTTATTGGATGATTCGCTTTAAATGCCCAAAATGTTTATTACAGGATATGGTAAGGCCTATAGGATTACATTTAGCTATATGCCTATAAACTGACATATTTTAATTGATGTGAACTTCAAAATTATGTTAATTTATAGTCAACATAAGCCTCTATTGTTCGGTGTAATATTTTCAGCCAGATATAATAACAGTTCATACAAAAAAATTATGTCTGATAGGCTAAAATAARCATATCCTAAAGGCAGCATATCTTGGGGCGGAAATGAAACATTATTTCGATATGGGTGTTTGATGACGTGGTTTATCTGTGTTTCATGTTTGTGTTTGTTTGGTTGTCTTTTAGAACATGTCGTGCATGAACAGCGACAGGGTGTCTTTGTGCGCGGGCTGCGGCGGGAAGATCGCTGACCGCTACTACCTGCTGGCAGTGGACAAACAGTGGCACATGCGCTGTCTCAAGTGCTGCGAGTGTAAACTTAACCTCGAGTCGGAGCTCACCTGCTTCAGCAAAGACGGAAGTATCTACTGCAAGGACGATTATTACAGGTAACTCCATCAATCCCCCAAATGGTGCTGCACACCTAAGCTAAAACATTTCTCAATCGTAAAGGTGTTGGGTTATGAAGAATAAGCACATTTATAGACAGATTTCCCTAAAATGAGTCTCCCCCTGCACACATCACGAATTATAAATGTTGGTTTTACAACCACATATAATAGGCTTTCATGTGGCCTACAGCGAGGCCATATTGAGTTTTGACAAAACGTTGAAGTGCCCTTGCACAAAATGCATTACAAATGGCCTGTGTGAGAGTTTCTAAGTACTGTAGGCTACATTGTTCTGTTTCAGAGCAGGCCCTAGTGCACACATACTGTAACTGCCACTGTATGTGCTACTAATTGACATGGATCATTTACATCCGATCAAAATGTGTCCGTGCACTGACCATGCAGGTTCTGTCCTCTCCGCAGAAGGTTTTCGGTCCAGAGATGTGCCCGGTGCCACCTCGGGATCTCGGCCTCGGAGATGGTGATGCGGGCCAGGGACTTGGTGTACCACTTGAACTGTTTCACCTGCACATCCTGCAACAAGATGCTAACGACTGGGGACCACTTTGGCATGAAAGACAGTCTGGTGTACTGTCGGCTGCACTTTGAAAATCTCATACAGGGGGAATATCAGACACATTTCAATCATGCGGATGTAGCCTCTCACAAAGGACTGGGACCTGCCAACGCTTTGGGACTATCCTACTTCAACGGCGTGGGGACTGTGCAGAAAGGGCGGCCCAGGAAAAGGAAAAGTCCCGGGCCAGGAGCAGATTTAGCAGCCTACAATGCCGGTAAGACTACAGTGATAACATTTCCATTTAATATAGGCCTTCTTTTCAGAACAACGCCATATTGACTCAATGGCCACTCCCCCTAATCAAAAAGTTTTCATTGCGTATGACAACATTACATCACTCTGCAATTTATAATTATTGCCAAGGCCTGCTATTAACAACGCAGGCCAACAATTATTAAAGGGTGGGACTTAAAAGTGCAGGCGAGTCTTTATCCGAATGATTTTAAGCATGGTAATCATTTAAATAGAGTAACTTACTTGTTCTCAATAATATATCATCTACATTCGATACAACGACAATTTTATATAGATGTTGCATGCTTTTAGGCTAATGTGTTTGTTATCTCAATCGTAACAGTTCTTTCTCATTCAAATAGAGAGATGCAAAACATTCCGCCCTCTTCATTGCATCAGTTAATCTCTAACGATTTAAATAGGCTATCATAATCAATTGATGTTATGATATTTTTGTTTTTGCAACCAATATTTTCAAACCAATATTTCAATGACTTCTTTCTGTTCATTGATTTAAGCTATAGGCTATTATTTCTTAGGCCTAAAAGGCACATGGGGCCTATAGCAGAAGACACGTAGCCAATTATTTGATTCTACTATACAAAGTTGTTTTTTAATCAATCATGTTCTTTACCTCCATGGACGTTCCGATTTTGTTAATGTCAGAAAAGTATCGTAGCCTAAAGGGTTGTAATATTGCATATCTTATTTGTGCTCTGGAGAAAGTAAATACCAAATGTGACCATCATTGTAGGCTACACTGTCGTTGGACACACATTTGACATCATTTCTCAGACGAAATTATAACATGGTGGTTTACCAAATTGCTGCCGATTATTCATCCGAAATCCCTCTCTCTACAATTCAATTGCAATTCAACAGTGTGTGGCAGGGCAGTTTTATCCATAACATTTTTCCTCCTGTCCTCTAAAAAATGTTTTTGAAGTTCCGGCTTTCGCCCTAGCCATTTTCCACTTGTCAGGCTCTATAGACGTCTAAAGTTCCCCTTCTCGCCCCGTTGCGCACTCGGGGACCGGTTGGTCTGGGACGGGGCCAGGATGGGGGTGCACTACAAGAGATCAATGAGACTTGACGAGTTATCCAGTAGTGGTTGTGGCCAATGAGCAGTTGTTGCAACAGCAAAATAATTTCTATCATCAAGAAGGCCCCTTCAATAAACATAATTGTCTTCTTGTATCGACATTTGTGTCTTGGGAATGAAACATTGCCGTCAGTTATTGTGTTATTAAACTGTTTTCAGGTGCATTCCATCCAGCTTTCATCAAATAAGTCAATCGTAGAATAAAACATTGACAAAGGGCAAGGTGAATCGATCTACCTTCAGGATATTATCCTACAGGCTATTCAAATAGGCGTATATAAAATCACTTTTCTATTTAGGCCTACGCATCACTAGCCCGTGTGTCATCATTCACTTGGTCATATGAAGATTTTCCACATGGTTCATCATCTGATTGAGTCACCATACTTTTTCATCCAGTCTGTCTCACAACATCTAAGCGAGAAGGGGAGGTGGTTGGGCCGCTACTGCCCTCTACTGTTAACGGATTGGGCCACTGACTGCTGTACAGATCAACCCTACTGTATTTGATGAATAAACAACGTATTTAAAGTAGGCTATTGACTAAAGTCACCTAACAATCGTTCACAAACGAAATCGACGTTGTGCTTCAATTAACATCTAATAGGTTTCTGAGTGTGTTGTGGTCTGCACAAGTAAACCTATACATTATTTCCAGCTGTTATTAGAAAGGTACTCATCAGCCTATCAATAGCTTTTGAGAATTTGCGAAAGATAAATACTTTTTCTGTATGTATGGTGTTTGTGGTTTATTGTCTGAAGTGTTATTCTGAGAAATTTGAATGACTAATATTTATTGTATGCAGCATTGAATATGTCTGAACTGTTATGAATAGATAGCGACACTTAAGCATTTGCCAAGAAAATACTGTCATGGAAATGTGTCATGTTTTTGCGTCCACGATTTGATTATCTAGGGCAGAATATAGCATATGACAATTAATATGACAACAGCCATCACACAATTAGGGTTATTATTATTATTAGTAGTAGTAGGCCTATTACTAGTAGTAGTACTATCAACCTATATTAATTAGACTATTTTTGTATTTTATTTTACCCGTTTTATGTGCTTATTATTTCAACTCAATTCATGGCATTTCTATTTCGCGAACTGCCCATGCATATTTCACAGCGCAAGACCTCTACGTGTAAAGACACTCCTGCCAATACTAGCCAGAAAGTCATTCACATGCACATATTTTAATTGGTTGATATCTTACACAACCCGCCTATGACACCATATAGTGAGTGCTGCTTAATGTATGTGAATGTAACACTGGCTATCGCCCTAAAAATGTGTCATTAGAAGTCAATGTTCATGTTAACACTGACATATACAAATATCACAAATACATCAAATATGTTACAAATATAATATAATATTTGGATTATGGTACTGGGTGGTTTAAGGGCCTTATTAGACATTGCTGTTCAATAGTAAGGCTGTGGTTGAATTTACAATCACTGTTCAATTATACCTACGATTTTCATGTTTGTATTCCTCTCCACGCTCTCTACCCAACGTTTCATTACTAAACCAATTTTAAAACATGGCATTAAAAGCCAGCTACACTCACTGCTAGGCTGCATATAAGCCAGCATGTTGCTGATTTTATTAATGTATCAATTCAATACATAATGTAGAAAAATACATAACATGGTCATGTTTAACTTATCCACTTGTTTGTGAATGAAACACCATGTTCAGGTGGACTAACCAACATCTAATCTTTGTGTGTGTGTGTTTTTGTGTGTTTGTGTGTTCGTGTGTGTATGTGTGTGTGGTGTCCTCCAGCACTCAGCTGTAATGAGAACGACGGAGACTCTATGGACAGGGACTCTTACAGCTCCAGTCAGAAGACCAAGCGCATGCGGACCTCCTTCAAACATCACCAGCTGAGGACCATGAAGTCCTACTTTGCCATAAACCACAACCCAGACGCCAAGGACCTGAAGCAGCTGGCCCAGAAGACTGGCCTCACCAAGCGTGTACTACAGGTTAGACACACACCTACACCATAGTGTTCTTGATATTCAACTAATTGAGAAAAACTACACACAAAACAAAAAGTCTAAATGTTCTAGTGTATTATGATGGTAGCTAATATGATTGAATAATGCGATTTTGAAATCAAACGAGTAACAAAGGAGCATTTTCTATTTCAATTTCCAGAAATGAACTGTTTATTATGGGAAGTGGGGATCACAACATAGAGCGCTTGATTTCCACAAAGACCACAGCAAATTATCTAGGGGACTGAAGAAATGTGACAAAAAGGTTTCTGAACAAAAATTCTGTAAAAATCGCTTCGCTTTTATTGAAGCTCCCAGGAAACAAAGCAGTCATTTTGCGTTCTGTTTTTCATGCCTGTTATTCCAGTTGAAACTGTCTTTCCCCACGGTTCCATCACTAATATTCACTATGATGTTGCCTTGCTGTGGTACACAGGTCTGGTTCCAGAATGCTCGGGCCAAGTTCCGGCGGAACCTGCTGAGACAGGAAAACACGGGCGTGGACAAAACCTCAGATGGCTCCACCCTGCAGGGGGGCACGCCCTCCGGACCCGCCTCCGATATCTCCAACGCCTCCATGAGTCCTTCCAGCACCCCTACCACCCTGACAGACCTGACCAACCCCACCATGCCCACCGTCACCTCCGTGTTAACCTCTGTCTCTGGCAGCATGGACGTCCACGAGTGCAGGAGCCCGTTGCAGACCACCCTGACCAGTCTGTTCTGATGCCCCCTTACAGACTGACCCCTTCAGCTTCATCTGATGCCCCGACCCTTTAAACACCCTCACCAGCCTCATCCCGAACCCCCCCTCGACTGTGTCCACTAGGAACTAAAACACAGACCTTTGACAGAGACATTAAATGGACTAGTAAAATTAAGGTAAAGGAAAAATACTCTTACTTTTACTCTGAGCCCATTTGAGAATATTTGCGTAGTGAGGCTGCCAAGCCTTGCAGAAGGAACARTTATTGTTATTTTGTTGTTGTTGTTTTGTTGCGAACTGAAGAGACTTGATTTGCATTTTTCAATGTTTACAGAATGAAACTGTGGAAAAGAAAAAAAACTGCTTAATTTTGGAAATTCATTTTTTTCCAGCACAATATTTATGTTGTTGTACAGGAGTCACTGTTAGGAAACATTGAGAAGGATTGTAAAATGATGGGAAATCTGAGATTAAACACAGGCTAAGATATGCTATGGCTGCCATGTGCCTTACACTTCAATTGTCCCCAACATATCCAGATCTGTTTCTCCCATCAAGATCGGATAGAAACACATATTTTTTTTACCTCAGCAGAGAGTATTGTGGCTCAAGGGTAAAATAGTAAATGGTTCACACAAACAGTGTGTGCATGCGTGTGTGTTGTCTGTGTGTGTGTGTGTGAGCATGCTCGTGTGCATGTGTGTGCGTAAGTGGGTTTGTGATTGTGGTCTAAATGTAAGTTTAGAATTCATTTGAGTTGGCAGACTAATTATTGCTGTTAAATAAATAAAAAATGACATGTTCACTCACACACACACGCACACTCACGTGCGTTCACACACACACACACACGCACGCACACACACACACACACACACACACACACACACACACACACACACACACACACACACACACACACACACACACACACACACACACACACACACACACACACACACACACACACACACACACACACACACACACACACACAGATCTGTGATATGATATCATACACTGGGTTGAAATGAAACAGCCAATGAAAGCTAGTTTTGTTTTGAAATATTGTGCTCTTACAACTTGTATTTATCTTACAAGAACAACAATTCTATACCTCATTTACATAAGAAATTGATCAATTAGTATGTTTCTGCTGACCTAAAACCTGCTGTGACATACACACTCTCATCCCAACCTCTTACCTCAACTCAGTTTCCACTGTTCAACACAACTTAAATGAAGTTACATGAAACAACAGTCAACTGGCTTTCATATCCCGGATATGTTCAGTATCACAAACCAGGATTTTTACTTCTAGGAATAAAAAGATCAGTAAAAGATGAGGTGTGCGAGTGAAAATAGGCAGTGATATCACTAATGATCCAGCTTCATCCATCCAACACACTACTACTACTACTACAGTACTTCAACTACTGTACTACTACGACTACGACTACTACTTCTACTACTACTTCTACTACTACTACTATTACTACTACTTATACTACTACTACTACTACTACTATTACCCTAATTATACTACACTACTATTACTACTACTACTACTACTACTACTACTACTACTACCACTACTACTGCCCTACCTATACCACAATACTTCTACTATTACTACTACTACTGGTACTACTACTACTACATCTACTACTAATGCTACCATTACTACTATACACTACTTCTACTACCACTACACTACTTCTACTTCTACTACTACTACTACCCTACTTATACTACTACTACTACTACCTCTACTACTTCTACTACTACTACTACTACACTACTACTACCCTACTTATACTACACTACTTCTACTATTACTACTACTACTACTACTACTACTACTACTACACTGCTTCTACTTCTACTATTACTGCTACTACTACTACTGCTACTACTACTACTACATCTACTACTACTGCTACTATTACTACCATACACTACTTCTACTACCACACTACTTTTACTTCTACTACTACTACTACATCTACTACTACTACTACTACTACTACTACTACTACTACTACTACTACTACTACTGCTACTATTACTACTGTGCACTACTTCTACTATCACACTACTTTTACTTCTACTACTACTTCTAATACTACTACTACTACTTCTAATACTACTACTACTACTACTACACTACTTCTACTACTACTTCTAATACTACTACTACTACTACTTCTTATACTACTACTACTGCTACTACTACTACTATTACTGTACCAGAGCCTGATGGTGTCCAATGCTGTATGGTTATTGACTGAGGACTTAACTGTTTTCCCGCACCTTCTTGTACAGATCCCAACCATTCGATGTAGTCTTCAGTTCTGCAAGAATTATAAAAAATGACTTACAGTATAACTTTTGTCATCCTTACACATGTGTCCCTTCACATCTGTATGTTTTGTATTACACCATTAAAAGCACTAACCTATTTTGCATTGCTGTGCTAAAGTCTCATATTGAGCTGGTTTGTCATCTACAGTATCTGTAGTGGGTGGTAGTCCTGTCATGGAATAAAATCAGGCTATGCATGTGCAGTCCCTTCATTTGAGCATTCCAGAGATTCTGTGCTAGTGTGGCAGATCCAGACTAGAGCTATGATTGGAATTGCAGAAATGTGGGTAATGCGAGGCCCTGCTTTCTCTTATGGAATTATGGATGAGTCCTGCTCACGTAACTGTTCAGACCAGGGCTGAATGGCTTTTGTGGGAGATAATGTTTTCTAGAGGAATTTACTCGGCCACATACAGTTGATGACCTGACCTGAACTATAACAGTACAGGCAAGGTTTGGACCAACCCTTGACTAATGTAAAACTAGTCTGTTAGTATCCTCCATGTTGGCTCTTAGTTACAGTATCTCAACAGGCTGCTGGTGCTACCATACCATATGTGACCCACACCCGGGCTGCTGTACACACTATGTTAACTAACCCGTTAACAATCAACATTAAACCAACATCCCACTGGGCACAAATGTCAATTCAACCTCTATTCCAAATTGGTTCAACGTCATTTCATTGAAATGACGTGGAAACAACATTGAATCAACCAGTGTGTGCCCGGTGGGATAGTAACACCTACTCTGGGTGGACAAGAAAAGTTTACTTTTCGAAAAACAACAAAACAAGCTTCTCTAGCCAAGAGAAAGTTGATTGCAGTTGGCAGCCTTCCCTACAGTGTAATAATAAACAATCTGTTTCATGGGCAGTTTTCCCCACTCAGCTTGGGCAGTATGTGTCCAATTTTTCATGGCACCACCGACCGCCAGTTCAGCTGAATCTAATCATAAATCTATGAGAAATTTCAACCTAAAAATATCAAGGAAGTTTACACTATTTTATTTCTATACGTGTAAATTGAATTAGGGACGTAACCTTTTGAGAATKATGTCCTTTACGTTATGTAGGCTTAACATATTTTACTATACAGGGCACACTGATATGTAGCTTTATTATAGAAATACATGAATCAAGAAAGGATATTACAAGCTCACTTCCTAGTCAAGGTATTTACATTCTCATAAGTGATGGTTAGTATTGTGCCCTAAAACTGCCTGTTTTGGTAGTCTGAGTTGAAATGTTAATTGGCCAACATTCACACAGATGTCTGGTGAGCACACCTGGCTACTCTCACACTTACAGCTCTCTCTGGCAGTTTTCCCCAAAACAATCAACGCCATATGTGTGATTTTATATGGATCAGTTAATGTGTGCGCGAGTGCGTGTGTCGGTGTGTCGGTGTGTGTTGGTGTCAGTGTGTGTGTGTATTTATGCGAATGTATATGTGTGTTTTGGTTCCTGAGTGAGAGCGAGAGAAAGAGAATGTGTGAGTGCGTATATGCAAGTGTGTACGTGTGTTGTACGACAAGGGTATAATGAAGGGTGTTTCTCTGTTGTATTTTACATCCATTCTATACAATATTCAGTGACAACAAAGCTAAACAATTACGGAGGCAAGGAGTGGACTGACATCTAATGGTAAGATCGAGGAGGGGTATAAATTAATGGGTGAAATGCAGTTCAAATGGTAGAATTCAAGTGGCAGTTAAGGATTTTGGCTGCGCTGCTTTATGTTAATGTGAGATGTGAACCCACTGGTTCGTTTATCCAGTAATTACAAGAGAGGAAAATCTTAGGCTTGGCAACCATAATGCAGAAATAACAGAACAGCCTCATAACCACACGTTTACTGTTTGTTAATGGATGCCTATGTCTGTTACAGAGGGATTGTTGTTTTAAGAACAATAAAACCTGTTTAAGGAATTTAGGAGAAGATTTAAGGAGATTTTAGAAATTTGAAAAGGCCTTCCACGTCTCCACTCCAGATGCCGTATTCATTGCAACATAACAGAGAGGATGGGACTCTAGAGGCATACAGTTGAAGATCAATAATGCCATCTTTTGAATAAAGACAACACTGACAGCGGCAATGCAGGCGAAAAAGGGAACTTCCCTGCATAAGGTCTATTACAGTATTTGTTTACTGAGCTCCTTTATTACCAGTCTCTGGTTCTGGGTGTCCTGGACAGGGGCCTGTCTTCCAGGCTGGTCCCCACCCAGCTTTCCCATCAAAGAGGCTGCCAAGCTGGGGCTGGGGTGGACCACTGTTGGGCGTTAGAACCAGTCTCTGCAGAGGGTGCCCTGCCAATGTGTTGCCCAGATGTACCCTCACATTCACAGAAAGCTGTGTGATGAAGGCTTTAATAGAGAGGCTGATCTTTAAAACACATCAGGCTATATATAAGTAGAGGGCCCTATAAAGTGTAATATGTAATATCACTGCCACATTTCACCAGCGTCTTCTCTAAATATTAAAGGTCTTCTCTAAATATTAAAGTTTTTTTTTTAAATGGTGTGCCAGAACAACATTTTACAGAGATGCCTGAAATATCCTTTTCTACCCTCTACATGTTTCTGATGCACAATGTGAATAGCAGGCAACCTTCAAATGAACATGACATCTCTTTTCACACGACATCCTAGTACACTACTGGTTGGTCCATAACTTCCTCTAATGTATTAAACATATTCTAATGGGAGCAGCCTGTGTGAAGGTCCCTGCAGCTGCTCTCTGAAGGCTGGGGGTTTTACACACAGTGCAGAGTACAGGTTTGAGTTTCACACATTGAGCACAGAGTTCTACTGAACAAGCCACTGCTGCACACACATTCCTCAAATCAACCCCARGGAGGGCTGGACTGTCCTATAGACTAAATATGTAATGGTGGAACAGAAGGCCTATATATAGAAAGACTGATCTATGTTAGTTGACCATAAAGGAGCTGGTCTGAATATAGTGCACGTGTTGCATAAAGAACTGAAAAGTTGCAGACATACTGAATGGAATGTCATCAAAGGAGGAAGGACCTATAACCTGTGAGTCCCTGATATAGGAAGGACCATAACGCATCGTTCCCCGGTAAAATAAACAAACAAATGGCTCTAATTAAGTAAGGTGTACTGTCTGTGTACCCCAGCCTGGTTAAGGGGAGAGCACAGGGGGTCAGTCTTCCGTTGGTTCTCTTAGTAGAACCACGAGGAGGAGACGGAGTAGCTGCAGCTCCTTGTGCCCTGCAGCGACCAAGCCCAGCCTCAGCTACTCACACAGGACTTGAGTGTAATACAGTATATTAGGAAAATTAGATGGAGCACGATTCCCGTTCTGATTCCTCTGGTCATTATGTGTCCATTTAGGCTGGCTTTAGCCTCTTCTCTCCCACCATGAGGGCCTCTCCAGCTCAGGGATAGCAGCTAATTAGCATGAGGAGGGCCGGCTAATGTGGAGACGGCTCTCTGTGATCACATTCACTCGGTGGCTGAGGACGCGTGGAGAGATGAAATTAGAGTGATTAATTAGGCTTTGACACTCTGCCAAAGGTTCTCAATTTAGCCCTGTCAAATCAATAAAAAAGGCATCTCCTTTGCCACACGCAAGGTTGACCTAAAGGAGAGTGACCCAGGGGTATTACCAACAATTAAGACCAATTAGTGGAAGAAACCCTCCAAAGGGAAGACACACACACAAACACTCAACAGGGCTTTATAAACCTACAAACCAAGGCTAGGCTCTAGGCACACTCACTGCAATGGACCCCTTCGCCATATTAGTGTGTCATGACAGCACAATCAAATGACATAACTTACTCTTAAACTAACTATTAGTGAGCCACTTTACTACAATACACCACAATATATGTTACAAATTCACGAGGGAACTTTGAAATGCTGTACTGAAAGTATATTGCCGAGTATGTAAGCTGCCATTTCTGAGGACATCCTCTAACTGTTTTTCCTGAACTCTCATCAGCCTCATCTGAAAGCAAAGCAACTTATTGTAAAAAACATAAATGTTGCGCAAACATCCTTCACCCTGACAAACAGACAGACAGACAAAGAGGGGAGCTCATTTAATCCAATCCAGCTATTACCATGTCTGTGCATGGAGGGAAAGGAAAGGACAGCCTAAACCAGAGGAAAAATATTGCTTCATTAGCCTCTCACACAAGTGACAAATCGTCGCTGAATGGAATGGAATGTAAAAGTTTCCCTGGGACAAGCCGGGCTCCTGCTCTATTTTAGATAACCAGTGAAATGCTGTAGGGTGGCAGCGTGGTGCCTGGCGAAGCGCGGCAGGTTGGGGAACAGCGCTTAGCACGAAGTGGAATGGGATCTGGGCTGCAAGCCTGGGAGCTGCATACCTGCCAAGGCTGGCTTGAGGCGGGTTTGTTAGGGTGGGGTGGTTTTGATATTTTTAAGTGTTTTTTTTTTTTTTTAGTTTTTTTACCTTCCATTCATTATTTTTTTTTTTATATTTTCTTAGTTTTTTTTTGTATTTGCTTTTTTTTATTCTCGTTTTATCTTGCTTTTTCTGGCTCTCTCTTTGTGCTGTGCGGGCGGGTCGGGGGGGGGGGGGGGGGGGGGGGGGGGGGGGGGGGGGGGGGGGGGGGGGGGGGGGGGGGGGGGGGGGCAAGCGCTGCAACAGCAGCTGTCAGCAGAGAGGTGGCATGTCCTGGGGCTGATGCTGACAGAGGCTGGCTACAGCGGAGCGGGGCAGCCAAACTGACACACTGTTTATTCACAGATGACATCCTGGGCTGGGGATTGGTGTCACTGGCATTTGATTCACTAGCGATGTAAAAACTTCCTAGAACAGGTGGTGATGAATTCTTTGTAGAGTACACATAACGGGAATAATTGAATCGTTTCTGTGGCGGATATGTAGGCCCGTCATCTCTGTCGCCTGGTTGTGCGGGGACAAGGAGTTAGGATAACATGCATGAATGCACACAACACGCACGCACCGCACGCAGACACACACACACCACACACGAACCACACACACAACACACACAACACAACCACACGACACACACAACACACACACCACACGGCACACACCACCACACACACACAACACACACGACACACACTCACAAAAGACATCCCAACAGACACACACACACCACACACACACACACACACACACACAAGTAACACACACCACACACACAGACATACACAGAAGTAAATGCACACACCACCACTGAATACTCTTACCCACTCATAGACCAACAGCAGTGGAAGGACCCTCCTACCAGTGAGGAAATGAAGCATAATTCTGATTAAGATTATTTTTCCACAAAAAAAACCCCGACCTGGAAAATCATAAAATGACTATGCACAGAACAAGGCTAAATAATCCTAGTATATTTTGGTTCATGTCTTTTGCAAAGAGTGCTGGTTCGTCAATAGGCTATGAAAATGTTTACTGTTACTGGAGTTATGTTTTGGGATTGAGCTCAAATACAGACAGGCAGATGAAAGGACACCCCTAGAGAGGGTCAGCCAGTAAGGAGTAGTGAGGACCCAGGATCGTTAACCCAGGATCTTTGACTCCTCAATTCATAGCACTCAGTCAGTGTGAGAGGTCAACCCRCTTATTCTCCAATCAATTGTTTCACTGTTTAACAGAGACAAATAAACAATTACGCCAAAACTAAAACATGCTCGGTGGCTCCCCATCTCACACACATGTACATACCAGTGTACTCAACATACTGTGTAGAAATATACAAGAATGAGGATCCTTGTGGTGTATACAGTTGAATATGAACATTCACAAGAATCACACKCATGCACGCACGCACACGCACACACAGACACACATTTAGCAAAGGAGCATGGCTATAAATAAAGAGCAAAGGAGCAGTGGCAGATGATTGGAGGGAACATGAACATGAGAAAGGTTACACCAACCCAGCAGCACATTAGTCTTGTTTGGATACAAGCTGCTTGATTCCCCAACTGAGTGTTGAGAAATCCCGCGACATCAGCACTTAATCACCGCCTGTTCCCCATTATAAATCAGTTGAACTACTGACACCTGAACTTTATTCTGTAGCGTTGTAAAGGCCACAGGCACAGGCTCACGCTATTAGGAGGGAGCTGATCCATTGTGTGTACATTCAGGTCAGAAAGCGGGCCGTTGGATACACACTGCATGCGTCACCTGAGTAATTGTGGAGCAGAAACAATAATAAGACTCCAAAAAATAGACAACTCATGATATCTCTCTCCTATGTGCTGCTTTCATCCATCAATATGAACACAGGCCCTACTATCTGAAGGAAGGTTTTGCAAAATGATGTTGATATTACAGTATTTCACACAACATATAACAACTTAAACTGCCCGAAAGTTATCAAGAAAAAATATAAAATTTGTCCTCATGACCTTTTGGTGTCAGGATGTATCCACCTCATTTTGTGTATCACATGTTATGAGTATGAGTATGCATGTGTTTGCTTGTTTGTGTGCAAATGTTTTTGTCTCACATACGCAAGAAGCATCCCATTGATGCTCGTCTGTTGATGCGTCAATGACATCTTCACCGAGTGTCCTCTGGTCTGCAGCAGGAGCATGTAGCTAGCACACTAGAGTTGTAAAGCCCTGTCCCCTGCTCCTCCTGCTCTTTATGCCGGCCAGACAATAGGGCAGACCTCCCAGCACTGCAGCTGGGCCTGGCTCTCCATACAACAGCACCCACCTCGGCTCCTGTACTTGGGAAAACTTCTCTGTGATTCAACTGTCACTCATGGGCGGCCAAAGGCTCAGTGAAAGGCTGTGTGCTGGCTGAGTGGTGAGCATTTCTGAGGCCATAGCGGGTGGAGAAGAAAGGCCATTGTTCCCCACTCCCCACTCCACCAACCCAGCTCTCGGGGTCTCTGGAAATGGGGCCACAGTAAACAAACAATACACCCCGATGAATGGATAATGATGCACGTGTTTACTGAGTGGGATCTCAGCAGCGTGTTCTCTGGTCTCCCCACAGAAGCAACACCATAAAAAGGGGATTTCAATTTGCATGGGCAAGCTTTTATTGAAGATTGTTTCTAAAGAGATTTCCCTGGACAGATTGAAAATGTTGTTTGTTTTGTGTATCCTTGATATACTTCACTTATCCTTCTCAACTCTTCATTAAGGGAGAGAGCTTGACTTTCAGTTGGTTGGTTTGGTTTTCTCTTGATGATAAATAACTGTGGTGTGAATCATGAAATCATGAATGTAATCCTCAGGCTACGCAGGCAGCTTATCATTCATCTCTGCTCACAGAGAGATCTTTCTCCCATGCAACAACTTCTCTGTGCTTTTCTCCCTAAGACGCTATTTGATTGAATTCATGCTATATAATCTACAGTAGACTATTCAACATACTAACTAATGACATCTATAGTATTGTTTCACCATCTGGTCTGGGACAAAGGGTGTCTATTAATCGAAAATTACTAACCAAAATGTTTCAATGGCATCAAGGTCACATTTTCTGGCTATGCCAAATTTGTATTTTATATTGCAGAATATTTACTTATTAGACTGAAAAATCACCCAGAAACATTGTCAATACTCATTTGTATTCATATAGTCATTCATGTTTGGCTGTCTGTTGGGAATGGAGGTGTATCTAGTGTTCCTGCCTTTCTACTTGAGGGATTAAAACATATAACAGGCCACATGCATACAAGCTCTAAAGCAGCTCCTTTACCTTTCACAAGGGTACCGGTGGTATTGTTCTGTCTGCTCCACATTGGGAGGCTCAGGGTCTTTGGTGCACACCGGAAGAGAGCACGGGAACAATTCCTCTCACAAATCCATCTCCTCACCCCACAAGGGTCTCCGCCTGGCATTCCCATGCCAAAGAACCATCAAGCTCAGGGGGCTACTATTCAAAGTCACTTGAGTCAAGAGAACTCTCTTTGAGCGGTAGGGGGCAATATGCTCTCTGGGGCTATTAAACACAAGCACTACAGAGGGAACTTGTTCCTATATTTAAGGATTCTATAAGGGTGAACTATTGGATTCCTCATAACTCCTTTTGCATTTCAAGAGTGTGAAGCCTGGGGACAAGCTGAAGAGACTTTATATAGACTAGACTGAAAGAAATGCTTAGGTTTTAGTTGAATAGTAAATCTTAGTTAAGATGAGGAATGTTTTTTAAACTGATCAACATTAAGTTTACTACTTACTAAGCTATACATTACTTGTTTTTCCATATGCTTGTATATTTGCTTGTACAAACTCATGTGCACTGACACAGATAGACACACAGGCAAGTACCCACAAAAACACACAAACAGTCACAAAGATGCGCACACACACCATGAACCTCCTGTAACTTCAAAAGGTGCTTTGATCAGAAATCTGTCATCCAACTCTCTTGGATTCTCTTTTCTGAGGCATATTATATATTTTACGGCATTCTTTTCTGTTGGCTTATGAACATCAAATCCAGAGAGCTGCATAGGCCTCATGTTTGCATTTTCTTAATCTATGGTTTGTCATATTTCAGTCTTTCTGCCACCATTCGTTCTGTGAGATATGAACTATAAGTCATAATAAAGCTAGAGATGGAAACACTGCTGGTGGACAATGTAGTTTGTCCTATGAAACCAAAGTCAACCTTTGCGTGATAATGCACTATGAAAGTGTTTTTGTGAACACTTTGAAAGATTTGCTTAATGAAAAAAATGTATATAATATGCCGTCACAAAAAAAGCCAATATGTGAACACCTCTTCTACCACAGAAATGCCCCATGAGAGACTAATCATCTGGAATATGTTATTTGTCTCTTTATTGTCCAATAATGTGCGGATCAAGCTATTAACTAAGGGAGGAGAATCCAGCACCATGGGGGTGAACTATTATTCATATGATAACGTGAATCATAGAAACAACTTAATCTACCTGAGGCGCCCCAAAGGTATGAATTATGAAGGCATTTATGGGCGCCTCGTACACGGCTGTGTTTATTCTCAATTTATGGCTGACAGAGCCGAGAGCAGGAAAGCCACTTTGAAACCCTTAAAACTCTGTGTTTTATTACGCCGCGGCAGCACTGCACAGTTACAGTAGGACCACAAATGACTCCCTGCGGACCTGCCTGCACAGCCGTCCCTACATTCTTAATTTTCAAGACATAATTATTTTCAAAAACACAGCCTCTCTGGAAGACCATGTTTATAAAGGTGATGAATTACTCTCATAAATACACAATTTTTCTCATCAAAAACATAGAGGATGAGAATGTTTTAAATAAAAAGCGACCTCATAGGATGTGGCAAGATGTGATGATCCAGAAGAGGAAGGATTCATATATTTTTGGATAAACTTTTGTATTATCACCCAAGCAACACAGGGGGAAATGATTCCTTTGACAACGGCAGCAGGTAGCCTAGCAGTTAAGAGCATTGAGCCACTAACTGAAATCTGTCAATGTGCCCTTGAGCAAGGCACTTAACCCTAATTGCTCCTGTAAGTCACTCTCGTCTACTAAAATGTAAAATGAGAGAGCATGTGAGAAAAATGGGGAGAGACAACGAGAAAGACAGAAAGCAGCATTACGCTGGTGGGCACAAAGCAGTGATGAATAGATGACACATAGCAGTAGTGACAGACAGAACAGATGAGTTACGGAAAATTAGAATAACAAGGTTATGCCTTGTCTTTTCTGTCATCCCAGAACTCTCTTCTGGGGACCACCTGAGCTATCTCAACCTGGATTATTCAACCCAACCTGTACTGTAGGTTAAAACTAGCTTGAACAGGTCATTCCAGAGTAAAACATGTTTGTAACCTACCAACACATTATTTCAGCATGCTTGTAACAATGTTCAAATGAAATGGATATCCAAAGGCAATATGGGCTCTGTGTTCAGGAAATGGTATGGAATTAACTCCATGCACATTAGGTGGTTGTCCTTGTAATTGACAGTCAGGAATGGTGATTATTGGCCCATCAGTTACAGCTGTCTGCCTCGCACCAGCTCCAGCCACTGTTCCCCTGACATGCCTGGACAAATTAAGCACATATTTACAATGGGTTGGAAATAACTGGAGGAATGTCAATTTGTGACCATGAATGATGACCCCATGGTTGCAGCCCTCAGTGCACATGTCAGAGTGGGAGGCATCAGGCAAACAGCTCTGTGCTGCTGGCATTGTTACCCTAACCAATATTTACAGCAGACCATTATTACACATCATCAACATTAGCTCTTGACCAGTCAACATGTACTAAAGCATAACATGGATACTCATCATTAATGTTTAGATACAACCCTGAAATAAATAACCCGACCACAAATAGTTATGTGGGCTATCATTAAATAGCGCAATTTGAAATGAACATTTCATACAAACCAAAATGAATGATCCTTGTTGCTACAAAGTAGGCCTAGTCTAGTGAAGATGGACATTGTAGGGTCTAGATCAGGGTTCCCCAACTGCCCCCCCAAGTTTTTTGAGTAAAACCAAATATTTGTATTGTTTCTTTTTTATTGTTGGACTTGAAAGACTAAAAATCCCATYAAATCAGCTCCAAGTGATTTTAATTTTGGAAACCTGCTTCAAAGTATTCCCATGTATAATAGAGAGATACTGTATATACTGTATGTGATCGTATACAAACATAAGCAAGGTATGAAATTATGTTTTAATCAAATCTCATATCTTTTGTGGCTTCTTGGGGGTCAATATGCAGTCAAAGAGAAATCGTCCCATGGCTGAATCTAGTTGATTGTCCCTGGTCTAGACCGCCAAACAAGCCGCCATAAAGCCCCCCCCMCCCCCCCCCCCMCMCCAAATAATGGCATTGTGATTTGCACAATTCCTCAGAGAAGAGAGGAATCAAGCAAATGGTTTCTAACTAGATGGAATACAGCTTTGACCAGAACATTTTCATAGCAGGTTAGGATAACTTAAACAGTAGATTAGAAGAATGAACGTAGCAGGTTAGGAGAATTATAGCTATTTAGCTATTTAGTCATTGTTAGCCACTGCTAGCGGCTTTTACCTTCTGCACAGATACCAGCCCTGTTTTTTAGCCTGGATAATACCCGCCAATCTACCAGTATTGGACTATCTCTCCACTACAACGCCGGATTCCTGCCGTAATCCCTGGACCACCACTTCTGATCTTCACAGCTAGTTAGTGGCTAACGCCCCTGCCACGAAGCTAGCACCAGTTAGCCGTGAGCCAGGCGCATCTCCCGGCTAGCAAACTAAATTCTACAATACCTCTTTCGCCATCTGGCTTGGATCCTCTGTCGACACGGCGCCCCGCCGCATCACCACGACTGGTCTGCCGACGAATACTCCATCCGCTGTGCCTTCAACTGGCCTCCGTCGGAGCAGACGCTCCTACTAGCCCCGGGCTACTAACTTTAAAYGCCGTGTTGCCCACGTGCTAGCGTAGTGGCGACTACTACGCGGCTTCCCTGTTCCATCTACTGCTGCCCCCTGGACACTATGATCACTTGGCTACATAGCTGATGCCTGCTGGACTGTCCATTAATTCACAGTACTCCATTCTGTTTATTTTTTTTATCTGTCGGCCCCAGCCGCGAACTCAGGCTCTGGGTGTAGTTATTCCGACCCTCTCTGCCTAGTCATCGCCATTTTACCTGCTGTTGTTGTGTTAGCTGTTAGCTGATTAGCTGTTGCTGTCTCACCTGTTGACTTCGCTAGCTCTCCCAATCAATACCTGCGATTACTTTATGCCTCGCTGTATGTCTTTCTCAAATGTCAATATGCCTTGTATACTGTTGTTCAGRTTAGTTATCATTGTTTTAGTTTATAATGGAGCCCCTAGTTCCACTTTTCATACTTCTGACACCTCCTTTGTCCCACCTCCCACACATGCGGTGACCTCACCCATTATAACCAGCATGTCCAGAGATACAATCTCTCTTATCATCACCCGGTGCCTGGGCTTACCTCCGCTGTACCCGCACCCCACCATACCCCTGTCTGCACATTATGCCCWGAATCTATTCTACCACGCCCTGAATTCTGCTCTTTTTATTCTTTGTCCCCAAAGCTCTAGGCGACCAGTTTTGATAGCCTTTAGCCGCACCCTCATCCTACTCCTCCTCTGTTCCTCGGGTGATGTGGAGGTAAACCCAGGCCCTGCATGTCCCCAGGCACCCTCATTTGTTGACTTCTGTGATCGAAAAAGCCTTGGTTTCATGCATGTCAACATCAGAAGCCTCCTCCCTAAGTTTGTTTTACTCACTGCTTTAGCACACTCTGCCAACCCTGATGTCCTTGCCGTGTCCGAATCCTGGCTTAGGAAGGCCACCAAAAATTCTGAGATTTCCATACCCAACTACAACATTTCCCGTCAAGATAGAACTGCCAAAGGGGGAGGAGTTGCAATCTACTGCAGAGATAGCCTGCAAAGTAATGTCATACTTTCCAGGTCCATACCCAAACAGTTCGAACTTCTAATTTTAAAAATGAATCTCTCCAGAAATAAGTCTCTCACTGTTGCCGCCTGCTACCGACCCCCCTCAGCTCCCAGCTGTGCCCTGGACACCATTTGTGAATTGATCGCCCCCCATCTAGCTTYAGAGTTTGTTCTGTTAGGTGACCTAAACTGGGATATGCTTAACACCCCGGCAGTCCTACAATCTAAGCTAGATGCCCTCAATCTCACACAAATCATCAAGGAACCCACCAGGTACAACCCTAAATCCGTAAAC
The DNA here is from genome assembly GCF_002910315.2 of Salvelinus sp. IW2-2015. Taxonomy (NCBI): domain Eukaryota; kingdom Metazoa; phylum Chordata; class Actinopteri; order Salmoniformes; family Salmonidae; genus Salvelinus; species Salvelinus sp. IW2-2015. The sequence continues at coordinate 16,053,442 of NC_036855.1, forward strand.
GATGGGCACCCTCATAGACATTATCCTGACCAACTTGCCTCCAAATACACCTCTGCTGTCTTCAATCAGGATCTCAGCGATCACTGCCTCATTGCCGTATCCGCTACGGTCTGTGCGGTCAAACGACCACCCCTCATCACTGTCAAACGCTCCCTAAAACACTTTCTGCGAGCAGGCCTTTCTAATTGACCTGGCCCGGGTATCCTGGAAGGATATTGACCTCATCCTGTCAGTTGAGGATGCCTGGTCATTTTTAAAAGTAACTTCCTCACCATTTAGATAAGCATGCCCCGTTCAAAAATGCAGAACTAAGAACAGATATAGCCCATGATTTCACTCCAGACCTGACTGCCCTCGACCAGCACAAAAAACATCCTGTGGCGGACTGCAATAGCATCTAATAGTCCCCGCGATATGCAACTGTTCAGGGAAGTCAGGAACCAATACACGCAGTCAGTCAGGAAACAAAGGCTAGCTGTTTCAAGCAGAAATTTGCATTCCTGTAGCTCTAACTCCAAAAAGTTCTGGGACACTGTAAAGTCCATGGAGAACCAAGAGCACCTCCCCCAGCTGCCCACTGCACTGAGGCTAGGTAACACGGTCACCACCGATAAATCCATGATAATCGAAGACTTCAACAAGCATTTCTCAACGGCTGCCATGCCTTCCACCTGGCTACTCCAACCTCGCCAACGCTCCGCCCCCCCCGCAGCTACTCGCCCAAGCGTCCCCAGCTTCTCCTTTACCCAAATCCAGATAGCAGATGTTCTGAAAGAGCTGCAAAACCTGGACCCATACAAATCAGCTGGGCTTGACAATCTAGACCCTCTATTTCTGAAACTATCCGCGCCATTGTCGCAACCCCTATTACCAGCCTGTTCAACCTCTCTTTCAATATCGTCTGAGATACCCAAGGATTGGAAAGCTGCCGCATTCATCCCCCCTTCAAAGGGGGAGAACACCTGGACCCAAACTGTTACAGACCTATATCCATCCTGCCCTATCTAAGGTCTTCGAAAGCCAAGTTAATAAACAGATCACTGACCATCTCGAATCCCACCGTACCTTCTCCGCTGTGCAATCCGGTTTCCGAGCCGGTCACGGGTGCATCTCAGCCACGCTCAAGGTACTAAATTATATCATAACCGCCATCGATAAAAGACAGTACTGTGCAGCCGTCTTCATCGACCTGGCCAAGGCTTTCGACTCTGTCAATCACCATATTCTTATCGGCAGACTCAGTAGCCTTGGTTTTTCTGATGACTGCCTTGCCTGGTTCACCAACTACTTTGCAAGACAGAGTTCAGTGTGTCAAATCGGAGGGCATGTTGTCCGGTCCTCTGGCAGTCTCTATGGGGGTACCACAGGGTTCAATTCTCGGGCCGACTCTTTTCTCTGTAATATATCAATGATGTTGCTTTGGCTGCGGGCGATTCCCTGATCCACCTCTACGCAGATGACACCATTCTGTATACTTCTGGCCCTTCCTTGGACACTGTGCTATCTAACCTCCAAACGAGCTTCAATGCCATACAACACTCCTTCCGTGGCCTCCAACTGCTCTTAAACGCTAGTAAAACCAAATGCATGCTTTCAACCGTTCGCTGCCTGCACCCGCCCGACTAGCATCACCACCCTGGACGGTTCCGACCTAGAATATGTGGACATCTATAAATACGTAGGTGTCTGGCTAGACTGTAAACTCTCCTTCCAGACTCATATTAAACATCTCCAATCCAAAATCAAATCAAGAATCGGCTTTCTATTTCGCAACAACGCCTCCTTCACTCACGCTGCCAAACTTACCCTAGAAAAACTGACTATCCTACCGATCCTCGACTTCAGCGATGTCATCTACAAAAGAGCTTCCAATACTCTACTCAGCAAACTAGATGCAGTTTATCATAGTGCCATCCGTTTTGTTACTAAAACACCTTATACCACCCACTGCTGCGACCTGTATGCTCTAGTCGGATCCCCCTCGCTACATATTCGTCGCCAGACCCACTGGCTCCAGGTCATCTATAAGTCCATGCTAGGTAAAGCTCCGCCTTATCTCAGTTCACTGGTCACGATAACAACACCCACTCATAGCACGCGCTCCAGCAGGTATATCTCACTGATCATCCCAAAAGCCAACACCTCATTTGGCCRCCTTTCCTTCCAGTTCTCTGCTGCCTGTGACTGGAACGAATTGCAAAAATCGCTGAAGTTGGAGACTTTTATTTCCCTCACCAACTTTAAACATCTGCTATCTGAGCACCTAACCAATCGCTGCAGCTGTAAATAGTCCATCTGTTAACAGCCCACCCAATTTACCTACCTCATCCCCKTACTGTTTTTATTTATTTACTTTTCTGCTCTTTTGCACACCAGTATCTCTACTTGCACATGATCATCTGATGATTTATCACTCCAGTGTTAATCTGCTAAATTGTAATTATTCGCTCCTATGGCCTATGTACTGCCTACCTCCTCATGCCTTTTGCACACAATGTATATAGACAAWTTTTTTATTTAATTAAATTTTTTCCCTACTGTGTTATTGACTTGTTTATTGTTTACTCCATGTGTAACTCTGTGTTGTTGTCTGTTCACACTGCTATGCTTTATCTTGGCCAGGTCGCAGTTGTAAATGAGAACTTGTTCTCAACTAGCCTACCTGGTTAAATGAAGGTGAAATAAAATAAATAAAAATAAAAAATTAGGTTAAGGTTAAGAAAAGGGTTAGGGTTAGTGTTGGCTAAAATGCTCTCCCAACCTGATACAAAAGTCACTTCCGGTCTTAGCTGTATTCCATCTAGTCACAAGTGCCCATGCCGTACGCACTTGGATGTTCTAGTACATCATACAACTATGTCCAAAAATGACATTTGGAGCCATTTTGATTGGATGATATGAAAGGGATAACGTGTCTCACGGCATACAGTCGACAGAAGTCCAACAGGTGTAAAAACACAGAAAGATCAAAAAGACTAAACAGGCATTACTACCAATAGTCTACAACTGTTGGAACAGGTGAAGGTCTACCAGGCTCTGACCGGCCTCAACATGAACAATTCTWTGAATGGCCGACAATCTAGGGGGGTCTAATTAGGCTAACCACAGTTAAGATAGGCCAGCCTATACCCTTTAATAACCGGCAAAACACATTCGTACATAATTCTTATAACATAATAGTGACAGAATAGGCCTATTCGTTACAACAATAGGCCTACAAGGGTGAAGCGTGCACCCCTGTGCACGATCTAGAACAGGGGTAGGCAACCCTGGTCCTGGAGGGCAGCAGGCACTTCATGTTTTGGATTTAACCGACCTGGAAGACCAGGTGTGTTGAATTTAGAGAATTATTGAACTGATCAATTAGCTCAGTTGGTCAGGTGTGGTGCCTAGTTGGAACAAAATACTGCAGTACCTGCGGTACTCCAGGAACAGGGTGGCCTACCCCTGGTCTAGGAGTAGGACCCACAGGGGACTGAGCAAAGTAGCCTACAGGGCCAGTAAGGGGAGCGCGGGAACACAAACAAGCGATACAATGATATGAAAATCAAATTAAACAAAATTAAGAAAACCTATGCCTCGTAGGTGTTTGCAAATGTCCATGAGCTCCTAACAACAACATCCATGATCAAAAAGTATTTAAATAATGACATGAAATAAKGAAAGACATTTTTAGACCCAAAACTTCTGCCAGCGCATCGCCATGTTCTCAGAGGTGGGTCTTCTGACTCTAGGACCTAAGCTACTTCTTTTGGTCCGAAACATTTCCAAACATTTTCAAAACTTTGTGCAGTTTGGGACTGGAAAATAATTGTTCTGTAGCTTTGAGTTATTTGTGCTCTGTTGCCACATGGTTCCTCGCCAAGTAGCCGGACAGTGAGCCTTTAATAAATTCTGTAGTAGGCCTGTAACTTGTACTCGGATGTAAGCCTGATATGCACTTTGTATTACCCATCCCTTCTGTGGTGGTGACATTACTGCAGTAGACTACTAGTAGGACTAGGAATAATTTGACTAACTGACCAGTTTACTAATTGTATTGAACAAAAGGCTAATCCTCATCAATTAGGCTACAGACATAAGGGGGGTCGGTGTATGAATGAATGAGATTAGTAATTCATTCAAATTAGCCTATCATGTTCATTTAGTGTGACATTGATGTTGATTATCAATGAAAGTCTTATAGCAGCAATTCAATTGAAAGCTACTGTACATTGGGAAGCATGATATTAGTCACATTGTTGTTAGAGCTTGGCATAATCACAGAGACAGACACCGGATGAAAACGTGCAGTCTTGTGTTTGTGCGGGTAGACCAGTAGAGTATATCGGGCAGATATGAATTTTTCATAAACCTTAGGCAGAGGAGAAGAAGAAGAAAGTGACTGATGGAGTATCCATTTGTGTTCCCTAGGGAGCACTGTTTTGCTCTCCAGTTCACTGATAGTCAGAGATGACTTGAGCTGCCTCTCAAGGGGAACAGCAGGAGCACAGAGACACCCTTTGGAGGAAAGCTCAGCATCCTCTGTGATGTACGGAGTTGTGTGAAGATCAAAGCCATTGTCCAGTCCCCTCAGTCTCCACTCTTTAGGGAAAAGTCAGGGGTGTTGAGAAATGAATGGCCCTGGGTGGTTCAATGAAAGGACGTAAGGAGCTGGAAAACATAACATTACTGATGTGCACAGGTGCAATTCTCCCTTGAATCCCGTTAATAGATTCAGTCCAATATGCTGTTGTAACAAAGCATAACAAAACCTACAGTATCTCTATATTATTTTGCCATCAAACTCCTGCAACTCATCCAGAACGCCTCAGCACGCCGGATGTTCAACCTTCCCAAGTTCTCCCACGTTACCCCCCTCCTCCCACGTCACCCCCCTCCTCCCATGTCACTCCACTTCACTGGCTCCCAGTCAAAGCTCGCATCCAGTTCAAGACCTTGGTGCTTGCATATGGAGAAGCAARGGGAGCTTCCCCTCCCTACCTTCAGGCTATGCTCAAACTCTACATCCCTACCCGAACACTCCTTTCTAACACCTCTGGTCTTTTGGTCCTCCCATCCCTATGAGGAGCCGACTCCTGCTCATCCCAGGCAAAGCTCTTCTCTGTCCTGGCACCCCAGTGGTGGAACAAGCTTCCCCCTAATGTCAGGACAGCTGAGTCCCTGCCCATCTTCCAACAACTTCTGAAACCCTACCTCTGTAAAAAGTACAAACACTATTGTCAGAATGGTCTGAACAGTGGCTGAAAACACTGTGATATTAGAGAGATCCAGCTATGAGTAACGTCCCTTGGAATTGTTTGCTATGTTGTGTCAGCTGAACCTATTAAGTGCTACTACTGTGTTCTGTATAGCCTCATGTGACTTTCAGGCATTCTCACATGTTTCTTCACAGGTAGCTTATTGTTATTCCACCAGTACTTGTTATTTTGTGCACTGATGAGCCATATTTATTTGTGTGTGGTGTGTTGGTGCATATGGGGGCACAGTGGAGAGAGGTCAGTGGAAGATAACCAGTGTTCGGAAGCTTTGCTTTGTTTCAGCTTCCTGAGAAGTTGATAATTAGTTTTAAACTGGTATTCATCAACCTCCAGCACATCCCTGGTGTGGGAGTCTGTGAAGTTCATCTTAATGAACCTGGCTCCCCCTTTATGCATTGTGCCTTCATGCATTGCGGTGCATGGATGGATGAGATGAAGAGTAGGAGGCATATGAATGCATGTCAGGAGAAAAAGGAATGCTGTTATTGATTTAATTTTGTTTAATGATGTTAGGAGCAGCCCAGAGTGCTGATCCTTTTTACCTTGATAGGTGTGTGTTAATGCCTGCTGCATTGTGGGAAACCCCTGATGCCTGTGCGGAGCACCCCACTCCCAGGGTGCACTGAGGGGGAGGACCAGGCTGGCTAATTAATAATTCACCCCAGGCTGGGCTTCCTCCCCTGTGGCTCCACAGTCTGGGCTCCATGTGATCACAGCTACCATACCAGCCAGGAGTCAAGGTTAGTGGTAATGATAGAACGAAACCACTCCAACAATAGCCCAAGATTGGCCTTCCCAGTGGTGTTGGAAAGGGARTAGAGCAGATGAGAATAGAATGAAGCCTTCACTGGTAGCACCGACAGACGGGCATTTTTAAGGAGCGCTGTTAGCCTGTATAAAGCCCTTTGCTAGGACTTCTTAGGAGTGTAGTATAAAAATTAATGCAGAGGTCTTGGAGAGTAAATATTGAATAAGTGCAGCTCAATCGCAATGAAAATCAAAAGCACCTCCCCGGGAGCTGTTGGCCCCTGCGACTCTGTGGTGGTGCGCTGACCTCTGCATTAGCATTATTTTAGCTGAGGAGACTGGAGGTGTGTTGTTGGAGGCAAGGGGATGGGGGTGGATGGGGGTGGTAGTGGGGGCATCCTGACAGCCTGTGGTGCAAACAGGGTAAGAGGAGCGGGTTGGAGAGGCGTGAGCCCTTCTGCTCAGCCAGGTCCCTGTGATGCTCTCATGCAGAGGAGGAGAAGTGTATACAGCCGCAGCCATCAGGAGTGCCAAGGCCTGGGGCCCTCACTGGCAGACTCGGTGAGTAAACCTTGACTCGCTGCACTAAGACAGCCCACGCTGAACACAAGGCCTGCCTGACCCAAGACAGCATTTTGGCAGCGAGATGGTTTTAGAGGGAAAAGAGCTTAGCTAACTTGAACCCTGTACGCACAGCTTTTAGCCTATGAGATCAGCTTGATAGAGATCATCCCAAAGAGCATGTTCCCCCTCACTTTTCACAATATATGTTACAAACTACTACTCACAAAAAGAAAGGCCAAACTATGTCTCGGAGGCAAGKTTTGCCATCAGTGAGTATGGTATCTAATTTTTAGACTTTTTAGTCTACTATTTTCCACTCTGTGGTTCGGTCAAGTTTGATTGTGGATAATGTGTAATCGTCTGACAGGGTCTGTGTGATCTAGTCATGGGGTTGTAAGGATGCTGGTCACTGCTAGGGTAAAGTGCACCTGTCTGCAGCTTCTCAGATAGAACTACTGTACTATTAACGTAACGTAGCAGGCGTGAAAGAAACACCTGAGCAGTGTTCTTTTCTTTCTGGTCCTGACGAGAACAAACAACTGTCGGGAGAGGTTCTGTTCTACACTGTTCAACCAATCCAGTAAATGTGGAGGAGGAGTTAAGATGGAGTGTCACACTGTTAATGTCCAAAAGCTCTCTTTCCATTTCCCCTGAAATCCAGAAGCATCCAATTATTTCTCACCTCGCTCAGGGTGCTGTACTATAGTCTGGAGTTGTCCATGTCCTGGCTCCTCAAATTCAACTAGACTAGAGTATGAGGGTTGGCCATGTTGTCCTCAAGAGAAATGTGTATCATTCTGTGTTTTCATTTGTTATGTCTTTTGAAGCACATGACCAAAACGAATTTACCCCTGGTGGGTTAACAAAGTAGATCTAATCTAACTACCCACGAACAACAAACGTTCCCACAACTTTAGAGAACATTCCCTTAAGAGTCTCATTCTGTCATTAACCAACATTTTTCTAGGAATGCTCCCATGAGTTGCAGGGAATGTTTCTAAAACACCATTTGCTTAATGTCAAAGAGAACTTACCCATGTTCTCAGAACATATATATTAATGTTCTAGACACATTTCATGGGAATGTAGCAAGAACATTGTAAGGGCTGTCGCTCTCCTCATCCTCAGACGAGGAGAGGAGAGAAGGATCATCAGACCAAAATGCAGCAACACCATTTGCTTAATGTCAAAGAGAATTACCCATGTTCTCAGAACATATATATTAATGTTCTAGACACATTTCATGGAATGTAGCAAGAACATTGTAAGGGCTGTCGCTCTCCTCATCCTCAGACGAGGAGAGGAGAGAAGGATCATCAGACCAAAATGCAGCTCAGGGAAATAAGCCATCCTTTTATTTACACGACGATGGCAACACGAAACACAAAACACTTTCAAATTTACAAAACAAGAAAACGACGTCGACGAAACCTGAACATAAACTTACATAACTAAACATAAACTCACGGACAGGAAACAGACGACATCAAAATAAACGAACAGCCAAACAGTCCCGTATGGTACATACATTCAACGACACAGGAGACAATCACCCACAACGAACACTGTGACAACGCCTACCTAAATATGACTCTTAATTAGAGGAACGCAAACACCTGCCTCTAATTAAGAGCCATACCAGGCAACCCAAAAACCAACACAGAAACAGATAACATAGACTGCCCACCCAAAACACATGCCCTGACCTAAACACATACAAAAACAACATAAAACAGGTCAGGACCGTTACAGAACCCCCCTCAAGGTGCGAACGCCGGGCGCACCAGCACAAAGTCCAGGGGAGGGTCTGGGTGGGCAGTTGACCACGGTGGTGGCTCCGGCTCTGGACGCTGTCCCACACCCACCATAGTCCATCCTAGCTTCCATCTCCCTCTAAGAATGTCCACCCTCCTTTTACCCCCACAAAATCTTCTTAGTATCATCACTAATAGAGACAGCACCGAGACAGAGAGATAGATCAAGACAGAGGGATAGATAAGATATAGAGGTAGATCAAGATAGAGAGGGAGATAATGATAGAGGGGCAACTCCGGACTGAAAGGCAGCTCCGGACAGAGAGACAGCTCTGGACTGAGGGCAGTTCTGGGTAAATAGCCGTTTCTGGCTGAAGGGCAGCTCATGGCTGACTGACGGCTCTCGACGCTCATGGCTGGCTGACGGCTCTGACGCTCATGCAGGCTGACGGCTCGACGCTCATGGCTGGCTGACGGCTCTCGACGCTCATGGCTGGCTTACGGCTCTCGACGCTCATGGCTGGCTGGGTCTCGACGCTCATGGCTGGCTGACGGCTCTCGACGCTCATGGCTGGCTGACGGCTCTCGACGCTCATGGCAGGCTGACGGTCTGACGTCCATGGCAGGCTGACGGCTCTCGACGCTCATGGCAGGCTGACGGCTCTCGACGCTCATGGCTCTCTGACGGCTCTGGCTCTGCTCATGGCTGGCCCTGACGGCTCTGGCTGCTCATGGCTCGCTGACGGCTCTGGCAGCTCATGGCTCGCTGACGGCTCTGGCAGATCCTGTCTGGCTGGCGGCTCTGGCAGATCCTGTCTGGTTGACGGTCTGGCAAGATCCTGTCTGGTTGGCGGCTCTGGCAGATCCTGTCTGGTTGGCGCTCTGGCAGATCCTGTCTGGTTGGCGGCTCTGGCAGATCTGTCTGGTGGCGCTTGCAGATCCTGTCTGACGGACGGCTCTAGCGGCTCCTGTCTGGCGGGCGGCTCTAGCGGTCCTGTCTGGCGGACGGCTCTGTAGGCTCATGGCAGACGGGCGGCTTTGCAGGCTCACGGCAGACGGGCGGCTTTGCAGGCTCATTGCAGACGGATGGCTCAGACGGCGCTGGGGAGACGGATGGCTCAGATGGCGCTGGGGATACGGATGGCTCAGATGGCGCTGGTGAGACGGATGGCTCAGATGGCGCTGGTGAGACGGATGGCTCAGATGGCGCTGGGAGACGGATGGCTCAGATGGCGCGTGTGAGACGGATGGCTCTGGCCGGATACTGCGCACTGTAGACCTGGTGCGTGGTGCCGGAACTGGAGGCACCTGGCTAAGGATAAGCACCTTCCTACTAGTGCGGGGAGCAGGGACAGGACACTGCATTCTCAAAGCCCACTCTATACCTGATGCGAGGTACCGGCACTGGTGACACCGGGCTGAGGACAAGCACATCAGGATTAGTAGGGGGAGAAGATACAGTGTGTTCAGGGCTCTGGAGACGCACAGGTGGCTTAGTGCGTGGTGCCGGAACTGGAGGCACCGAACTGGATACACGCACTACAGGGAGAGTGCGTAGAGGAGGAACAGGGCTCTGGAGAATGCACTGGAAGCCTGGTGCGTGGTGTCGGCACTGGTGGTACCAGGCTGGGACGGGAAGGTGGCGCCGGAAATACCGGACCGTGCAGGCGTACTGGCTCTCTTGGCACTGAGCCTGTCCAACCTTACCTGGTTGAATGCTCCCGTCGCCCGCCAGTGCGGGGGGTGGAATAACCGCACCGGGCTGTGTAGGCGAACCGGGGAAACCATGCGTAAGGCAGGTGCATGTATGCCGGCCCGAGGAGACGTACTGGTGGCCAGATATGTAGGGCCGGCTTCATGACATCCGGCTCAATACTCAATCTACGCCTGCCAGTGCGGGGAGGTGGAATAACCCGCACCGGGCTATGCACACGTACAGGAGACACTGTGCGCTCTACTGCGTAACACGGTGTCTGCCCGTACTCCTGCTCTCCACGGTAAGTAAGGGAGTGGGCGCAGGTCTCTCTACCTGACTTCGCCACTCTCCTTCTAGCCCCCCCAAGAAATTTTTGGGGTTTACTCACAGGCTTCCTACCGCGTCGTCGTGCTGCCTCCATTCGCCGGTCCTCCTCGCACTGCGCCAGAGAATCCCAGGCGGGCTCCGCACTCGCCCTGGGTCGATCGACCACCTGTCGATCTCTCCCACGTAGTGTAGCCCAGATTTTTTCCTGCTTCCGCGCTAGCTCCTCATATCGCCGCCTCTCTGCTTTCGCTGCCTCCAGCTCAGCTTTGGGGCGGCGATATTCTCCTGGTTGAGCCAGGGTCCTTTACCGTCCAATATTTCCTAAGTCCAGGAGTTCTTGTTGCTCTGTTGAGCATTCCCTTGCCGCTTGGTCTTAGCGTGGTGGTGATTCTGTAAGGGCTGTCGCTCTCCTCATCCTCAGACGAGGAGAGGAGAGAAGGATATCAGACAAATGCAGCTTCAGGAAATAAGCCATCCTTTTTATTTACACGACTGATGGCAACACGAAACACAAAACACTTTCAAATTTACAAAACAAGAAAACGACGTCGACGAAACCTGAACATAAACTTACATAACTAAACATAACTCACGGACAGGAAACAGACGACATCAAAATAATACGACAGCCAAACAGTCCCGTATGGTACATACATTCACGACACAGGAGACAATCACCCACAACGAACACTGTGACAACGCTACCTAAATATGACTCTTAATTAGAGGACGCCAAACACCTGCCTCTAATTAAAGAGCATACCAGCAACCCAAAAACCAACACAGAAAACAGATAACATAGACTGCCCACCAAAACAACATGCCCTGACCTAACACATACAAAAAACAATAAAACAGGTCAGGACCGTTACAAACAGTTAATGTGTCCAGATTTCTGTGGATTAGGAAAACATTCAATCAACGTCCCACCAAACATACCACAGAAAATGGTCGCCCATGTTCTCAGAGACATAAGATATTAATGTTGTAGACACATTTATTGGACTTGCAAGAACATTCATGCTGTCCCCAAAAAATTATCATTACACATCACGTCTTGTTTATATTTATTTATTTTATTTCACCTTTATTTAACCAGTAGGCCAGTAAGAACAAGTTCTCATTTACAACTGCGACCTGGCCAAGATAAAGCAAAGCAGTGGTGTCACGTTCTGACCTTATTTTCCTTTGTTTAGCTTGTTTGTTGGTCAGAGCGTGAGCTGGGTGGCAGTCTATGTATTTGTTCTATTTTAGTTTCATTGTTATTAGCCTATATGTTCCAATCAGGGGCAGGTGTTTGACGTTTCCTTCGATTGAGAACATATTAAGGTAGGCTGTTCACAGATCGTTTGTTTTGTGGGTGATTG
>NC_036855.1:16065310-16099153 GCF_002910315.2 Salvelinus sp. IW2-2015
TTCAAGGGAATAAGGCCATCCTTTTATTTACACGACGATGGCAAACACGAAACACAAAACACTTTCAAATTTACAAAACAAGAAAACGACGTCGACGAAACCTGAACATAAACTTACATAACTAAACATAAACTCACGGACAGGAAACAGACGACATCAAATAAACGAACAGCCAAACAGTCCCGTATGGTACATACATTCAACGACACAGGAGACAATCACCCACAACGAACACTGTGACAACGCCTACCTAAATATGACTCTTAATTAGAGGAACGCCAAACACCTGCCTCTAATTAGAGCCATACCAGGCAACCCAAAAACCAACACAGAAACAGATAACATAGACTGCCCACCCAAAACACATGCCCTGACCTAAACACATACAAAAACAACATAAAACAGGTCAGGACCGTTACAGAACCCCCCCTCAAGGTGCGAACGCCGGGCGCACCAGCACAAAGTCCAGGGGAGGTCTGGGTGGGCAGTTGACCACGGTGGTGGCTCCGGCTCTGGACGCTGTCCCCACACCACCATAGTCCATCCTAGCTTCCATCTCCCTCTAAGAATGTCCACCCTCCTTTTACCCCCACAAAATCTTCTTAGTATCATCACTAATAGAGACAGCACCGAGACAGAGAGATAGATCAAGACAGAGGGATAGATAAGAATATAGAGGTAGATCAAGATAGAGAGGGAGATAATGATAGAGGGGCAACTCGGACTGAAAGGCAGCTCCGGACAGAGAGACAGCTCTGGACTGAGGGGCAGTTCTGGGTAAATAGCCGTTTCTGGCTGAAGGGCAGCTCATGGTGACTGACGGCTCTCGACGCTCATGGCTGGCTGACGGCTCTCGACGCTCATGGCAGGCTGACGGCTCTCGACGCTCATGGTTGGCTGACGGCTCTCGACGCTCATGGCTGGCTTACGGCTCTCGACGCTCATGGCTGGCTGACGGCTCTCGACGCTCATGGCTGGCTGACGGCTCTGACGCTCATGGCAGGTGACGGCTCTCGACGCTCATGGCAGGCTGACGGCTCTCGACGCTCATGGCAGGCTGACGGCTCTCGACGCTCATGGCAGGCTGACGGCTCTCGACGCTCATGGCTCTCTGACGGCTCTGGCTGCTCATGGCTCGCTGACGGCTCTGGCTGCTCATGGCTCGCTGACGGCTCTGGCAGCTCAGTGCTCGCTGACGGCTCTGGCAGATCCTGTCTGGCTGGCGGCTCTGGCAGATCCTGTCTGGTTGACGGCTCTGGCAATCCTTCTGGTTGGCGCTCTGGCAGATCCTGTCTGGTTGGCGGCTTTGGCAGATCCTGTCTGGTTGGCGGCTCTGGCAGATCCTGTCTGGTTGGCGGCTCTGCGCAGATCCTGTCTGACGGACGGCTCTAGCGGCTCCTGTCTGGCGGGCGGCTCTAGCGGCTCCTGTCTGGCGGACGGCTCTGTAGGCTCATGGCAGACGGGCGCGCTTTGCAGGCTCACGGCAGACGGGCGGCTTTGCAGGCTCATTGAGACGGATGGCTCAGACGGCGCTGGGGAGACGGATGGCTCAGATGGCGCTGGGGATACGGATGGCTCAGATGGCGCTGGTGAGACGGATGGCTCAGATGGCGCTGGTGAGACGGATGGCTCAGATGGCGCTGGGGAGACGGATGGCTCAGATGGCGCTGGTGAGACGGATGGCTCTGGCCGGATACTGCGCACTGTAGACCTGGTGCGTGGTGCCGGAACTGGAGGCACCTGGCTAAGGATAAGCACCTTCCTACTAGTGCGGGGAGCAGGGACAGGGCACACTGCATTCTCAAAGCCCACTCTATACCTGATGCGAGGTACCGGCATTCCGTGTCAGTGTATGTACCACACGGGACTGTTTCGTTTGTCTAGTCTGTTCCTGTTCGTGCGTTCTTCGTGTTCTGTAAGTTCTCATGTTCAGGTCGGTCTACGTCGTTTATTGTTTTGTAATTTCTCAAGTGTGCTTCGTGTTCGTCTTGTTTAAATAAATTCATCATGTATTCCACACAAGCTGCGTTTTGGTCCGATCCATGCTCCTCCTCAGACGAGGAGGAGAACAACCGTTACAGAATCACCCACCAACCAAGGATCAAGCAGCGTGGGAGAAAGCAGCGGCAGAAATCCCAGGACTCCTGGACATGGGAGGACATTTTGAACGGAGAAGGACCCTGGGCACAGGCTGGGGAATATCGCCGCCCCAAAGCTGAGCTGGAAGAAGCGAAAGCTGAGCGGCGGCGATATGAAGAGGCAGCACGGCAGCGCGGCAGGTACGAGAGGCAGCCCCAGAATTTTTTTGGGGGGGGCTAGAGAGGAGTGTGGCTAAGCCAGGTAGCAGACCTGAGCGCACTCCTCGTGCTTATCATAAGCAACGCGTTACTGGTCAGGCACCGTGTTATGCGGTTAAGCGCACGGTGTCGCCAGTGCGTGCCCATAGCCCGGTGCGCTATAGGGCAGCCCCCCGAAAGTGTCATGTGAGTGTGGGCATCCAGCCGGGGCGTATTGTGCCTGCTCAGCATGTCTGGTCTCCGGTACGCAGTTTCGGTCCAGGGTATCCTGCGCCGGCTCTGCGTGCTGTGTCTCCGGGGCGCTGGGAGGGTGCAGTGCGTCCTATGCCTACGCTCCGCTCGTACCGGGCAAATGTGGTAGTGGAGCCTAAGGGAGAGGTGCGCGTAGTAGGCACAAGAYCTCCAGTGCTCATCCACAGCCCGGTTCAACCTGTGCCTGCACTCTGGAGGGTCCGGGCTGGAGTAGTATTCCAGCCTGGGGGAGTGGTGCCAAGGCTGCGCACCAGAGCTCCAGTGCTCCCCCACAGCCCGGTCCTTCAGGTGCCTCCTTTTAACATCAAGCCTCCTGTAGGTCTCTCCAGCCTGGTGCGTCCTGTGGCAGCCCCACGCACCAGGCTGTCTCTCCGTCTCCTCCCTACAGGTGTTCCCGTCTGCCCAGAGCCGCCTGCGCTGCCCGTCTGCCCAGAGCCGCCTGCGCTGCCCGTCTGCCGAGAGCCGCCTGCGCTGCCCGTCTGCCGAGAACCGCCTGCGATGCCCGTCTGTCCCGAGCCGTCAGAGCTGCCCGTCTGTCCCGAGCCGTCAGAGCTGCCCGTCTGTCCCCGAGCTGTCGAGCTGCCCGCCAGACAGGAGTGCAGTCATAGAGCCGTCCGCCAGAGACCGCTAGATGTGCCACGACCAGAGCCTCCCATGATCCCGATCATGCCAGAGCTCCCAAGCGCGTTATATCAGCGCAGACCCTTCCGAGCCTGATCAAGCCAGAAGCCTTCGCCACGAGCCGTCATTGCAGACCTCGCAAACCGATGCCAGAGCCTTCTCAGCCATGACCAGCAGAGCCGTCAGCCATAGCCATGACCAGCCAGAGCCATCAGCGAGCCATGACCAGCCAGAGCCGTCAGCCAGCCATGACCAGCCAGAGCCGTCAGCTAGCCATGACCACCAGAGCCGTCAGCCAGCCATGACCAGCCAGAGCCGTCAGCCAGCCCGGAGCTGCCCCTCAGTCCGGTGCTGCCCTCAGTTCGGTGCTGCCCTCAGTCCGGTGCTGCTCTAGTCCGGTGCTGCCCTCAGTCCGGTGCTGCCTACAGTCTAACCAGACACCTAGGTATTTGTAGTTGTCCATATTCTAGGTCAGAACCGTCCAGGTAGTGATGCTAGTCAGGCGGGCGGGTGTGGGCAGCGATCGGTTGAGAGCATGCATTTAGTTTGACTAGCATTTAAAAGCAGTTGGAGGCCACGGAAGGAGTGTTGTATGGCGTCGAAGCTCGTTTGGAGGTTTGTTAACACAGTGTCCAAAGGTGGATCAGAGAATCACCAGCAGCAAGAGCGACATCAACAGTTTGGAGTGTCTCCCCTTTGAAGAGGGGATGACCTTGGCAGCTTTGGGGATCTCAGACGATATGAAAGAGAGGCTAGTAATAAGGGTTGCAACAATTTCTTCTGATCATTTTAGAAAGAGATTGTCCAGATTGTCTAGCCCAGCTGATTGTAGGGATCCAGATTTTGCAGCTCTTTCAGACATCAGCTGTCTGGATTTGTGTGGGTGGGGGGGGGGCTTGAGCAAGTTTCTGCGAGGGTGCAGAACTATTTGCCGGGTAGGTGTAGCAGGTGGCAAGCATGGCCAGACGTAGAAAATGCTTTTTGAATTATTGATTTATTAGATTTATCGGTGTGTACAGTATTTCCAGCCTTAGTGCAGTGGGGAGCTGGGAGGAGGTGCTCTTATTCTCCATGGACTTTACAGTGTCCCAAAACTTTTGAAATTAGTGCACAGGATGCAAAATTATGTTTGAAAAAGCTAGCCTTAGCTTTCCTAACTGACTGTGTATATTGGTTCCTGACTTCCCTGAAAAGTTGCATATCGCGTGGGCAATTCAATGCTATTGCAGTCCGCCACAGGATGTTTTTGTGCTGGTCAAGGGCAGTTAAGTCCGGGGTGAACCAAGGGCTAAATCTGTCCTTAGTTCTACATTTTTTGAATGAGGCATGCTTATTTAAGATGGTGTGGAAAGCACTTTTAAAGAGCAACCAGGCATCCTCTACTGACGGGATGAGGTCAATATCCTTCCAGAGAGACATCTCCTTCCAGAGAGAGGATCTCCTTCCAGAGAGACATCAGGGTCTGTAACATACGTTGTTACATGGAATCATAGCTCTCTCCGGAAATACTATCCCCATCCATACAGACAGCTGGGTTTTCAGTACATCGCGCAGACAGGAATAAAGAACTCTCCGGGAAGAAGGGCAGTGGTGTATGTTTCATGATTAACCACTCATGGTGTGATTGTGATAACGTACAGAAACTCAAGTCCTTTTGTTCACCTGACCAAGAATACCTCACAATCAAATGCTGACCGTATTACCTCCCAAGATAATTCTCTTCGGTTGTTGTCACAGCCGCGTATATTCCCCCTTAAGCCAATACCACGACAGCCCTCAAGGAACTACACTGGACTTTATGCAAACTGGAAACCACATATCCTGAGGCCRCATTTATTGTAGCTGGGGATTTTAACAAAGCAAATTTGAGGATAACGCTACCGAAGTTCWATCAACACACGGACTGTAGTACTCGCGCTGGGAAAACACTCAACCACTGCTATTCTCTCTTCCGGGATGCCTACAAGGCCCTCCCCCGCCCTCCCTTCGGCAAATCAGATCATGGTTGAATACAAACAGTGTAGATATTMCCTCCTTAAGGCAATCTAACAGGCARAACGTCAGTACAGAGACAAATTGGAGTCTCAATTCAACGGCTGAGACACGAGACATATGTGGCAGGGTTTACAGACAATCATGGATTACAAAGGGATAACCAGCCACGTTGCGGACACCGACRTCTTCCTCCCAGACAAGCTAAACACCTTTTTTGCCTGCTTTGAGGATAACACAGTGTCATCGACGCGGTCCGCTCCCAAGGACTATGTGCTCTCCTTCTCCGTGGCTGATGTGAGTAAGGCAAGGCTGCCGGCCCAGACGGCACCCCTGCCGCGTCCTCCGAGCATGCGCAGACCAGCTGGCTGGAGTGTTAACAGACATATTACATTTCTCTCTATCCCAGTCTGCTGTCCCCACTTGCTTCAAGATGTCCACCATTGTTCCTRTACCCAAGAAAGCAAAGGTAACTGAACTAAATGACTATCACCCAGTACCACATTTCTGTCATCATGAAGTGCTTTGAGAGGCTAGTTAATGATCATATCACCTTAAACCCACTTCAATTTGCTTACCACCCCAATAGATCCACAGACGATGCAATTGCACTGCACACTGCCCTATCCAACCTGGACAARAGGAATGCCTACGTAAGAACAATGTTCATTTATTTTTGTACCTTTATTTAACTATGCAAGTCAATTAAGAACAAATTCTTTTTTTCAATGTCAGCCTAGGAAAGTGGGTTAACTGCCTTGTTCAGGGGCAGAACAACAGACTTTACCTTGTCAGCTCAGGGATTTGATCTTGAAACCTTTCGGTTACTAGTCCAACACTCTAACCACTAGGCTACCTGCCGCCCCTACCTGCCTTCAACATTATAGTACCCTCCAATCTCATCATCAAGCTTGGGGCCCTGGGTCTGAACCCCGCCTTGTGCAACTGGGTGCTGGACCTCCTGACGGGCCACCCCCAGGTGGTGAAGGTAGGAAACAACACCTCCACTTCACCGATACCTCAACACAGGGGCCCCACAAGGGTGCGTACTCAGACCCCTCCTGTATTCCCTGTTCACCCATGACTGCGTGGCCACACACCCCCAACAACTCAATCATCAAGTTTTCAGACGACACAACCATACATAGTAGKCCTGATTACCAACAATGACAAGACAGCCTACAGGGAGGAGGTGAGGGCCCTTGCGGAGTGGTGCCAGGAAAATAACCTCTCCCTCAATGTCAACAAAACGAAGGAGCTGATCATGGACTTCAGGAAAAAGCAGAGGGAGCATGCCCCTATCCACATCGATGGGACCGCAGTGGAGAAGGTGGAAAGCTTCAAATTCCCCGGCATAAACATCACTGACGATCTGAAATGGTCCACYCACACAACAGTGTGGTGAAGAAGGTGCAACACCGCCTCTTCAACCTCAGGAGGGTGAAGAAATTTGGCTTGGCCCCCAAGACCCTCACAAACTTTTACAGATGCACAATTGAGAGCATCCTGTCGGGCTGTATCACCGCCTGGTACAGCAACTGCAACGTCCGCAACCGCAAGGCTCTCCAGAGGGTGGTGCGGTCTGCCCAACGCATCACCGGGGGAACATTACCTACCCTCCAGGACACCTATCAGCACCCGATGTCACAGGAAGGCCAAAAAGATCATCAAGCACATCAACCACCCGAGCCATGGCCTGTTCCCCCCGCTATCATCCAGAAGGTGAGGTCAGTACAGGTGCATAAAAGCTGGAACCGAGAGACTGAAAAACAGTTTTTATCTCAAGGCCATCACACTGTTAATTAAATAGCCATCACTAGCCAGCTACCACCGGGTTACTCAACGCTGCACCTTAGAGGCTGCTGCCTTATCTACATAGACATGGATTCATTGGTCACTTTAATAATGTTTACATACTGCTTCAGTCATTTCATAAGTATGTACCGTATTTTACTCAAAGCCACTCCAACATTGCTTGTCCTAATATTTATATATTTCTTTATTCCATTATTTTACTTCTAGATTCATGTGTATTGTTAAATAGATTCTCATCTGGGATTTGATCTCACAGCCTCTTGATTCACCATACTTCAATCTTCCTTCTACGCCACCATGTCCATGTCATGTAACAGTTCATCTGACTATTCTCTCATCAGTGATTTGATTGACTTATTTCAGAAATGTTTGTGCTTTCTGTATAGTTATCTAATGTTGGTGGGGCATATTAACCTGTTTTAATGATACTCCTCAATCACTATTATTAAAAAAATATATTCTTGAGTGTACTTTTGTTTCAGATCTACACAAGCGCCTAGGGAGGAGGAGTTAGCGTTTCTTCTAACCCCTCCTCCCTAGGCGCTTGTGTAGATCTGAAACAACTTGATAGGTGGAAGCAATAGGGTGAACGCACTTTGAAGTAAATCTCAGCTCTGTTAAAAGTACACTCAAGAAAAACTTGTCTTGATCATAGTGATTCAGGAGTATCATTGAAACAGGTTAACATGTCCCACCAAAATTACACAACTATACTGAAAACTCTTATTTTCTGAAATAAGTAGGCCTAAATCAAATCAATGATGAGAATAGTCAGATTAACAGATACATGACACAGACATGGTGGCATAGCAGGAAGATTGGAGCACCGTAAAGCAAAAGGTTGTAAATTCTAATCCAGGGTGAGGACATGTTGAGTAATAATTACTGTGTAAATGATCATGCACAATGTAATCAACTGGGTCAAAAATGTATGTTGACAGCACTGTGTGTATGTGCGAGTATCCCTTACCAACAAACAAAGAGCTATCAGTGGTTCAACACTCATGTCTTTGATTGGCTTGGCAACAGTAACAAGGGGTTATGTGTAATGAAACTTCTCTGGGGGGGGGGTTATTTGGGACCATCAGGTGATGTCCTGACAACTGATACACAGAAATGTTATTGCAACATTTCCATGAAACCTGTCTAGGACATTCAAATCTTATGTTCTGAGAACATGGCAACCATTTTCTGTGTATGCCTGGTTCTCGCCAAAACACGCTAAAAAGGTTCTCAGAATGTTTAGACAGATAGAATGCTCCCCTAACTAACGGAAAACTGGACACTCAAACATTAGGGGAACATTACAGTTAGCGTTCTCTCTCCCTAGATTGTCCATCTCCTCAGATAGAGGAGAATAAGAAAAATGAAGCGAACTTTATTGTGGGTCACACACGGGATTAGAAGAAGTACGTCAAGTCAGGTCAGGTCAGGTCAGGACCCTAATGTCTAGATTCTTTAGAGATGCATTATATTCTCCACCACATCCTCTCTATCTTGAATAAAAGACCACATCTTCCTCTGTCCTCATTTACCAGAATGTCTCTACATTGACACTATAAAGACAATGACGCATGAAAATGTAAACGGACTGGTTTCCGTGGACATGGAGGGGGGTTCTTGAGTGGTACTTTGCATTTAACTCTGCTCTTTAGTGGCATGGTAGCCATGTTCTAATTCACCTCTGAGAGGTCCGACTCTTCTGGAACCGATGAAAGTGAAGATATGATGGAGTGTTTAAATGTTAACATCAGATTTATAGACTTTAGGCCTTTTCTTTCATGTATTAATGAGCCAGTGAACATCAGAGCACAGAAGATTATGGACTGAAATCAGCCTAAATATGAATAAGTCTGCTTGTGTTGATGTGATGTGGATCTGTGCTTTTCATCTTTCTAAGTGTCAGACAGGGAGAGAGAGTCATTCATTATGGTTAGCCCATGATGAGGCCCTTGATGATTCAAACAAACCACCTACTATACTTTTCTGGAAGCTCAAGCTTTCTAATAAAGATGCATGTCATGTGGAGAACTGTGTTGTATATTATGAATAATGCAGTTGATTTATTTGATATCAATTTGGTCAGTGGATATTCCACACCCGACTGTAATACTAAGGAGTGTAACTGGCTGGCAGTCATAGCAGGAGGGGTCACTACTCCTAGTTCAGTCTGAACTTTCCTCTGTTGTACTATATTGGAAGAGAAATGAAAGCCTCCTGAACGGATGACGTTTGAACAAATTACATTATAGAATGTACTCTCTCATCCATTGTGATGGAAGACATTCACCCTATCCTCTCTCCTTACCTTTGACCAGTCTGTCTGAGCATTCTGGGCAGTTCCTAAAGTCCTTGGCTGCTGGAGTGGCTTGGAGTTTAATCTCATACCTAAATGGTGTTGGGGTGTTGGGCTATCTATTAGAGCCTGAAGCACCCCCCCCCTCCACACCAGGTCCCAGAGGGAGGGTCCTGCTGGTGGAAATCTGTTGCAGAGATGCAGCTTTCAGGGGACGCAGTGTGAACGCGAGAGCTCCTGTTGGTTTTAAATAGAGAAGTGCCCCCGGCTCAATTACTGTCTCAGAAAATGGGAACGCGCCATAATTGAATGTGACACAAGCAAGCGTGTTTGCCGGGCTGTGCCAGCTTCTCTCACATTCAGGACACATCTCTGAAAACGATCCGCCGGAATGTGCACACGCCACATGCATGTGGAAGTGTACTCTGAGGAAGTGTCCTTAAGCATAATGGAACAATTGTGGTAGAAGAATCGGTCAATGTTAGTGTGTTGGCATTGACGGGTTGAGATGCTTGTGTGTGTGTGTGGTGTGTGTGTGTGTGTGTGTGTGTGTGGTGTGTGTGTGTGTGTGTGTGTGTGTGTGTGTGTATGTGTCTGTTTGTGTGTGTGTGTGTGTGTGTGTCTGTTTGTGTGTGTGTGGTGTGTGTGTTTTGTTCAGCACTGTAACAGCCCAGGCGGGTGACTGTCTGACAGGCGTGCGATGAGTTGAGCCCTGTGTTGAGCCTGTCTGAGCCTGGTGACTGGGCTCTCTCCCTATCCCAGTAAGCTGATTCAGAGTCCTCCCTCAACCTGCCACCTTTGACTGCAAGAGCCACTGGAATACCAACAAACCAATGTCCCCCACAGTGCACTGCTCTCTGACATCTATGCATATTTGATGCTTTGTCACCTCATCTGAATTGCACTGGCTTTGTGAGAGGCCCTGTGTGATTGTTCAGCTGTGCTGCACACATACCTCACCCAGTCTGCAGTGTAATCTCTGCACCCTGTGATGTTAAAATGCTCTATGTCTGAAGGAACTAGAAGTACCTTCTTGACTGCTCATGTTCATGACCCTCTATAGATCCTTCATAACAGCTTCCAGATCACTTGAACGTAGTGTACCTTTCTCAGTCTTACATCCTGTGGTGATTGCAGACCACTCCATCCCTCTAGCACTCCTTGGTATTGCAGACTGTATGCGTATCATGTGGAAGGAGACTGTGCAGAGTGCACACATGGCACAGCAACTCTGTTGGGTTCATCTAACAGTAAGTAAGAAAGTGCTGCATTCACAACAATGTGAACAATAGCAGGCAGCGAACAGTGGTCCAGTGGAATGTTTATTCAGCACATTAAAGAGTTATGAGTAGCTTCTTCCAATGACTGAGACCACATTACCAACATGCACTGAGTTAAAATAACCCCACTCCAAGGTTTAATGGGTTACTTGGATAAACATAAACAACAGTATAATGAGCTATGTCCCATATTTCTTTATTTTCTGTATATAATGCAAAAACTAAAAACTGTGCATATAGGCAAAAATACAGCGACTGGCTACTGGCAAAAGAAGTAGTCCTATTTTGCATTCAAAGTTTCAAAAGGACCATGACACACACACGCGCACGAACCGCGCACAACGCACTAGCGCAGTGTCATAGGGCACACACCCACACACACATCCCACCACACACACACACACACACACACAAACACACACACACCACACACACACCCACACACAACACACACACACACACACACACACCACAACACACCACACACCACCACACACACCCCACACAACACATACATACACACATGCGTACTTGCTATTTGGTATACCAAGTGCACATAGCCTACATATCATACATAGACACAATATCATAGGTCAAACAAGGGGAGAGCCGATTGTGCCATGAGGGGTGCTGCTTATCTGTGTTTTTTTGAAAGCAGGTTTGCTGTTTATTGTGAAGCAATAGTGAGATGGAGAGGCTCTATTTAATACGTACACTTGCTTGAATTTGTTCTGGATGGGGACTAATTGTTTCCGGATACACGCGGGAGAGAACACAACTTTTGCACTAGTCGACCTCTGTCCTGCACACATATTAGGACTGGTCACTCCTCTGTCCCTGGCACACACTAATACGACTGGTCAACCCTCTGTTCTGCACACACGATTAGGAACTGTTTAGACTTGTCAACCTCTTTCCTCCACATGCCATCCCTCTCCTGTTGTTCCTGATGTGTTCGTTTTTCTCTCTGGTCTGGAAGGAGCTAGGTGCATGGTGTGTTGTGTTTCTCTCTGGTCTGGAGGCTAGGTGACATTGGGTGTGTTTGTGTTTCGTCTCTGGCTGGAGGCTAGGTGCATGGTGTGTGTTGTTCTCTCGGTCTGGAGCTAAGGTGCATGGTGTGTTGTGTTTCTCCTCTGGTCTGAGAAGGCTAGGTGCATGGTGGTGTTTGTGTGTTCTCTCGTGCGTCTGGAGGGCTAGGTGCGCATTGGGTGTTTTGTTGTTGTTTGCTCTCTGGTCTGGAGCCTATAGGGCATGGGGTTGTGTTTCTCGGTCTGGAGGGCTACGGTGCACTGGATGTGTTGTGTTTTCTCTGGTCCTTGGAGGCTAGTGCATAGGTCGTGTATGTGTATGTTTTCTGCTCTGGCTCTGGAGGCTAGTGCAATGGTGGTTATTGTGTTTTCTACTCTGGTCATGGAGGGCTAGTGCCATGGTGTGTTTTGATTTCTCTGGGGTCTGGAAGGGCTAGGTTCTGGTGTGGTTGTGTGTTCTCATCCTGAGTCTGGGGGCTAGGTGCATGTGTTTGTATGTGTTTCTCTCTGGTCTGCGAGGCTAGGTGCATGTGTGTTGGAGGGGGGGGAGGTGTTTTCTCTCTGGTCCTGGAGGGGGGGCTAGGTGCTGGTGTGTTCGCTGCTTTTCTCTGGTCTGGAGCGAGCTAGGTGCAGTGGCTGTGTTGGTGCTTTCCTCTTGGTCTGAGGGCTAGGTGCATGGTGTGTTGTGTTTCTCTCTGGTCTGGAGGGCTAGGTGCATGGTGTGTTGTGTTTCTCTCTGGTCTGGAGGGCTAGGTGCATGGCGTGTTGTGTTGTGTGTCAGTGGAGAGCGGAGGGCTAAGACAATAGAGTGTGTACTGGATCCCGAGCCACACAGCTGGAAATGCTCTCACAGTGGCCTGTTTTCACTGCTTCATCAAAAAAAGAGGATCATAACTTTGTCTGCAAAAGACAAGCTTGCAATGTCATCATATTTACTGCCATGCAAGTGAAGCTTTGTTCACATATTCTACATTTTGCTTACGGTTCAAAACTGGCCTCTTTTCCTGGCAGTGAATAGAAAAGGATGGACGGTGAATAAGGTGAATTCGACAATTACCTGAATGTCTTTTTCAGTGGCAGTGTGTGAAATGGGACTCTTGTTGTAGTTGTACTAGCTAACAATAAACTCATTATTTTGTTGTTTATTATTTTTCTCCCCAAATACGTGATTACGATCTTGTCTCATTGCTAAAACTCCCCAACGGGCTCGGGAGTGGCGAAGGTCGAGGCATGCGTCCTCCGAAACAGGACCCGCCAAATCGCACCTCTTAACACCTGCTCGCTTAACCCGGAAGCCAGCTGCACCAATATGGAGGAAACACTGTTCAGCTGACGAAGGAAATCAGCCTACAGGCGCCCGGCCCGCCACAAAGAGTCGCTAGAGCGCGATGAGTCAATTAAAGCCCCCCGGCCGAACCCTTCCCTAACCCAGACAACGCTGGGCCAATTGTGTGCCGCCTATTGGGACTCCCAGGCTGTAGTGACGCCACAACACTGCCGTGCCTTAGACCGCTGCGCCACTCAGGAGGCTATAAACTCATTCTTAACTGTTCTTCCGTTGGATTGATTAGCTATAGTTAGAGCCCCATAGTACCTATACTCTTAACATTGCACTATTTGAGATGACTCTGCTTTATAGAGCTGACTGGATGAACTTGATGTGAAAGGCGTAATAGAGGATCAGTGGTAGAGAAAGGCCTTGAGCTGGAACCTCTTCAGACACTCACCCAATTTAACATGTTAAGTCATTTACTCCTCATAATGCATTCACTGCTAATGCCCCGTTGCTGTTTGGGAATTAAGGTTAATCATGTCCTCATTCATCAACACTGAGAGTGCAATTACATGTGTGGGGTGCAGGGGTGGCTCCTGTTGGAGAGACTGGGCTTATTTTTGTCATCACACACACATTGACTGCGCACAGACTTTGTAATTACATCATAATAAAGTGCAATTAGTCAGTGAAAGGGAGCATATGCTGCTGGTGACAAGCAGTAATCTCACTCCCTCTTGTCCCTGTCTGCTCATAGCCTACTCCACATCTCTCTTTAGGATCTGTGTCCACTGTTCACTAGGCAAATTTATTATCTATTGTCCGAATGGACAACTCTAAACCGGAGACAAATTTGGTACCTTGTTTGAAAACAAAAGACTTAGCGAAGCTATGATGGATTTATAGTCGTCTATTGTATTAGAGCATCAAACAGACCATCTAAACGAAGTGACAATGTTGTACAAGCTTTTTCAGTGTGTGCGGTCACCGGTCAATGATGGGTTATCTACACTGCAGAGGTCAGGGTGACATTAAGAGGTGTGTGTGTAACTCTGTGACAAAGAGCGAGAGAGAAAGGGCTGATCACATAGGTGGGCAGGGCCGAGCATGCAGTGCATTTAACGAGCCTGCTCTAATCAGTGTTGATGGAGTGTGAGGTTGGGGATGCTAATCTGGGTCATTGCATATGTAAATGCACAGCTGGGATCTTCACAGTGCCAAAACACATCAGCCAGGGTGTCTGAGTGTCATCCAACATTAGGTCCAACACGGCAGGCGGACAGGAGCGTTAAACACACCCCACAGCCGTGTTCTCCGACACTCAGGCACTAAGAATTAGTGCAATCACAAACGGTGTCAATAACAGGACCCATCATCATATCAGCCCCTCTGCCCCATACACTCACTATGGGGGATTGCAATGAGGGAGGCACCTAAATGTTTGGAAGGGTTTGCGAGGGTAACTACATGTATAGAGATTGACAGTGGACGATTTACTTGTATAATATTAGACTTTCATGCATTAATTAATATGGTATCTACGTGTGCAAATATGTTTTGATATATTTAATGTTGGTTCCTCCTCCGTCGCTCCATTGCAGTTGATCTCATGACCTCTGCTGAATGTGTGACAGAGAAGAGGAGGGATTGTCCTTAACCAGAGCCACACCCTCTCTCCCTCAGCCTCCCTCTCTCAGCCTCCCTCTCTCAGCCTCTCTCTCTGGGGCTGAAGTACTGTCGTCAGTGGCCACTTACTCTGAGGAGGACTGTGTCACTTTTTGTGGGAACCTCTTTCTCTTTCAATAGACTCTGAGCACTAATTACCTCAAGTGTTCTACCTACCTAGCTAGAGATAGATGGCTCTGCTGGGGATTGGTGTGGACAGGCATCTAGCAGACAGTTCAGATATACTACACTACACTACATCGCACTCCCTCCGTCTTTAACTAGTGCTTCACCTCAGTCACTCACAGTAGATCTACTGCACCTAAGCCATCTCTCTCCCATACCACAGTTTATCTCCCCTCTCTATCATCACGATGTACAGCGTGCATGTGTGTGTGTGTGTGCTTGGTGTCAGGTTTGATTCACTCCTGTTGATGATGGTGCGAGAAAGACCAGGGGGAGCCAGGCAAAATGATGATCAGAGCCCACAGTGCCCTTTTAATGTGATCACACATTACAGCGGAACAGACTCATGTCAGACACAGCAGCAACACGGCAATGTGCACAAAGGGCAGCATCAATCAAGTGGGCTATACATCTGTCTGGGGCCATAACCCCCACTTCGTCTGTCCCTCCTACCTGTCTGGCTGACAGGTGGATGATAAACATAACCTGGCAAGAGCTCACAGGAGCCTCACTCTCCCTGTTCTGTTCTGCAATTGTGCCAAAGCCGCTGGGTTGATTTGAAAAGGACCAAACCAAAACTGGATACATGTATGTGCTTATGTGTTTTTAGTAATGTAGCACAGATTTTTATTTTGAGCATAGATTTTAAAAGCTCAAAATTATGTAAATTAAGATAATAACATATTGTATTGTACATGTATGTGATGTCTCTACTAGAATGATTTCTCCCCGTCACACTGGAAACCTTTTCCATGGTGGTGTTTACTGGCCAAGGGTCCAGGTACTGGAAAGACTAGAATAGTGATGAATGCCTTCACACTATTTCATGCTCCCAACTGTGTTCTTTATTGCCTTGATATGGAGGACATTTCCACCTTTGATATTTGATCAGGTTTATAAGTCATCCCATAAGGCATATAAAGACAGATTTCATTGTTGTCCCGCTGTGCACAACAATATCTGGTTACTACAGTAACAAGTGAGACAAAGCAGAGAATCAGAAGCAAGCATAATACATGGGAATAATCTTCAAATAATTATGTTGAAACAAATGTGTAGTTCTATGTATTCATGCACATCGTTAAGGCTTGTGAGAGATCAGTATGAATGTTCATTATAGATGTGTCACGCCCTGACCTTAGAGATCCTTTTTATGTCTCTATTTTGGTTTGGTCAGGGCGTGAGTTGGGGTGGGCATTCTATGTTTTGTGTTTCTATGATTTTCTATTTCAATGTTTTGGCTGGGTTGGTTCTCAATCAGGGACAGCTGTCTATCGTTGTCTCTGATTGGGAACCATACTTAGGTAGCCTTTTTTCCCACCTGTCTTTGTGGGAAGTTGACTTTGTTTAGGGCACATAGCCTTTGAGCTTCACGGTTTGTTTTGTATTGTTTATTGTTTTGTCGGCGTCAGTTCTAAAATAAAGAGAAAATGTACGCTGACCACGCTGCACCTTGGTCCGCTCCTTTCAACAGCCGTGACAAGATGTGTAAATTGGCACCCATTTGCACACTGATATGCCTGACAATGTACATGGTTTAGGTTGTGGGATCATAATCTAATCTGCTTTGTTGAATACACCTGATGACAACTAAAGACTAGCCTGTTTTGCCATTTGATTTGAGCTGTGGACTACGGCTTGTTTATATTGTATCGAAAACAGAAACCACTGTTATGTCTGAGTATCGATAGCAGCTGTGTCTGGTCCCATGCTGCTCTAATGAGGACAGGGGTCTTAGGTGTGATGGTGTGAGGCGTGCTGGCGTCCTTGTGGGGAGTCCTTGTGGCAGGGTAGGGGTCAGGGTTGTGGCAGGGTTGTTCTCTGTGAAAAGTCACCGAGCTCCAGAGACCTTTCCACCAGGCTGACTTATAGGGAATCAATGACGGCTCACTCACTGAGCTGCTGTCTCAACTGCCACAGCTGGGATAGACTATCGACTGCTGGAGCATAGCTACTGCTGAACACAGCACTGCACTGGCCAGGCAGGCAGGAACACGCCACATCAGTCCTGACAGACACACACACGCACACACACACACACCTTAGGATCAGAAATCACACATTTCAACCGTTAACTGACTAGACTAGGAGACAAGTATCTAGGATGCAGAAAGTTTAGTCTTATCTTGATTATTGTCCAGTCGTGTGGTCAAGTGCTGCAAGGAAAGACCTAGTTAAGCTGCAGTTGGCCCAGAACAGAGCGACAAGCCACCAGGGGTCTTTCACAGTCCCCAAATCCAGAAGAAATTCAAGAAAGCGTACAGTATTATATAGAGCCATTATTGCATGGAACTCCCTTCCATCTCATATTGCTCAAATTAACAGCAAACCTGGTTTAAAAAAATAGATAAAGCAACACCTCATAGCACAACGCCTCTCCGCAATTTCCCATAGATAGTGTGTCTATGTACTGATATGTAGGCTGTGTGCTGTTTTTAAGTGTTTATAGTTCTGTCCTTGAACTGTTCTTGTCTATTAATGTTCTGTGTTATGTCATGTTTTATGTTCTGTGTGGACCCCAGGAAGAGTAGCTGCTGCTTTCACAACAACTAATGGGGATCAGAATGAAAATTAAATTAAATAAAACATATTTTGTATATGCCTGCCCCTATTTCTGTGTTTGAGTGTGTACCACAACGTGTAAGTGTGAGGAGTGTATCGAAGTGTGTGTGGGTGTGTGTATTTATGAGTAGCGTAATATTGTTGTTAAAGGCTGTTTCCCAGCGCGGCACACACACTGCTGTGCATGTCAATGACTGTAGAATGCAGCTGCCTGATGGTGAGGTCACTGCTCAGATGGTATGCTTGGCTCACATATGACAGGCCTGGCTCTGTACACCAGAGTGGGGAGGGCAGAGAGGGACCCCCCCCCCCCCCCCCCACGCTGCTTCAAGGCTCAGGAGGACTCCAGTAGACTTCAGTAGACTCTTCTCACTGATATTGAGCCAACACCTGCCTGCCTAGCCAGGCACATCGATTTCATGTTTGGGCTGCCTGCATTGATTTTCATGCAGGTTCATGGATCATACTGCTTCCTCCATTTCAGCGGTGCAGTGGGAGGCAGAAAAATGGCCTCTGATAGTCTCAGCAAACAGATATACATGGAGGGCTCTCAGCCCCTCCACCAATCTTCACTTCTACTGTACTCTCAACTCAACACCCTCTCCAACACATCCACCTGACTACAACTACAGCACCTAGACTCAACAGCTTACACACATATGGTCCACATTCAACTAACTTCCAACATCCAAACCTCCCATCGACTTTTTTAACAATCCCTGTTGTTCCCTTTACAAACACATGTACCTAAGAGGCAAATGCTTCTCCTGTGCTCTCTCTCTCGTTGTCTCCGCTGCGACCTGGAAAAGTGGCAGAAATGTCACTACTTCATTTGTGCAGCAGTAAAAGCCCAGCTGCCTGGGGAGCCGTCAGCGCAGCAGAGACGAGCAGCAGATGTGAAGGCATCGATCTGACAAGTTATTAAAGAGGAGCAGAGGCAGGAGGGGATCAAGAGCATTACAGTGACAACCTGAGGGCCAGCAAATCTCTCTCTCTCCCTGTTTCTGTCTCCAGTTTCTCTGCTCTCTCGCTCCCTGTTTCTGTCTCTCAGTGTCTCTGCCTCTCTCTCTCCCTGTTTCTGTCTCTCAGTTTCTCTGCCTCTCTCTCTCCCTCTTCTGTCTCTCAGTGTCTCTGCCTCTCTCTCTCCCTGTTTCTGTCTCTCAGTTTCTCTGCCTCTCTCTCTCTCCTCTTTCTGTCTCTCAGTGTCTCTGCCTCTCTCTCTCCCTGTTTCTGTCTCTCAGTTTCTCTGCCTCTCCTCTCCCTCTTTCTGTCTCAGTTTCTCTGCCTCTCTCTCTCCTGTTTCTGTCTCTCAGTGTCTCTGCCTCTCTCTCTCCTGTTTCTGTCTCTCAGTTTCTCTGCCTTCTCTCTCCTCTTTCTGTCTCTCAGTTTCTCTGCCTCTCTCTCTCCCTGTTTATGTCTCTCAGTTTCTCTGCGCTCTCTTCTCCCTCTTTCTCTCTCTCAGTTTCTCTGCTCTCTCCTTCCCTGTTTATGTCTCTCAGTTTCTCTGCCTCTCTCTCCCTGTTTCTGTCTCTCAGTGTCTCGCCTCTTCTCTCCCTCTTTCTGTCTCTCAGTTTCTCTGCCTCTCTCTCCCTGTTTCTGTCTCTCAGGTCTCTGCCTTCTCTCTCCCTGTTTCTGTCTCTCAGTGTCTCTGCCTCTCTCCTTCCCTGTTCTGTCTCTCAGTGTCTCTGCCTCTCTCTCTCCCTGTTTCTGTTCTCAGTGTCTCTGCCTCTCTCTTCCCTGTTTCTGTCTCTCAGTGTCTCTGCTCTCTCCTCCCTGTTTCTGTCTCTCAGTTTCTCTGCCTCTCTCTCTCCCTGTTTATTGTCTCTCAGTTTCTCTGCTCTCTCTCTCCCTCTTTCTGTCTCTCAGTTTCTCTGCCTCTCTCTTCTCCCTGTTTCTGTCTCTCAGTGTCTCTGCCTCTCTCTCTCCCTGTTTCTGTCTCTCAGTGTCTCTGCCTCTCTCTCTCCCTGTTTCTGTCTCTCAGTGTCTCTGCTCTCTCTCTCCTGTTCTGTCTTCATTCCTGCTCTTTCTTCTCCTGTTTATGTCTCTCAGTTTCTCTGCCTCTTCTCTCCCTCTTTCTGTCTCTCAGTGTCTCTGCCTTCTCTCTCCCTGTTTCTGTCTCTCAGTGTCTCGCCTCTCTCTCTCTGTTTCTGTCTCTCAGTTTCTCTGCCTCTTCTCTCCCTGTTTCTGTCTCTCAGTTCTCTGCCTCTCTCTCTCCCTCGTTTCTGTCTCAGTGTCTCTCCTCTCTCTCTCCTGTTTCTGTCTCTCAGTGTCTCTACCTCTCTCCTCCCGTTTCTGTCTCTCAGTTTCTCTACCTCTCTCTCTCCCTGTTTCTGTCTCTCAGTGTCTCTGCCTCTCTCTCTCTCTTTCTTGTCTCTCAGTTTCTCTGCCTCTCTCTCTCCTCTTTCTGTCTCTCAGTGTCTCTGCCTCTCTCTCTCCCTCTTTCTGTCTCTCAGTTTCTCTGCCTCTTCTCTCCCTGTTTCTGTCTCTCAGTTTCTCTGCCTCTCTCTCTCCCTCTTTCTGTCTCTCAGTTTCTCTGCCTCTCTTCTCCCTGTTTCTGTCTCTCAGTGTCTCTGCCTCTCTCTCTCCCTTTTGTCTTCAGTTTCTCTGCTCTCTCTCTCTGTTTCTGTCTCTCAGTTTCTCTGCCTCTTCTCTCTCCTCTTTCTGTCTCTCAGTTTCTCTGCTCTCTCTCTCCCTGTTTCTGTCTCTCAGTGTCTCTGCCTCTCTCTCTCCCTGTTTTGTCTCTCAGTGTCTCTGTCTCTCTCCTCTCCCTGTTTCTGTTTCTCAGTTTCTCTGCCCTCTCTCTCCCTGTTTCTGTCTCTCAGTTTCTCTGCCTTCTTCTCTCCCTGTTTCTGTCTCTCAGTGTCTCTGCCTCTCTCTCTCTCCTGTTTCTGTCTCTCAGTGTCTCTGCCTCTCTCTCTCCTCTTTTCTGTCTCTCAGTTTCTCTGCCTCTCTCTCTCCCTGTTTCTGTCTCTCAGTTGTCTCTGCTCTCTTCTCTCCCTGTTTCTGTCTCTCAGTTTCTCTGCCTCTCTCTCTCCCTGTTTCTGTCTCTCAGTGTTCTCTGCCTCTCTCTCTCCCTCTTTCTGTCTCTCAGTTTCTCTCTCTCTCTCTCCTCTTTCTGTCTCTCAGTTTCTCTGCCTCTCTCTCTCCCTCTTTCTGTCTCTCAGTTTCTCTGCCTCTCTCTCTCCTGTTTCTGTCTCTCAGTTCTCTGCCTCTCTCTCTCCCTGTTTCTGTCTCTCAGTGTCTCTGGCTCTCTCTCTCCCTGTTTCGTCTCTCAGTTTCTTCTACTCTCTCCTCCTGTTTCTGTCTCTCGTGTCTCTGCCTCTCTCTCTCCCTCTTTCTGTCTCTCAGTTTCTCTACCTCTCTCTCTCCCTGTTTCTGTCTCTCAGTGTCTCTGCCTCTCTCTCTCCCTGTTTCTGTCTCTCAGTGTCTCTGCCTCTCTCTCTCCCTGTTTCTGTGTCTCAGTTTATCTGCCTCTCTTTCTCACTCTCTCTGTCTCTGCCTCTCTTCGCTCTCTCTTTGTTTCTTTGCCGCTCTCCCGCTCTTGCACTACCATGCATTTTCAATCCCCATCATGTTTCTGTTCATATCCACATTCGCTTACTCTCCTTGTGTCATGGATAATAAGACACAGAGATTTGTCACTTAACAACTCTAATTTGTCAACTTTGAAAATGTAATATAATAGAAACTAAGCTTTCAATCATGTTTCATTGTTGTATTCAGAGTATTGTTATCCATTGGACACGTACAGTATATTAGTTCCTCAGACCAAAGGGTGTTTGTATGCGAGCTGTGTCCTTTACTCACCATGCCGGGAGTGTGGAGGAGCTGTGGTGCTCCTCAGGTCAGAGGAGTGGTATGGGGGGTTTGCCAGAAGCGTTGCCCCCAGCAGGCTGAGCCCTCTCTGGCATGGTTCTCTGATCTGCTCCCTCCTCTCCTTGCCCTGGACAGAGTGGAGGAGGGAAAACAGAACTACACTATTGATGTTCAAGGCAAAGTGTGCCCTGCTTTTCTACTTTTCTGCTTTTCAGTTGACCTTTTTTAAATTTATTTTTTATTTTTTATTATTCAGATTATATATTTTATATAGTTAACCATGCATTTTCACAGCTTATTTTCACAGCCTATTTTCACAGTCTATTTGGAGCTATACAAGTCTGAATCCAAGGACGCAGTGATCAGGGGAATATACAGATACTGTACAGCTGCCTTAGGTTGTGACCTTCACTGGGACTGAATGGAGGATTGGTCCTCTACGGTGATTATGGTGAGGCCATGCCAGTGTGTTGTGATGCCAGGATCACTGTGCCAGTGTTTAGTACCATAGATGTCCAGTACTCCACCAGGAAGTGTGGACTGTGCTTGAACATGCAGGTGAAGGCAAAATGGTAAACCAACATCTACTGTTCCAATATCCAACAAACTAGTATAATAATTACAATGAATGCCCAATACGTTCCTTCATGTGGATTGCTAGTATGGACATGGTAAGGAAGGCTAAGAGAATCAAACCATAGTCCAGTGCTTATTAATAGAAATCCAGAATGGCCATGAAGTACCATTCATAAGGAAGCCCCTTCCTCACCACCCTCACCCCCACTGCATCAACCCTGACAGCTCATCTCAACGCCCCCAAATTAAGCTCTTTGTTAGGTGTGCATTATCTTGTATCCTCCCTCCCTGAGCACCATGGTGCTACACAGTAAAGGGCAGCAGAGAGGACGCACAGCCTAAAGGAGAGGCTTAATGAAGGCCACAACACAACCAGCAAGGCCTACATATAGAAGTAATGACCACAGTCTGTGTACTACACTGTAAGTGATGGGATAGTTTCTGCTCTGGTTTTTGTTAGTTGTGTGCTTTGCATTGCATGGATAATTGTTCAGTACACAACATAGCCATTTTTCATCAGGACCATTGGAAGCGTAGTACTGCAACAATGTATCAGGGGGACTTTTTGTAAAGGTCAGGATTGCCAAAGTAAGGCCAGTGTGCTGCTCTACAAGTATGTTGAGGCCAATGCTAGTGCAGGAGAGAGGTTAGTATTTGTCAAATATATATGTTATAGCTCACATCTCCTATACTGTAGTGAATGGCATCAATGACTTTGTTGCTCCACTAGTACTGATCAACACTGTAGGGATTATCATGAAGGGTATCATGTGTGTCTCTGTCTCTCTGCGCATGTATGTGTGTGTGTGCATACCTGTGTGTGCGTAGGTGTTTGTGTGTGTCTAAGGCCATGGAAGCCAGTGCAGTGCAGATTATTATGCAGGGTGGTGTGTGTCTGTGGCCTGCTCCATTATGTATGGACTCAGGGGAGCCTGGTCAGTGGAGTGTGAGAGACAGGCCCAGGAGCAGGTCATGCTGTTGGACACATGTCAACACAGACACACCACCTCTCCACGGACCGCAGACTCACTCCTCACACTCCTCAAACATACACACCGCTCAGTAGGCTGACAAATCTGTACACGCTCCCTGTCAGAGAAAAGTAAATGTGATCCATACCATGCCCTGGATACACTGCAGTTTAGTTAGTGAATTGTTAAATACGTTGGAGGCTGGTGGGAGGAGCTATAGGAGGACGGGCTCATTGTACAGTCATGACGAGGCTGTTTCATTTGGGGATCTCATGAAGGACAGGAAACACACATAACTGTATCTCTTAAAGTGTACATTTCCCCAGTTGTCAAGGTTTATATCTAAATATTGTGAAACGTATGTGATTAAACATGAAACTATTTGTGAAACAATGTAATGTGATGTTAACCTTCTGTATGAGAGTATGGGTTTTCATATAAAGTTAAGCAAATCAATGGCCACGCCCACGTGAGCATAGACATTACGTCGGTGTCATGGAACCGCCCTTTTTCTAAACCAGAGTATAAAACCACCTGGGACGAAATGTACATTTCATGCCAAAGAGACCCACGGTAAGCCGGACGTCTCGAATGGTTAAGAAGTCAGAGAACACCGGGACGTCGTCCCCACATTGGAATGGCTACGATTCTTTAGGCCACGGAGACAATACAGCTGTAGTGTTGACTACATGGCTAGAAATGGTTAAATTCGGAGACTATCGATTCACTACAGAAGGAGCAAATTCTAGACAACACAAATTACTAGTCTGCAGCTAGAAATGACTTAAACCTAGAACGAGAATACCAACAACCGCCGGAGCATCTATTCTATGAGAACATTTCCGAATGGTACTCTGAAGTATTCATTCTAACCACCTACAATCAAGAAAGACATTGTGACTTCTGGAAAACGGGACGATCGAGTGTTTTCAACGGAGAGACAACAACGACATACAGGCATAAATTTGTTCAATGGAATTTCTTTAAGAATGAGTGGCCGTTCATGTGCAAAGTATTAGCATGTCAATGAGTACAATTATCCACTGTGAGTAGTGAATTCATTTTGTCTTTCCCGCTCTTTCTCAGTCCCCACCCCTTTCCTTTGTCTACTGTACCAAGCCGTCATATCAGCTTAGCCCACTAGGAAATTTTCTATCATTATTAGTAACCAACATCTACTGTTTGTTTGTTATGTATTTCTGTGATTATTTAGTTAGTAAATAAATAATTAAGCAAATTTGTATATACAGTAGCTGATTCATTATGGAAACTAGGGTTCATGCAGAACCAATAATTTTACGACGTTTTGAATGAGACTAATGAGATAACAATTAATAATTCATTAATAGAAGACTAATTGATCAGATATTAAAATATCTGAAGAGTTATATTCGGAAAAATATAACTTTGTAATCTCAACATTTTCCGTGGTGCCCCGACTTCCTAGTTAATTAATGTTTACATGATTAGTTTAATCACGTAATAATTAAACCTAGAGAACTGATTTGATATAAATAAGTCTTCACATGTAATGATAGTCCAGACACGACAACAGTATGGGTTTGTATATGAACTGTACACAAAGCTGGGTGTCAGCAGTTTATTGTTGGCATTAGTGTTAATTATGTGGATTGTTCATGCTGTCAAGCCTCATTAGGCAGCCAAAGCTAATTGGCCTCTGAAAAGGTGGAGTGGAACGGGTTAAATTTAACACATGAATAAATTATTATTTTGATGTTAAGCAGTTTTTTAGAAGTCAATAAGGTGTGTGTGGGTGAGTGTGTGTGTGTGTTTGCGTGTGTGTGTGTGTGAGTGTGTGCGCGCGCGTGCGTGTGTGTGTGTGTGTGCGCGCGTTTGTGTGCATGTGTGTGCATGTGTGTTTGTGTGTGTGTGTGTGTGCTTGCGTGCGTGCGTGTGTGTTTCTGTGTATAAGGGATTGACAGTTTTTTAGTTGGTCTTATCAAACTGTTATTATACTCTCTCTGCACTCTCTCCAGGATTTTAAAAGGAAGCATGCAACTCATTCCTAAGAGGACAATATGGAAATCGTTTGTTTACGTTGCCTTGGAGCATCTGCCCTCTCACTGGGTAATGCATAAAGGTAAACCTCAGGAGGCTGAAGAAATTTGGCTTGGCCCGTGAAACCCTCACAAACGTTTAAAGATGCACAATTGAGAGCATCCTGTCGGGCTGTATCACCGTCTGGTACGGCAACTGCACCGCCCGTAACTGCAGGGGTCTCCAGGGGGTGGTGCGGTCTGTCCAATGCATCACCGGGGACAACCTACCTGCCCTCCAGGACACCTACAGCACCCGATGTCACAGGAAGGCCTAAAAGATCATCAAGGATATCATCCACCCGAGCCATGGCCTGTTCACCCCGCTATAATCCAGAAGGCGAGGTCAGTACAGGTGCATCAAAGCTGGGACCGAGAGACTAAAAAACAACTAGCCGGCTACCACCCGGTTATGCAACCCTGCACCTTAGAGGCTGTTGCCCTATCTACATAGACATGGAATCACTGGCCACTTTAATAATGGAACACTAGTCACTTTAATAATGTTTAAATCATGTTTACATACTGCTTTACTCATCTCATGTATATACTGAGATGAGTAAGTATATATATACTATATACAGTATACTGTATTCTATTCTACTGTATTTTAGTCAATGCCACTCCAACATTGCTCAATCTAATATTTATATTTTTCTTAATTCCATTCTTTTACTTTTAGATTTGTGTGTACTGTTGTGAATCATTTTTAGATACAACTGCACTGTTAGATACTACTGCACTGTTGGAGCTAGGAACACAAGCGTTTCGCTACACTCGCAATAACATCTGCTAAATGTGACCAATACAGTTTGATTTGATTTGACCTGCCCTCCTTTATTCCTACCAATCGCTATTCTCACTGTCTTCTTCCTGCCATTGGCTTCCTAACTGCAGTCTCTTCAGAGACTGAGGAACGGGGATACTGTATATTGTTACCATTTTTTTCAATCACTTTGGTGCAATTTTCACAAGTTTATGGTACATTTTTACAACTCTCAGGACAAAAATCTAAATGCAATATTCAATTTACTTTGATGTGATTTCCGTCTCATTTGTTAAAAATACAATAAACTATCACTTAATCAAACTACTCAAAATTATAAAAAAGATCCCAGCAATTTTCCATACTCACCAAAAGCTTTTTTCTCTCAAATTTAGTGCACAATTTGTTTACATCTGAGTTAGCGAGGATTTCTCCTTTGCCAAGATAATAATCCACTTGACAGGTGTGGCATATCAATAATCTGATTAAACAGTACGATCATTACACAGGTGCACCTTGTGCTGAGGACAATATAAGGCCATTCTAAAATGTGCAGTTTTGTCACACAACACAATGCCACAGATGTCTCAAGTTTTGAGGGAGCGTGCAATTGACATGCTGACTGCAGGAATGTCCACCAGAGCTGTTGCCAGAGAATTTAATGTTTATTTCTCTACCATAAGACGCTCCCTCAATGTCATTTTAGAGAATTTGACAGTACGTTCAACTGGCCTCACAACCGCAGACCAGTCCAGGACCTCTACATCTGGCTTCTTCACCTGAGGGATTGTCTGAGATCAGCCACCTGGACAGCTGATGTAACTGTTGGTTTGCACTACCGAAGGTGGCCACTGGAGAAGTGTGCTCTTCACAGATGAATCGCGGTTTCAACTGTACCGAGCAGATAGCAGACAGTGTGTATGGCTTCATGTGGACAAGCGGTTTGCTGATGTCAACATTTTGAACTGAGTGCCCCATGGTGGAGATGGAGTTATGGTACGGGCAGGCATAAGCTACGGACAACGAACATGACAGAGTGTTCCAGTTCTGGACAATATCCAGTAACTTCACACAACCATTGAAGAAGAGTGGGACAACATTCCACAGGTCACAATCAACAGCCTGATCAACTCTATTTGAAGGAGATGTGTCGCACTGCATGAGGCAAATGGTGGTCACACCAGATACTGACTGGTTTTCTGATCCACACCCCTATATATTTTTAAAGGTACACTAAATGACCAAAAGTATGTTGGCAACTGCTTGTCGAACATCTCATTCTAAAATCACGGGCGTTAATATGGAGTTGATCCCCCCTTTGCTGCTATAACAGCCTCCACTCTTCTGGGAAAGCTTTCCACTAGATGGAGCGTTTACATTTTTGTTTTTGATAACTGCTGAACACTGTAAAATTCTATATTTTTACATCAATTTACATTGGAAAGTAAAAACAAATAATATATGGATGTGCCTGTAAATACTACAATATCATTCTCCGTCAGCCAGTGTGCTTCAATAGGACAAAGTGGAAAGAGACTCTATGTACTACCATTTGGAATTATGGTGCAGTGTACAATGCACTGCTGAAATAGCTGGGTTGTATTTAAGCAATAAGGCCTGAGGGGGTGTGGTATATTGGCCATATACCACAAACCCCTGAGGTGCCTTATTGCTATTATAAACTGGTTACCAATGTAATTAGAGGAGTAAACAGAAATGTTTTGTCAAACCCGTGGTATAGGGTCTGATATACCACGGCTGTCAGCCAATCAGCATTCAGGGCTCGAACCACCCAGTTTATATATAACAATATATTTCTACTCATCATCTGAATTTCATTGATACACTGTAAGTTGATTCATTTCCAGCAGAGAGACAGGCGATTCTGTATCAGTCGAGTCACAAAGTCACGTAGAAGTGACTTCGTGACGCAGTGCTACATTTTTACAGTAGCCAACGTCTTTACAATAGGCTACCCCTATTTCTGATGATTTGTCCTACGTATGTACTGTATAAGGATAATGAAACTGTAAGACTGACATATTCTTCAACATGCTCACAGCCTGCCATTGGAAACAAATTATCAAAACAATTGTGCATGTCAAGTTCTAGTAAAATACTGTGAAAAAGTATATTTACCATCTACTATTCTTTCTATTCAGCACTTCAAAAACAACAGTTTTGAAATGTGTATATTTAATGTTTTTGCTATTGGATTAAATGGTATTTAAAATGACTAAATGGTGAGCCTATCACTATCTGATGTATTGGTGACTAAAGGAAATGTTCACATGGTTTTTCAAGGAAAACTTCAATTTTGAATGAATAACTCAGGGGTGAAAGATGTGTGAAACCCCAATGAATGCAAATCAAAGGTTCGGAACATAAGATAGGGGGAATTACAAGTGTTATCAGTTTAGAGTTTTGTACTCTACTTTTAATTAACCACTTACATCAAAAAAATGTGCCAAAGTGATTGAAAAGAAAAACTGTAAAAGACTAGTAAATTATTCTGGCAGGCTATGAGTGAGTAATGGAGGGAATAACATGGGTAAGAATAGTTTTGTGTGTAATTTATAACATATAAAGTTCTAAAATCATCACATTAGTCAATGGGAACTGTACAACTACTCAGCCACTCAACTGTAAGTGTTGCTATCAACCAAAGTGTGTAGCTCAGTACTTCAGGGAGCATATTTGTGTGTGTTCTTTTGTGTATGTGTGTGTGTGTGTGTGTGTGTGTGTGTGTGTGTGTGTGTGTGTGTGTGTGTGTGTGTGTGTGTGTGTGTGTGTGTGTGTGTGTGTGTNCAGTCCCCCTCTTACCCATAGAGTTTCAGCCACAGAAATAACGTTACAGGGGAACCCAGTAACGTGTGTGTGTGTGTGGTGTGGTGTTTTTGTGTGTTGTGTTGTGTGTGTTGGGTGTGTGTGTGTGTGTTGTGTGTGTGTGTGTTGTGTGTGTGTGTGTGTGTGTGTGTGTTTGTGTGTGTGTTGTGTATATGTGTATGGCTGTGTGTATATGTGTATATTGTGTGTTATATGTGATATGTGTGTGTGTGTGTGTAAATTATGTGTATCTATATCTTATTACACAGAGTATACCACTAACATAAAAACCCACTATTTACACCTTCAATAGACAAGACATGCATGAGTAAGTATTGTTAGAAGAGACTAAGTAGCTTATAAATACGTTATTAAATGACAACTTTATAGTCTTCTCTTGTGTGGATTTATCTCCTAACTGACAGCTTCCCTGGAGGGAGCACAGCTATCAGATAATGGAGAAGCGAATGGTCCAAAAACACACACCCCAGCACACCACACACAAGCACACGCAACACACACACCACACACTACGGATTAATTATTTCCTGAAAATTACCAAGATTCCAAATTACCCGTGAATAATCCTATTTGTGACTTCGTTTCCCAGGAAACTAGGCGTAAATACAAAAAAATGTTAAAAACACTAGTTGGTTTTTCCACAGAAAAAGACATGAACCTGTCCTGCTAGCCATGATTGGCTGAGATAATGAAATGCTGGCATGCGAGAGATGAATTCAATTGGTCTGCCGTGTAAGCACGCTTCTGTCTATAACATGAAACTGCTTAGTATGTGTGTAGGTAATTCATTTTTGAAAAGCTATCACCCGACAGAACTGCAAAAAGTGTTGCTAAGCTCTCCACTCAGAGTACCCGAGTTTTGAAATCAGTGGGAACTGCCCGAAAGGAAGCTGATATGATAGCTAAGCAAAGGTGAATAAATTGCAGCCGTTTGATTGCCCAAATGCTTAGGGAGCGAAAGAAGAACACAGAAAGGCGTTGTATTTAAAACACCTGTTTACGGATTGTACATCTTCAAAACTAAGGGCAACCATTGAATCCGTGACAGAGAGGAGAAGCATTCATCCATGAAAGCTAGCTACCATTTTCAGATCTTCTCAAAGTTCTAATTTTGTCAGAAAAGTAGTTTTTCATTTGTTTAAGACGTACTGTTAGCTAGCTAACTAAAATGAGTCTGGCTCCTAGCTTAACATTACGTGTATGATCTTGTAGTAATATTATTTCGCATCTCAGACCATTTGCTTCTAGTTATTGCCTCATTAGGGTAGGTTTTGTTTGGGATTAGGTTGTTGTTGAGCTAGCTACATGGCAAAACAAAGACTCCCACAATGCAAGTAACCATTCGACGTACATTTACACCTCTTATCCTGGTCATGGTGACAAATAAAACGTTGACTTTATTTTGATATAGTGTGTGTTACCAGAGACAGTGATTGAAAAACAACATGGACCTGCACCAAAGTCAAATTAGATTTAACGTTAAGGCGCAACGAACAGTTCTCTGCTTTTATGCGTCACACTCACAATCGTGAAGCTATTTCTTAATCAGCTCGCCATACCTTGTTGTGAGTTATTTCCATGCAATAATGACTACAAAATTAGCTAAAGTTAAAGACTTGTAAGCTATTGATACGCGCAATAAATATTTATATACTTTGTGCTCGACAACTAACTTAGTTTAAGCTTTAGCGTCAGCTATACTTAGCTTTAGCTAGCCGTAGAGCTAGAAATGAATTCTTTAGTCTTAGCCAGAGCTACATAAACTGTGCCGGATGGAGACAGAACGTTAGGCAGAGTACTGAGCCAGCTGATAACATAATTTCGAGCTAGCTCAGGCTAAACAGTTAGAAGTATATAGGTACTAGCAAAAACTAACAAATTACTAGCAAACTATATTACTTAGCTTGTCGGCAGACTAACATTAACTTTAGTTAGCCACGGCTAAATAATTTAGCGAGCCAGCTAACTCAACTATTTTAGCTAGCCAGCTAACATAACTTTAGCTAGCAGCTAAAGTACGTGGCTAGCAGCTAACATTATACTTTGCAGCAGCAACATTTAGCTAGCACTTATAACTTATAAGTTCATCTTTAGTGCCAGC
This sequence comes from Salvelinus sp. IW2-2015, assembly GCF_002910315.2. Classification (NCBI taxonomy): domain Eukaryota; kingdom Metazoa; phylum Chordata; class Actinopteri; order Salmoniformes; family Salmonidae; genus Salvelinus; species Salvelinus sp. IW2-2015. The sequence continues at coordinate 16,095,712 of NC_036855.1, forward strand.
TAACAACTTAGCAGCCAGCTGATACTTTAGCTAGCCAGATTAACTCACTATGCTTTAGCATTATACTCCAGCTAGCCAGCTAACAAGCTAGAAACGAAAAAAAACATCATTTAAGAAAGTTGCTTTTAGGTTTGCCGTTGATTGGTCAAATTGGACATTGACTAAATTGATTTTTAAACAGATGGGTTTATTGGTTTTAAAATACAGCATTTGTGCTATTTTGGACCACCAGCACGCAGTCGTTTTTGTGTTTCATCAACGACAGACCAAGTTTGAATGTTGGATGACAATAGAAGTGTTCAGGATCTCCACTCGCCACATCTTGTATACAGGACCAGTGTCGATAGAACGTTGTTTAAACAACCTTGTATCTTGAAAATATTTGGTTGTATTAGTGCGTGGCCTCACATGTGAATCCTAAGAGATGGGTGGCTTAAGCTTAAGAGGTATGACAATGCTGAATGGCTGTAGGACAAAGAGGGCTCTCCAGTAGGTTTACCAATAATTCAAGGGCGATTTTCTTAAAAATGGGGTTACAAGTTTAAATCAACTTTCAAAGCAGAATTATTTCCCATTGCCTTCCTCATTTGTAGTGTATGATACCATTTTCTAGCTTGAGGTCTCTGCTTTTCAATTTCATAATTTTGCTACATAATACCGGAATCGAGCCGGTCGGTACACATTTATCCAAGAGAGTCCCGGGGAATAATGCAAGGAATTTAGAAGGCCATTTTAAAGCATTATTAAACCAGGATATGGCCACTTATTCATGGGTTCTCCAAAATAAGATTGGTCGCTGCGCCCACATTTGCCTGCCGCTTGGGCGCATCACTATGTAAAGATTTTCACAGTGTAAAAGGTTTCACTATTTAAGATTTTACAGTGTAAAAGGTTTTGGTAAGTTCACAGATAGTTGTATGTAAGATTTCACAGTGTAAAAGTTTCAACTATGCTAAAGATTACAGTTAAAAAGAGTTTTCAACCTTAAAGATTTCCACATGGTAAAGTCAATAAATTCAGGTATGTGTACTTAATGTAAAGATTTCGACAGGTGTTAAAATGGTTTCACTATGTAAAGATTATCACATGTAAAAGGTTTCAACTATGTAAAGATTTCACAGTTGTAAATGGTTTCACTATGTAAAGATTTCAGCAGATAGTGTAAAAGTGTTCACTATGTAGTAGATTTCACTTCATTTTCACAGTAAATGGTTTTCACTATGTAAAGATTTTCACAGTTTGGTGTGTAAAAGGGTTTCACTATGTAAAGATTCACAGTGTAAAAGGTTTCAACTATGTAAAGATTCTACAGTGGTAAAAGGTTTCACTATGTAAAGATTTCCACCGTGTAAAAGGTTTCACTATGAAAGAATTCACAGTGTGTGGTAAAAGGTTTCACTATGGTGACGGATTTCAAACACACAGTTGTAAAAGTTTCACTATGTACAATATTCTACAGGTTGTAAAAGGTTTCACTATGTAAGAATTTCACACGGTGTAAAAGGTTTCACTATGTAAAACGTTCCAGTGATAAAAGGTTTCACCTATGTGATGATTTACCCATAGAGTGTAAAATGTTCAGCTATGGGAAGATTTCACCGCTGTAAAAGGTTTCACGTATGTAAGATATTTCACAGTGTAAAAGGTTTCACTATGTTATAATTTCACAGTTGATAAAAAGGTTTCACTATGTGAAGATTTCACCGTGTGTAAAAGGTTTCACTATGTAAAGATTTCACAGTGTAAAAGGTTTCACTATGTAAAGATTTAAAGTGAAACTGATATTTACTAATGAAAGAGTAACTTTGATAGCCAATGACATTGTTGTGAATTGCGAAACAGGCCGTTCAAAATCTCAGAGCGTTATCAGGTTCCTCAAATTAATTCAACATATTTCAGCAGAAGGCCTAGGCTATGTCGCCATGGAGCACTCTCAGGACGCACAGAGCGCACCGCGATTAGGCTATAGCGTTGTCCAATCATACAAACCTTGTAACACAGGTTTGACCTCAAACAAATGACAGAATATCTCCTATTTAGCAAAATCGAGTTGATGATTATAAAGATATCGGATCAGCTCATGAATAACGGGGAGATGAAGAGAGGWAATGGTATAAATATCAAGGTATATTAACGGGGACCCAACTCCGTTTGTTGATCACACGTTCTATCATGACACAAAGCGAGACCCAGACGCAGACACAGGAGGCAGATGGTTGGAGTCTTACAATATTTATTAATCCAATAGGGGAAGGCAAGAGAATGGTTGTGGACAGGCAAAAAGGTCAAAACCAGATCAGAGTCCAGGAGGTACAGAGTGGCAGACAGGATCGTGGTCAAGGCAGGCAGAAAGGTCAGGCAGGCCGATATAAAGTCCAGAGAACAGGCAAGGGTCAAAACCGGGAGCAAACGGAGTAAAAGGAGTAAAATCGAGTTGATGCTTATAAAGATGGTGGATCAGCTATCAAGGTATTTTAACGGGGACCAACTCTGTTTAAAAAAATATCAATTTCTACTCTCAAACCGTTTGTTGATCACACATTCTCTACCAAAGCTCTCAATATGAGGCAGCGCAGAGAAGATGGCTGGCTAGCAAGTTCACCAATTCTGGTTTAAAAACTGTCCTGGTCTTCACAATTGACACTGCTGATTTTACGATGAGTTATTTTAGTTGTTCATCCCTAGACAGCTGATAACCAGGACGAGATCGCCTGCTAACTATCCATCGCGTCCAACGAGCTAACTTAGCTTGGCTAGCGGGGCGGATAAACAACAGTGACTCAACATTTGAATTAAAAATTCATATGAAAGTAATTTTTTTAACCTTTTTAACATAATTTGGTGTGTAAGTCAACGCAATACTTACATTTAACAAAGTTATTCCTTATTCCTGTGGATAATTTTCTCCCAAGCAGAGACTTCAGTCAGCCATTAATTCAGTTTTAGGAATTTTCACTGTTTTGCAATGTGTTATGGGATAGCCTCCCCAGCGTAGGGAACCAAAAAGTACGCTCCCGTGCGTGCTTTGTTTTCCAGACCTCTCAAGTACGCTAATAGAACTGCAGGTAAACTTAGTACATACTTGCCTTTTCAGGTTCTTAAGTTTGGAATCACACATGAAAAATGACAGCTGACTTCCGTACTCGTTATACGGTCTAGATAGAACAGAAGTATGCATTTTGGAACACAGACAATGTTTCACCCTGTCCCTACTGGGGCGGGGGGGAGAGGGGGGGGGAGAATGTGAGAGAGACCAAGGTTTGAGAGATCGATCATGTTGTTTTAATCAGTCCTTTTCTCTTTCTCTTCAGATCCTTGTACAGTTTCTCAGCCCTCCCTCGTTCCCATGCTGCCACTGGGGGGGGGGGGGGGGCCGGGGGTCGTCGGGGGAGGTGGAAGGAGAGGGTGAAGAGAGGGAAGGGAGAGGGAAGGGAGAGAGAGA
>NC_036855.1:16099253-16103519 GCF_002910315.2 Salvelinus sp. IW2-2015
GTGTGTGTGTGTGTGTGTGTGTGTGTGTGTGTGTGTGTGTGTGTGTGTGTNTCAGGGTTACATTATGGGACACAGTATGGGTTATAGTCAGGGTTACATTATGGGACACAGTATGGGTTATAGTCAGGGTTATAGTCAGGGTTACATTATGGGACACAGTATGGGTTATAGTCAGGGTTATAGTCAGGGTTACATTATGGGACACAGTATGGGTTATATTCAGGGTTATAGTCAGGGTTACATTATGGGACACAGTATGGGTTATAATCAGGGTTACAGTATGGGTTTGTATTTGAACTAAACCTGGGTGTCAGTAGTTCATTAATGGAGTTAGTGTTAATTATGTGGAGTGTTCATATACTGTCAAGCCTCATTAGGCAGCCGGAGCTAATGGGCCTTTGAAAAGGTGGAGTGGATCCCTTTACATTTAACACAGGAATGAATTATTCTTTTGAAGTTCAGCAGTATTTTGGCTGTTGCGCAGAAGTCAATAAGAGGTGGGGATTGACTGTTGTTATGCTCTCTCTGCACTCTCTCCAGGATTTTAAAAGGCCGACTGCATCTCATTCCTGAGAGGATCATATGGAAATATTTTGTTTACAGATTGCCTTGGATTGTCTGCCCTCTCGCTGGGTCATGCATTAAGGTAAACTTGCTCTTTATCCATACCTCTCTCTTTCCTCACTATCTTCTTCCTCCCATTGGTCTCCTGCCTGCCCTCTGTGTGTGTCTGACTGTCTTCAAAGACTGAGAATGGGCATAGTAAATTAAACTTAATATTGTTAAAAGACTAGTAAGTTATTATGGCGAGCTAATGAGTGACGCATGGAGGGGAGGAAATGGGTCAGAATAGTGTTGTGTGCATGCAACAGACAACGTATGAAATGCTAAGATCATCACATTAGTCAATGCTAAGTCAATGCCAACTGTACACCTCAACTAACTGTATGTATTGTTATCAACCCAAGCGTGTACTTCATGGACTATATTTGTGTGTTTCTTTGGGTAGATGTGTATGTGCTCATGCCTGTGTGTATGTTTGTGTGTGTGTGTGTGTTTGTGAAGACTGTGTGTGTTTGAGTGTGTGTGTGTGTGTGTGTGTGTGCGTGCGTGCGTGCGGCGTGCGTGCGTGCGTGCGCGGTGCGTGCGTGTGTGTGTGGTGTGTGTGTGTGGTTGTGTGTGGTGTGTGTGTGTGTGTGTGTGTGTGTGTGTGGAAGCGGGCTGGTGGATGCGGTCCTGAGGGGCTGGATTACCCCTCTGCATGCCCCAGGCCAGAGCAGCTCTGGGGGGATTACTCTCAGACCTGCACCCTGGCCAGATTAGACTGCTGGGCCTCATTTCCATCTCTTTATTTACCTCAGCCCACCAGAGGGAACGCTCAGCTGCACAAAAACAGCTAATTGATGCTGTTGAAGCCATGGCGTGGCGCACAGTATACACTCTTTATTCCTGGGGTTCAGTTTTGGGGTTTAGGGCAGATGGGGATGAATTCTCAAAACAGGCAACAACATTTTTAGTCTGTCAAAAATAGAACGAGAGTGTTGTCTTTGTTTATCTGTGTGTATGATGTTGTGTTGTTTTGTGTGCCATGCCGTGTGTCTGCTACGTGGGGGCATGTGTGCGTCTGTGTGTGTGCGCGTGTATTTGCGTGCTTGTGTGTGTGCCTGCCTACGTGCCCCTGTATGCAGAGGTCTCATTACTCTTCAGGGTGGTGTAAATACCTGGTCACAGTGTGATGAAAACAGTTGTCTTACTCCGCAGCTCTCTAATGAGCTAGTGATGGTTAGAGCCACCACATTCCCCTAGCAACCACTCCGAACTCCGACCCCGAAGGTTGGAAACCTGTATATATTAGGATCACAGGAGTATGCAAATCCACTGCGAGTCCTTTTCCACCTTCTTTCGTCTGTTCCAGTGTCCTTCTTGTTCCATCCAAGACTTGACATGTGTGCTAACAGTGCCCTTGCTCTGAAGGGCAGGAAGCAGAGAGGTGGGTGAGGTGGCTGCTATGACAGGTGAATTGTGCAGCCCAGAATCAGCCCAGAATCAGCCCTGGGTCTATTAGTGATTGCAAGTGTGACAGGTGCTCTGGTCTGACTGAATCTTGCAGGCTGCTAATGTGGGGGGTTTGTCCTCTCGGAATAACCCTGGTTAAAAGAGAAATGAATTATGGTGATGAAATGGACATATTCATTTGTAGATAATGTGGTGTAGATAAGCAAATGTTTTATAAAGAGTTTTATTTTATGTATTCTCGCCTTCTTTGTGTCCCTTTCCAACCAATTATCCAGGATGTTTTTGTCTCGCTTTTGTCTTTGAGTCGCAGACTCCTTTGTAAAGAATGGGCTTTATGATTAAATTAGTACTCACATTCAAGTGTCTTAGTAAATAGACACCCTAATACAGAAGAGCCCACTGTATTGTACTCCATCTCAAGGACAAAAAAAGGTGTGATACGCAGTATTTTAAATTCTCTTTTCACCCCTTATGTCATAAGGGTTCAATTCACTGTCAGACAATTATAGCACAACATGAAATACTGATATGGCTAAGATGATGAATAGATGGACATAGATGTGCATCTGTTTAGAGAGTGTTTACAGATCTGCAGTCATAGAAGGTCCATCCATGCTATCAGAGTTTACTGTAGGAATATACACTGAGTATAACAAATACTAGGAACAACTTCCTAATATTGAGTTGCACCCCCTCAATTTGCCGGGGCTTGGACTCTACAAGGTGTCGAAAGCGTTCCACAGGGATGCTGGCCCATGTTGACTCTAATGCTTCCCACAGTTGTGTCAAGTTGGCTGGATGTCCTTTGGGTGGTGGACCATTCTTGATACAAAAGGGAAACTGTTGAGCGTGAAAAACCCAGCAGTGTTGCAGTTCTTTCCACAAACCGGTGCGCCTGGCACCTACTACCATACCCCGTTCAAAGGCACTTAAATATTTTGTCTATCCCATTCACCCTCTGAATGGCACACATTCTGTACACAATCCATGTCTCAATTGTCTCAAGGCTTCAAAATCCTTCTTTAATCTGTCTCCTCCCCTTCATCTACACTTATTGAAGTGGATTTAACAAGTGACATCAATAAGGGATCATAGCTTTCACCTGGATTCACCTGGTCAGTCTATGTCATAGAAAGAGCAGTTTTGTACACTCAGTGTATATTGTATAGCTTACCTGGGCTATTAAGAGCAGGTGTTCATGTTTCGTATACTCAGTGTATTGTCTTACCTTACATGTTATCCTTGTTGTTAGATGTTTCAGGCATGAATGGCTATTGTTAACCTGTCATGATCACTAGGTCTGATATGCATTTGTTTCTCTAGGAACGGCCTACCATGTCTACCAACCATACTCTCAAAGGAGACATAACAGTACAGTCTCCTAATCTGACATGGGATCCCTGGTCTGCCTGCTTGTTGAGGTAGGTCGGTGAGGTAGGTTTATGCTTGCTATAAAAAATAATATCAGTGTCCACTTGTGAGGCTGAAAGTGATCACAATACTGATGTCTGAATATTTAAACAAACTTTGTTATACAGTATATCCCAAAACTCTCTCTCTCGCTCTCGCTCACACACACACACACACACACACACACACACACACACACACACACACACCTGTCTCTTATACACATCTAGATGTGTATAAGAGACAGGGCCAGAGCAGCTCTGGGGGGGATTACTCTCAGACCTGCACCCTGGCTGGATTATACTGCTGGGCCTAATTTCCATCTCCTTGTTTACCTCAGCCCACCAGAGGAAATGCTCAGCTGCACAAAAAGAGCTAATTGATGCTATGGAAGCTATGGAGAGATGCACAGTATTCAAGCTTTATTTCTGGGCTTTGCTTTTTGGGATTAAGGCAGAAGGGAATGAGTTCTCAAAATAGGCAGAAACATTTTCAGTCTGTCAAAAATAGAGACATACTGTTGTGTTGGTTTATCTGTGTGTATGATGTTTTATGTGTGTGTGTTGCATCTGTGTTTTGTGTGCCATGTGTTGTCCATGCGGTGTTCTTGCTGAGAGCATCTTGTCTGTGTGTTGGTGTTGTGGTGTGTGTGTGTGTGTGTGTGTTTGTGCTGGTTGTGTTGTGTGGTGGTGTGTGTGTGTGTGTGCCTGTGTGTGTGTGTGACGTGTGTGTGTGTGTGTGTGTGTGGTCTGTGTGTGTGGTGTGTGTGTTGTGCCTGTGTCTGTATGCCCTCTGTATGCAGAGTCTCATTATCGTCCAGGTGGATCTTTTCTCTCCCTG
>NC_036855.1:16108760-16140224 GCF_002910315.2 Salvelinus sp. IW2-2015
CCACCAGTGATATGTCTTCACATGACCACAGCAAACACACCGAACCTCCATAGCCTGCCAGGACATAAATCAGGCCCCATTGAGCATAGCCAGCCCGGGCCGGCGCAGTGTGCACTGAGGCAGAGCACTTTGTTAACAGAAAATTAAACTCTTATTTAGTTTGAACTTTCCATAGAGCCAACAAGAGCCTCAAAGACAAGACGGCCCGACAGGAAATCCAATTCACCTTACTGAAGAACAACATGCTGCCTCAAATAAGAAGGGCTTTGCGCATTAACTTGCTGTGGTGTGTGTGCGTGCCGTGCGTGCGTGTGTGTGTTGTTTTGTCGCGCGCGTGTTGTGTGTGTGTGTGTGTGTGTGTGTGTGTGTGTGTGTGTGTTTGTGTGTGGTACACCTAGAACACAAATCCCCCGATCTCCATCCTAGAAAGTTGGGATGGTTTCTGCTCTTGATTTGTGGTCTAGCTGTGGTCTGTGTAGTAGTTTTTTTTATAAGCTGGACTGTATAAGGCTGGGTTTTTTGTGGTTTGTGTTTTATTCTTAAACCTTCTAATAAATAATGAACTGTATCTAACGGGTGCCTTTAAAAAAAAGTTCCTGTGTTACCACACAGTGTTAAAACCACACTTTCCCCTCACTGGCCTCTCTCTGTTGTTTAACAAGAACAGTGTCCCCCTATGGGAAGGGACAGGGCTCAAAAAGGACAAACCTCTCACATGACATTCACCTATACCTCTAGCGTGCCATGAAAGCCTTTACAAGGCTCTGACAGATCTATCTGAGTAAGGAGCTGAATGCTGATCCCAGATCAGCTCCACAGTGTCCCAGCCCATCTCGTCTACCTCTCATTGCCAACTGCTGACTTGAGATCAGTCCGTTCCCGGCTCTGTTCCGGCTCTGTAATGACGTTAACACACAGTAATCTCTCACCGAGGGTCTCTCTTCTCTCTCTCCCAGGCAGGCAAGCAGGGGAAACGCCGGAAGGTTGATCAAAGAAGGGGATTATGGTTTCTGATGACATCCGCTGGCACTCTGGGCCCAAACCAAGTATTCTGAATGGAGGTGGTTACTTACTACTTAGCTACACCACAGCAGATAAAACAGAGATCTCCCATGGCTTCCACTGAAGAGAAAGAAGGACTCCTGCTGAATTGACTTCAATAGACTTCAGTTCCAAATAGCTGCCGGTTTGAACAGCCATTCATTTGTCCTATTTCCTCCCTATGTCAAGGAGCTTTGGCATGTTGAGCAGTGTTGTATTATTGTCACCAGATGGATGTTTGGCACAGTGTTGGTCAGCCATGTAGAAGGTCTCAGGATAACAGCACACCTGCTAATTAGGATTCAAGAGTGAGATTGGAGAGGCTGTGTAGGGAGATGGACCAGGAGCAAGAGCAGTGGTGTCAGCAGAGACAAAAGTAGGGACAGAGACAGCAGGGTCAAAGATTGGGGAAAAAATAGTCATGAGACTATATGCAGATTATGGGTATGGCATAAAAACATTATGTGCATTTTGGAAGCATATCTATAGTGAAAAAGGAGTAACGTTCCCAAACCATTCACTCATTCTAATGAATAGCTGTATTCTGGGAAACCTTTAAAGAACTAAATGTGGTTTGCTGGGTTTGTTGGGTATGACTTTTCCAGAGTGGAATGCGATGGTGTCCTCTCACCCTGGCCCGTAAACCGTGCACGTCCTGACTGACACTCCCTGATTATAATAATGAGCTGCAACCGCAGCGCACAGGTCAGAGGCCACAGCAATTATCTGGTGTCTCCCCATTAAAAATGTCTCGCACAGACACACAGCGCCATTTCCAGTCTAATATTTTGAACCACAATTAGAGGTTCAAAATGATTCGAATCATTAAGATAAACCTGCTCCAATAACAGTAAAAACATACTGCTCTGATAGATCTGATGGTAGACTTCCATCCTGATTATATAGGAGGATTTACAGAGGTTTGGATCAAGAGGAGTTTTAATCACAAAACAGATTGATTAGTAGCATCAACACAGGCCTCATCACAGGGATGTCCTTGTTTGGGGTGGCTGTGTCAGTGTGACAGGGGTGATTATACAGTGTAGAGGAGAGGTCAACAGGAGGCATGGGGGGGGGTTATGATATGACTGCTGTAGCCACACTGTCCCACTGGGCCCAATGTCACAGGCACCCCTCAACCCTCTCTGCAACCCCACAGACACCATACCTGTAGCCACACACACATACACACAGCCTGGGGGGAAATGACAAACACACCAGGAGCATTTCCAGACTAGAGGAGACTACAGTAGCTACAGTATGTCTCTCTCTCAGAGCAGTAACAGATCCATAAAGGCTGTGTCAGAGATGTACCTCAGTTCATTCTACTGTCACCATGGGCTCTTCTTTAGTGCCTCTCACAGTCAGGGGAAGGAAAAGAGAGTAGGAGCCGAAAGAGCGGAGAGAGCAGAGAGAGAATGAAAGAAGAGACGGAGGAGAGAGAGAGGAGAGGAGAGAGAGAGAGAGAGAGAGAGAGAGAGAGAGAGAGAGAGAAGGAGAGAGAGAGAGAGAGAGAGAGGTGCGCTGCCTGTAGAGTAGATTGGTTATGAGGTCTCTACCCCCCATGTACTTCCTCTGAGGCTTGGCTATTGATTGTTGTGTGTGTGTGCTGCTTCCTGTGATCCACGTCAAGCCTAAGAAGTCAGAACAATACCTGGCTCTGGGCCTGTGGATGGAAGGTTGTACAGCAGTGGTTTACCAGTTATCTACTCTGAGTGTTTCCTGAGTTGGTTTGATAGTCATGAGTGACATTAATGACTGATTTATGTGTACATGTATTTTAATATATACATATATGAATTAATGAATGAATGAATGGGGAGTTATGATTAGGAAGATAAAGATATTAACAATCTTTCAACATTATAGCAAACAAATATATCATAGTCAATATTGGAGCTTAGCTTAAAGTATTACAGATGACATTTTGACAGCAAAGTTGAAATTCAGATACTAGGCAATGGACTGTGGGTGGAAGGTTATAGCTAGTTGTAAAGTCAAGAAAGTGGATATTTTACAAAATGCATTGTTTAATATCACTCTTGTTTCCCCTCTGTATATTTTCACATCCCTCTGGTTGTGCCCTAGTCTGTATGGACATGAGAGGAACTAATCTGACCCACCCTCTTCATCTTCACTCAACCGATGCAGTGGTCTGTGCCCTCGCTACGTTCCATCGCCCCACCGCTCCCCTTCTCCAATTCATTTAAATGAATGTGATGGTTCTTCAGTGGCTGAACGACTCTGTCATGGGCCCTAAGGCAGTATTTATCTGATTACTCTTAATGGGTGAAAATATGATAAACAAATGAAATTATCTCTGACCTATTTAAAATGGAGGGACAGATGTGAGATTTTTCATTTCATTTTATAGGAAGGAAATTAAGACCCCTAATTACCTTGGCATGTTCTGGATAGACACGGAATAACAAATACATTACAAATTCATGGTGATGAACAACTGGACACGTGTAAAAGGCCAGATTCAGACTATTGGAGAGATAACACCCCCCTGTTCTGTCCTCCTCAGTGGCCATCAATTGTTCATTGAGATGGTGTGGACTGACTTCATCACCCAGTATTGATGACGGGAGTCATGGGGATATGAATTCCTCCAGCAGCCTCTGGAATGATGAAGTCAGTTGGATATAGATTTAATTAAATCCAGAGCTGACTATATGAAGATTGAGGGTGGCAATTTAAGCAGAATGTTCACCATGCAAGTCTAGGCATTTTATGAAGAACTGTATTGCTCTACACACTGTCTGTGGAAAAGCATGGGCTCCCTCTGTTGGAGGATCAACAGAAGCAGCGGTCTGGTCAGCTGCAGTAAGTTACAGTTAGGGCCATAGGAGAGAGACAAATTAGATAGAGGAGTGTTGGGGTTAGTGTCCTAACTTCAAAAAGAAAAACTCATTTCCAAAACCTTTGGAAATAAAGATATTCACTTCATTTAACCTCCACTGACAACCAATGACTGCTGTTGTAAGACGGGGAGCTGTTGTAAGACGGAGAGCTGTTGTAAGACGGAGAGCTGTTGTAAAACGGAGAGCTGTTGTAAGACGGAGAGCTGTTGTAAGACGGAGAGCGCCTTTTGTTGTTAAAACGCGAGAGCTGTTTGTAAATGGAGAGCTGTTTGTTAAGACGGAGAGACTGTTGTAAAACGGGAGGAGCGTTGTTGTAAGGAACTGTTGTAAGAGTTGGACTTTGTAGACGGAGAGCTGTTGTAAAGGAGTGTTTAGCAGGGAGCTTGTAGGCGGGGCTTGTGGTAAAACGGAGAGCTGTTGGAGAGACGGAGAGCTATGTTTGTAAAGACGGGAGAGCTGGTTGTAAGACGGAGAGCTTGTAGAGACTGGGAGAGCTGGTTGTAAAACAGAGACTTAGTGACGGAGGCTGTTGTAAGACGGAGGAGCTGGTTGTACATGGAGAGGCTGTTGTAAGATGGAGAGCTGTTGTAGAGCGGAGGAAGCTGTTGTAAGACGGAGAGCTGTTGTAGAGACGGAGAGCGTGTTGTAGACGGGAGAGAGGCTGTTTGTAAAGACGGAGAGCTGTTGTAAAAAACGGGGGGGAGAGCTGTTGTAAGACGGAGAGCTGTTGTAAGACGAGGAGCTGTTGTAAAACGGAGAGCTGTTGTAGGCGGAGAGCTGTTTGTGAAACGGAGAGCGTTGTAAAACGGAGAAGCTGTTGTAAGACGGAGAGCTGTTGAAGACGGAGAGCTGTTGTAACGGAGACTGTTGTAAGACGGGAGCTGTTGTAAACGGAGAGCTGTTGTAAGACGGAGAGCTGTTGTAAGACGGAGAGCTGTTGTGTAGGACGGGGAGCTGTTGTAAGAGACGGAGAGCTGTTGTAAGACGGGAGGCTGTTGTAAGACGAGAGCTGTTTGTAAGACGGGGGAGCTGTTGTAAAATGGAGAGCTGTTGTAAGACGGAGAGCTGTTTGTAAAACGGAAGAGGGGCTGTTGTAAGACGGAGAGCTGTTGTAAGACGGAGAGCTGTTGTAAAACGGAAGAGAGCTGTTGTAAGACGGAGAGCTGTTGTAAGACGGAGAGCTGTTGTAGAGCGGAGAGCTGTTTGTAAACGGGAGGCTGTTGTAAGGACGGAGAGCTGTTGTTAGACGGGGCGCTGTTGTAAGACGGAGAGCTGTTGTAAGACGGGGAACTGTTGTAAGACGGGAGAGGCTGTTTGAAAACGGGGGAGCTGTTGTAAGACGGAGTGCTGTTGTAAGACGCGGGAAGCTGTTGTAAGACGGGGAAGCTGTTGTAAGACGGAGAGCTGGTGTGTAAGACGGAGAGCTGTTGTAAGAACGGAGAGCTGTTGTAAGACGGAGAGCTGTTGTAAGACGCGGAGCGTTGCTACAAACGGGAGAGCTGTTGTAAAACGGGGAGCTGTTGTAAGAACTAGGGGAGCTGTTGTAAGGTACGGGAGAGCTGTTGGTAAAACGGAGGAGCCGGTGTTGTAAGAACGGTAGAGCGTGTGGTGGTGTAAGACGGAGAGCTGTTGTAAGACGGCAGAGCTCTGGTTTGTAAGAACGGTAGGACGGCTGAGTTGTAAGACGGAGAGCTGGTTGTAAGACGGAGAGGCTGTGTGTAAGACGGCGGACTGTTGTAAAACGGGGAGCTGTTGTGACAAACGGGGGACTGTTGTAAACCGGAGCGTGGTTTGTAGACGGAGAGCTGTTTGTAAGACGGGAGCTGTGTGTAAAACGGGGAGCTGTTTGTAAGAACGGAGAGCTGTTGTAAAACGGGGACTTGTTGTAAGACGGGAGCTGGTTGAGAGAGGCCGGAAGCTGTTGTAGAGACGGGAGAGAGCTGTTTATTAAACGGGGAGCTGTCGTGTAAGACGGAGAGCTTGTTATAAGACGGAGAAGCGTGGTTATAAGACGGAGAGCTGTTGTAAGAAGGGGAGAGCTGTGTAGACGGGGCTGTTGTTTGGAGAGACGGGGAGCTGTGTTGTAAAGAGCGGAGAGGGCTTTGTAGAGACTGTGCAAGAGGCTGTGTGTAAGACGGGGAAGCTGTTGTAAGACGGGGAGCTGTTGTAAGACGGGGAGCTGTTGTAAGACGGGAGCTGTGAGACGGAGCTGTTTGTGAAGACGGGGAGCTGTTGTAAAACGGAGAGCCTGTGTTAAAACGGGGAGCTGTTGTAGAGACGGAGAGCTGTTGTAAGACGGGGAGCTGTTGTAAGACGGGGGAGCTGTTGTTAAAATGGCGAGCTTTTGTAAGACAGAGCTGTTTAAAGACGGGGAGCTGTTTGTAAGACAGAGAGCTGCACTGTTGGTTAAGGGCTTGTAAGTAAGCCATTTCACTGTCAAGGTCTACGCTTGTTGTATTCGGCGCGTGTGACAAATACAGTTTGATTTGATTTGTTGTAAGACAGAGCGCTGTTGACTTAGTCTATATACAGTACACTATGTACACCCATGGTACACTCATGGGTGTGTGTTTTGTGTATGTGTTGTCCCGCAGAGCTATATATTGGAATCGGATCTCTCACCGATAAACCGATATTCCATAAACAGGATGAAAAAAGGGAATCTCATGCTTATCTTGCGGCCAATTTTTATGTGATGTGTCATTATTGTCACCCTGTTATAAAATCAACATTTGAAGCACAGTTAATTGACAATTGCTCTTTTGGATGACAATTTATGAAGAATTCAGTGTGGAAAATTGAACACTTTTTAATTTCCCTGTTGCTAAAACAGTATATGAGGCAGATACAGTATAGTGGTATCGGTAAGTTTTGTCCCGGAAAAAATTGGAATCGGTGTATCATACCCAAAGAACACTATCATACCCAAACAAAACGTATTGCTTGGGCTCTAGTCTCAGAGAGTTCGAACTGACTACAAAGGATCGATCAAAGGGGGGAAATGTCGGAGCCAATTATTTTCAGCTTAATGGTCCTTGGGTACGGGGAGTGAACAACAACAAAACGCCTTCAACAGAGATCCATTCTGGACAAGTCAGCTGCTCCAACTCCACAGGAGCAGACATGAACCACCAATCTCTCTCTTCTCTCTCTCTCTTCTTCTCTCTCTCTCTCTCTCTCTCTCTCTCTCTTCTCTCTTCTCTCTCTCTCGTCTCTCTCTCTCTCTCCTCTCTCTCTCGCTCTCTCTCTCTCTCTCTCTCTCTCTCTCTCTCTCGTCTCGCTCTCTGTGTGTAGCAGACTGGAAACACAACCAACACCAGCCACAGCACAGCAGCTGGGAACTGTACTGTCGCTCTGAGTGTCACGGCCAGACAGTCATGTACTATAACTCTTTCACATTAGCGTGGCCACTGAGTCCAGTTAGAAGGCAGTGACATTTGGCAAGTGACAAAGCTCTCTGAAAAATACAGTAGAAACAAATGAACTATCTGAAGCACATTACATGGTTACAACTCATGGTTAAAACTCCTAGATGCTCCTCACTCGTATCTCGTGTTCCAATGAATTGTCAGTGTAGATATTTTGGTTGAATGAAATGAAAGGAGGGCGCTTCCTCTGATCATCGTCTTCAGGGTGGAGGTGTGTGCATGTGTGTCTGTATTTCTGCGTGTGTGTGAACAGCCTGCTAGGAGCGATGTGGGCCCAGTATTGTCTCCTATGCCAGGTTCTCTGGCAGCGGGATGGATCCAGGGGATCCTCTTTAAAGCAGTCCCACAGGGCTTCTCATAGGCACTGTTCAATGTGGTGCCGCCGGCGACATTTTCCCCAACAGCTTATAGCTCATCAACTATTTAGATATGCACTTAACGCTCCTGGGGAACTAAACATCTAGCTACCGGCTGGCTTGTGGCTGCAGAGAAGGTGATCAGGTACCATGGATAAGATATAAATGAAACATGTAGTTGGCTGTTAGTTAGATGTTTTGGTTGGTGCAATAAACAAATATGGAAACCCAAGGAAGTCTGTAGGGCAGTGTAGATGTATAGAGACAGGAGGGAGGAGTTGATCTGTAGAGAGTATAAACCAGTCCTTCAGCACAGGGCTGCGGAGACATGGTTAGCTTTCCTCTACTGTATAGACACCCTGTATTCCACAGACACGCTCTACGAAGAGTCTGTCTGCTCACGGCTCCAACATGTCCCCCATCTCCCCACCTCCTCTCTTTCAGACTCCCCCCATCCAGCCCTCCTCTCTCCAATCCCTCCATCTCACACTCGTCCCCAGACTCCCACAGGCAACTCCACGAGGGGTCGCATGATGAATGAGCAGACAGTAAGCAGGATGTGTGTGTGTATGTATGTGTGTGCGTGCGTGTTGCTCAGAGAATGATGACCACAGCCGTTAGAAAGATCACACTGGGATTCATTATGGTGACAGACAGGGCCGCCTCTAATACACCGGCTATGTTTGCTTGTTTGCGTGTGTGTATGTGTGTGTGTGTGTGTGTGTGTGTCTGTCTGACAGGCTCTCTAAAACGGCGTCTGAGGATTACACACTGAGTGGGACAGAATAAACAGCGCCCCTTGTGTAGGTTTGATCAATTATTGAGAAAGCAGCGTCGACACTGTTTATGCCCGCACCTGCTCTTCCCAGTGCTTAAAAGATGATTTATGTGTTATGGCCACATTGAATTCCAGCGCTATTGGGACGGTGCCTTTTGGGACACAAAGTGGTGGTTACAAAGTGCTGCAGCCTTGTTTGAGAGGCGGCACACAGAGAGAGAGGAGCATCTTACTGGACCAACCAAAGTCCTGTCCAGAGAGCAGTTAAATCACTTTGTTTCACTCCCACTTTATTGACACAACACTCAGGCGAGAGAGAGAAGGGAAGGCTGGGACAATGTGGTGTAGTTCTGATGTCATAGGAGATCATTTCCAGGATTAGTTTAAGCGCAAAGCTGAGGCCTTCATTACTCCTTCTCAGGGTTGTGGTCAATTCTAATTAAATTTTAAATTCAAATTTWATTATTGAATTCACTCATGAAGTGGAGAATTTGTGTTGAATTCAATTAGAGTTCAGAAAATCTTAAAATTATGGAATTGGAATTGAATTGGAATAAGACTGTTTGGACTATTTGAATGTAATCGTGAAAGAAAATTCAGAAAATGTTTTTTTGATTTATTTCTCAAGGAACTCAGTCTGGCTTTAAACTTACTCTTGAAAGTTGTAATAGTAGAATGCACAAGGTACAATTTCGAAATTGGGTAGTGCATCATCTGTTCCTCTTGCCATCTTAGTCATTGCACGCATTAGAGAGCTATTTATAACTTGTCAGAAATGTCCAGATCAACTAGCCCATGTCAGCTAACATTTTTTTTTGTCACTCAAACATCACATAAATACACATTACAAATGCAAAAGTTATAGAAT
Source organism: Salvelinus sp. IW2-2015 (assembly GCF_002910315.2). NCBI lineage: Eukaryota > Metazoa > Chordata > Actinopteri > Salmoniformes > Salmonidae > Salvelinus > Salvelinus sp. IW2-2015. The sequence continues at coordinate 16,118,099 of NC_036855.1, forward strand.
CGCAAAGAAAATTAGCTTCAAAACAACATTATTTTTATTGCACCCAATGACAAAATGTAACCCGTTCCAGGAAACTAGGCACAGGAGAGTCATTTGAAAGTTTTTTTAATTTTTATCAAAATGCGTTTTTTGTCAGAAATGCCTTCTGGAACATGTGTACTTTCATGTGCCTTCATAACAAAGTTGTATGCCATCTGTAAATACAAATACAATTGTTAAATTACGAGCCTTGTTGGTTAAGCCACAGGAAAAGTCAGCAACCTTCCCACTAGCCATGATCGGCTGAGATAATGAATGGGCTGGACATGCCGAGAGAGGAGTTCGGATTGGTCTGCCATATAGAAGGCTTCTGTCTATTTGAGCTAGTCAGTCTTTGTTGGTAGTCCTGTCGAATGCGGCTTGTATTGTGTTGTGTAGCACAATGTATTGTGTAGTGGAGCTGCATAAGTGTTGATCTCCACTTTCTGGAGGATCAAGTTTTGAAATCAGTTGAATTAGAGTATGATAGCTAAAGATAAAACACCGTGGCATGGCATCCGTGACAGGTTAGACGTGTCCATCATGCATGATGATGTACACGGGTAAGATATTCTAACGTTAGCTAGCTACATTTTCAGATATTACACGTTTCTAATTTTGACAGAAAGTGGTTTCATTTCAAGCTAAAGTGTGCTGTTAGCTAACTAGCTAGCTATCGTTAGCTGGCTGGCTCCCTAGTTAACGTTACGTGTATGAAGTTATTATTCGTATCCCAGAACCTTTTGCTTTGCTAGTTAGAACCTAATGTTATCTAACTAACATTGAACCTGGTTGGTTAGCTCCCAGCAGATTCATGCAGGGTAGTAACGACTGTCACGACTCCGAAGGTGGCTCCCCTTCCTGTTCAAATCAAATCAAATCAAATCAAATTTTATTAGTCACATACACATGGTTAGCAGATGTTAATGCGAGTGTAGCGAAATGCTTGTGCTTCTAGTTCCGACAATGCAGTAATAACCAAACAAGTAATCTAACCTAACAATTCCACAACTACTACCTTACACACACACACAAGTGTAAAGGGATAAAGAATATGTACATAAAGATATATGAATGAGTGGTGGTACAGAACGGCATGGCAGATGCAGTAGATGGTATAGAGTACGGTATATACATATGAGATGAGTACTGTAGGGTATGTAACATAAAGTGGCATAGTTTAAAGTGGCTAGTGGTACATGTATTACATAAAGATGGCGGGTGGTGCTCGGCGGTCGTCGTCACCGGCCTACTAGCTGCCACTGATTTGTCCTCCCCTCCTCCCCCAGGAATCCCTCAAACAAGCAAGTGGACGGCAGAAGAGGAGTGCTGACCGCCACCGCAGTGAGGCCCCCGTGTTTGTACCGGGGGACAGGTCTGGCTCTCGACCCGAAACCTACTCTCCGCTTGCCCTGCCGGAAGCTGGGGCCGCAGTGTGTAGGGCCCTTCAAGTCCTGAGGAGAATAAACAAGGTGTGTTATCGATTACAACTCCCTTCCTATTATCGTATTAACCCCTCGTTTCATGTGTCTCTCCTCAGGCCGGTGTAGCTGGTCCCCTGCAGGACGGTGAGGTGCGGAGGTCCTCCTCCCCCTCTGGACATCGAGGGGGACCCCGGCGTACACGATACGGGCCATTCTGGACTCGAGACGCCGGGTGAGGGGCCTGCAGTACCTCGTGGGACTGGAGGGGTACGGTCTGGAGGAGAGGTGCGGGGTACCGGTGGGGACATTTTTGGATCCGTCAATGTTGAGGGATTTCCATCGCCTCCATCCGGATCGCCCTGCGCCTCGCCCTCCGGGTCGCCCTCGAAGGGCCGGTGTCGGCGCGCTGCGGGAGCCGCGCGTCGGGGGGGGGGGGGGGGGGGTTACTGTCACGACTCCTACCGAAGGTGGCTCCCCTTTCCTGTTCGCCCTACTAGCTGCCACTGGATTTTTTCCTCCCCCTCCTTGTTTGTTTATTGGTTACACCTGTTTGTTGTTAGGTTGATTAGTGGGGCTTTATTAGGCCTACTGGGTGTGCGGGATTGTTTGCGGGATTGTTTTGTGTACTGTTTGTACATGCTTGTATGTCACGGTTCGTGTACGTTATATTGTCGGAACTATTTAGTTCCCCTTGTGTGTTGGGGCATTTGGTTTTAGTGGCGTCGTGTTCACCTCTGTGGTGATTAAAGTTACGCTACTCTGAACTCTCTGTCTCCTGCGTCTGACTCCTTCCTCCACTACACCCCGGGCATTACAACGACATGATTTGGCACTACACTAAACATTGTTGTTTAACTAGCTACATTAGCTGGCTGGCTCATTAGCTACCGTTACGTGACGTGAGTGATCTTACACGTTGTTTACGTGGTGTGTAAAATTGCAGGAAATAAGCTTTAAACCTTAAAGATTCTCTCCACCAACAAAAGGGGTGTGAACAGTTTATGTCATGAACAGTGCTTGTGCCCATAGAAATAGATGTAGTGTGTGCGCACGCAGAGGGGGTGTTGGATGTTCCCCAATGCTGGAAGGGAGGCCCAAGTGAAAGAGTTTGGGAACCCCTAATTTAGCCTTAGTTCTCCAAAAATAGACAAACGTATTTTTAACACACAAAAATAAACAAAAAATGTCCCCTACTTTGACTCTACAAGCAGCACTCATGGGTGCTGTGATACGGAGGATAAATACAGTCTCTAATTTTCTATCAGTTGTCTAGGTTTGGCATCATATTGCATCATGCTCCCCAAAGTGTCCCCAAACGTGTCCCAGATATCAGTCTCGCTAGAGTAACAGACAAATTTACATAGTGCCACAACAACACAGACACCCAGTGGTACCACAACGCCACAGACCAGCTTAATATTTCATTGCCGTATGAAATATGCCTGAGTGTGTGCTCGGCATCTGCCATCTTTGGGACTCTGCTTCCCCCAGGAGGCTCGTTTGATCAGTAATTGGGAAGTGTGCTGAATTAATCAGCAGTTTATCTGCTTTTTAATTGAAATAACACTTTCAAACACAGCGTTTACATGGCGAACATCACCACTGTTCCCTCTCATATTGTCATTCTCATATTGTCATTTTCATCTGCGCTCTCAAACGGTCCGCTGAGAGTCAATGGAACATAACAACGAGCTTCAATGCCATACAACACTCCTTTCGTGTTCTCCAACTGCTCTTAAATGCAAGTAAAACTAAATGCATGCTCTCAACCGATCCCTGCCCGCACCCGCCCGCCCGTCTAGCATCACTACTCTGGACGGTTCTGACTTAGAATATGTGGACAACTACAAATACCTAGGTGTCTGGTTAGACTGTAAACTCTCCTTCCAGACTCTCTCCAAAATTAAATCTAGAATAGGCTTCCTATTTCGCCAACAAAGCATCCTTCACTCGTGCTGCCAAACATACCCTCGTAAAACTAGCTATCCTACCAATCCTTAACTTCGGCGATGTCATTTACAAAATAGCCTCCAACACGCTATTCAGCTAATTGGATGTAGACTATCACAGTGCCATCCGTTTTGTCACCAAAGCCCCATATACTACCCACCACTGCGACCTGTATGCTCTCGTTGGCTGGCCCTCGCTTCATGTTCATCGTCAAACCCACTGACTCCAGGTCATCTATAAGTATTTGCTAGGTAAAGCCCAGCCTTATCTCAGCTCACTGGACACCATAGCAGCACCCACCCGTAGCACATGCTCCAGCAGGTATATTTTACTGGTCATTCCCAAAGTCAACTCCTCATTTGGCCGCCTTTCCTTCCAGTTCTCTGCTGCCAATTACTGGAACGAATTGCAGAAATCACTGAAGCTGGAGTCATATATCTCCCTCACTAACTTTAAGCATCAGCTTACCAATCATTGCACCTGTACGCAGCCCATCTGTAAATAGCCCACCCAACTACCTCATTCCCATATTGTTATTTATTTTTTGCTCCTTTGCACCCCTGTATCTCTACTTGCACATCATCTATCACTCCAGTGTTTAATTGCTAAATTGTAATTATTTCGCCACTATGGCCTATTTATTGCCTTACCTCCCTAATCTTACTACATTTGCACACACTGTATATAGACCTTTCTATTGTGTTATGTACGTTTGTTTATCCCATGTGTAACTCTGTGTTGTTGTTTTTGTCGCACTGCTTTGKTTTATCTTGGCCAGGTCGCAGTTGTAAATGAGAACTTGTTCTCAACTGGCCTACCTGATTAAATAAAGGTGAAATAAAATGTAAAAAAAACAAGAAAATAARGTAGCGACAGAAGTCAGTTACAGGTAATAAAAGAAAATAATATGCACATTTCCTTGGTGCACAAAAGAGTGTTTACGAGATGAAATAGCTAGTTATTTTTGTATACGTTCAGTGTGTGTATGTGTGTATGTGTGTGAGCATGAGTGTTATTAATTTGTTGTTTGCCTACTTTACATAGTCTGGTAGAATGATGGTAGACAAAAACATTTCTATGATCATATACATATATGATATTAGATATTGTATATTATTACTTCTTTTTTCCTAGTATGCCTGAGGCCACAGAGGCAGCTGGCTAATGGCAGCACTGTTTCCTACAAACCTTGATTTGTAAACCCCCTCAACTGCTTTCCAGTATCAGCTGCCCCCCCCCCCCTCACGGTTACCCCTCTATAATTCGGAATGTTTCTGGACCTCCCTAACCTGTGGAACCCTCCAGCCCTGAGTTTCTGGCTCCTGCCCTACTAGTTTATGCTGGCTCCATTGCCCTCAGGGTAAACTGGTGTTCTGTGTCTCAGCACAAGGCTCTGGCCACACACTCCACAACAGATGTCCTCCCAGACTGGCCTGAAATCCAGCCATAGAGGGGATCCACCTGCAGCAGCAGTGTCAGTGCAATAACATTTTAATGTGGATACAGTGGGTCCTGATGACTGGACATTACTATCCAGCGTCCGCCATTGTGACAGCATGGTGTTGTCCACCATCCATAAGCTAAGACATCCTCTGTCCTGGCTCAAATTCAACAGAACACAAAACCTATGATGCAATATTAGAATACAGTCTGTGTACCATTTAAATGCCATCACAGGACTATACCATTTACATTTAAATTTAGATGCAAAACAATATTACAGTGCCAGAAAATATTACAATAGTCTTTATTCTGCTTACATACAACGAGTGGGTCTAATCCTGAATGCTGATTGGTTAAAAGCTCATTCCAGCCAGTGTCCATTCCACAAGTTACCACCAGCTAAATCTATGACGTTAAAATGCCTATTTACTTGATCTCCACTATAAAAAAACATCTAGGCATTATCTCACATTTCTTTTAGACTAACATCTAGTTTTCAACAGCGGAGATTTGCATAAATCTTTCTGTCTCTCTGACATTTGCAACATTGTTTCAATATTCAAATTCGATCTCCTGCTGTCCTATAGTAATTCATGTGTAAGGGTCAGGAGTCGGGATGAGACAGACAGGCAAGCATCGTTTCTCAGCCAGTCGAAACATGAATCAGCTGGCATAATTTTTATGGATATATACAAATAAATGTCAATTGAAAAAAGGTAAAACGAAACAAAGTGTTTGAAGTGATTGTGTTAGCTGTGTTGTTGGCTAGCTCATCTGAACAACAGTGTCCTGACGAGAGAGCACATTTTCTATGCCAGGCAAAATCTCACCTCATTAGTTCATTGTTATGGATGTATCCAAATAAATGTCACTAGAAAGCAGCTTTAACAAATGCAAATGCAGCTACTGTTGTTATTCTTTTTGACGTTTGACGTGAACTGTATAGTTAGCCGTTGTTTGCTAGCTAGCAAGCAAAGGGAATACGAACGTTGCCAAGTAAAGGGACCATTTAGAACGGAACGACTGGGTCCATAGATACAGAACAGAAAGACTGAACGACTGGGTCGCGTCTCTGGCAACCGAACCAATAGAACGAATGACCAGCGGCTTGCGGTAGCAAACCCTAGATTTGTGTCGGACTATATCTTGTGGAAGGATGAAATAGTAGATAAATAAATTAATCCAAATAACGTTTTTTTATGAAAATATGTCAATCATTATTTGAATATGTTGGTATACCCATTATAAAAGTGATAATGTCTCGAAGCCGATGTTTGTAGGATATATTCGCACGGTTGTCTCGACTCCCGACCCCTACACATTCATTACTATGGGACAGCTGGAGATAGAATTGAATATTGAAACAATGTTGCAAATGTCGGAGAGACAGACTGCAAGGTTTATACAAATCTCCACTGTTGAAAACGAAACACCCGTGCCAATATAATCCTCCAAACACCAGCTTATCGGGCATTATCACTTAATTAGATTACCGCTGTATTGTCATCTGAAAATACAATATCCCAAGTTTTCTACAGCTGTAGGTTTGTGTACATGTGTCATCAATCACAATCACATTTATTTTATAAGTCATTTTTACATCATCAGTTGTCACAAAGTGCTTACACATAAACCCAGCCTAAAATCCCAAAACACAAGCAATGCAGATGTAGAAGCATGGTGGCTAGGAAAAACTCCAGAGAAAGGCAGGAACCTAGATGAAACCTAGAGAGGAACCAGGCTCGGAGTGGTGGCCAGTTCTCTTATAAGAGTATATGGCCATTAAGGACCGTCTTCAAGATGTTCAAACGTGCATCAAGTGGCTAGCAGGGTCAAATAATAATTGCAGTGGTTATAGAGGGTGCAACAGGTCAGCACCTCAGGAGTAAAAGTCAGTTGGCTTTTCATAGCCGAGCATTCAGTGGTCGAGAAAGCAGGTGCGGTAGTGAGAGAGAGAGAGAGAGAGAGAGAGAGAAGAGAGAGAGAGAGAGAGAAGAGAGAGAGAGAGAGAGCATAACTAAGATCACACAGGACACCAGATAAGACAGGAGAATTATACCAGAGAGGACAGACTGACCCTATCCCCCCGACACATAGACTATTGCAGTATAGATACTGGGACTGAGAAAGGCCAACCAGGCAGGATATAACCCCACCCACTTTCCCAAAGCACAGCCCCCACACCACCAAAGGGATATCAACAGACCACTAACTTCCTACCTTGAGACAAGGCCAAGTATAGCCCACAAAGATTTCCCCCACCGCARGAGCCCGAGGGGGCGCAAAACCGGACAGGAAGATTACGTCAGTTACTCAACCCACTCAGGTCGAGTGTAGCAGAAAAAGCCTGGCATGACGTGATGCACCCCTCTTAGGGACGGCATGGGAGAGCATGAGCAAGCCAGTGACTCAGCKCCCGTAATAGGGTCAGAGGCAGAGAATCACAGTGGAGAGAGGGGAGCTGGCCAGGGAGAGACAGCAAGGGTGATTCTTAACACCAGTGCCTTGCCGTACAGCTTCGCACCCCTCGGCCAAACTACACTCAATCACAGTACCTACTGAAGAGATTAGTCTTCAGGTAAGACTTAAAGGCTGAGACCGAGTCTACGTCTCTCACATGGATCGGCAGACCATTTCATAAAAATGTTGCTCTTTACAAGAAAGCCCTGCCTCCAGCTGTTTGCTTTGACATTCCAGGAAAAATAAGGAGGCCTGCGTTTTGTGACCGTAGCATATGTGTAGGCATGTACAGCAGGACCAAATCGGAGAGATTGGTAGGAGCAAGTCCATATAATGCTTTGTAGGTTAACAGTAAAACCTTGAAATCAGACCTAGCCTTAACAGGAAGCCATGGTAGAGAGGCTAGCACTGGAGTAATATAATACCTTTTGAGGGTTCTAGTCCAAGATTCTATCAGCCGTATTTAGCACTAGCTGAAGTTTATTTAGTGCCTTATTTGGGTAGCCAGAGAGTAGATCATTGCAGTAGTCTAATCTAGAAGTGACAAAAGCATGGATTAGCTTTTCAACATCCTTTTTAGACAAAAAGTGTCCGATTTTTGTAATGTTACGAAGATAGAACAAAGCTGCTCTTTGAATATGTTTTAAATGTTTGTCAAAAGAGAGAACAGGGTCCAAAGTAATTTTTACAASAACTGTACAACCATCAAGATTCATTGTCAGATCCGACAGCAGATCTCTTTGTTTCTTAGGACCTAGAAATAGCATCTCTGTTTTGTCTGAGTTTAAAAGTAAAACATTTGCAGCCATCCACTTTCTTATCTCTGAAACACATGCTTCCAGGGTAGGCAATTTTGGGGCTTCACCATGTTTCAGTGAAATACAGCTGTGTTGTCTGCATAGCAGGGAAAGTTGACATTGTGTTTCCGAATGACATCACCAAGYGGTAGAATATGACAACAATAGTGATCCTAGAACGGAACCTTGAGGAACACCAAAACTTACCATTGATTTGTCAGAGGACAAACCATCCACAGAGACGAGATGATATCTTTCCGACAGATAAGGTCTAAACCAGGCAAGAACTCCGTGTAGACCAATTAGGGTTTCAAATCTCACCAAAAGAATGTGGTGATCGATGGTGTTGAAAGCGGCACTAAGGTCTAGGAGCACGAGGACAGATGCAGAGCCTTTGTCTGACGTCATTAAAAGGTAATTTACCACCTTCACGAGTACCTTCTCAGTACTATGATGGGGTCTCACATGTGATGGTGATATATTTATAGTGATTGTATGGTGCTCTCGAACAAAAGCAGGGAGGTATCTCATAACTTCCCCCTGACAATAGACTATAGCTGAGCTGATATAATGAATTGTTGCAGTGGAGATCAATGTCTGTGGTACAGAGCCAGGGAAGGTAGGGAGCGGCTCTCATTTGTCCTGCTCTCTGTTCTTCCTCTCTTTAAGGGAGATCCCTGGCTGCCCACATGACGGATGGTGAGCGTTCTGGAGTGGCCGTTTGGTACTTGGCATCACGGCAGAGCGGGAGCTGGGGGCCATCAGGCCTGAGACGGTGGGCGTCCCCCAGCGATCCCCAGGCGGGCCCCCAGGGGCCTCCACTCTGCCTGGGAGGAAATAGGCCTCCATAAATCAGGCCATCTGGGGGTCTCAGCTGTACCCAGTCATCCATCTCAGCCCTGCTCCCTGAAGGAGGAGGAGGAGGGCGGAGGAGCAAGTTTGGGGTTGTCTTCAGATGAACTTAGGAGCATGAGAGGGCAAGACAACCACACTAACCCTGGGGCAGGACAACCACAGGAGAGGAGAACAGCAGGAGAGAGGCTAAGGAGAAACCAGGGCTCAGATCACACTGCCTGGTGCATTTGAAAAAGGTACCGGTAAAGCATAACCACATCACTGTTTCTGAGGCATGAGAGAGGGGAACCAGATATATGGTGATGTATAACTAAAAACTAAGAGATATGTGCATGTAAGTACAGTATGTTTGTGTGTGTATGACTATATTTAGTGTATGCCTGTGGCTGTGGCAGGGTTCAGGGCCCCTTGTCTTCAAACAGTGGCGTGGCTAAGGCTGGGGCACTAGGCCCCCTGCAGACGGTGGCAGCACCTCAGGGTTGGGTTTAGAGGAGCACAGAGGCTTCAAAGAGAGGAGCCACAACTGCAGGGCACAGCATCTAGGACAGCGTTTCTGATCTGTACTGCACTCTGCCACGTACACTCCACCCTCTAACCGCAGCACAGAGAGATGGAGACAGAGAGAAAGAAAGAGAAAGAGAGAGTTCCCAGTTCACTGCTGCCCTGCCCTCCTCAACATATCTCTCTACAGTACAAACAACAGAGACAGGGAGAGTGAGAGAGGGAATTGAAGAAGTTGCCATTATCGCCCGTCACACATCTTAAATATTGTGCTCCATCTCTTCTCCTGGGAGCGGAAAACCCGAAATGTGCCAAAAGCTACAGAATAAATAACAGGCCTGTTCTTCAAATGAATGCAAATTTTTTCCCCTTCGCTCTCCTCCAAACTTTGTTCACATATTGATGCGTTCCGCAATCAACTTCAATGGCACGGGCCATCTCGGCTGAGAGAGAGAAAGAGAGAAAGGGGGGTACCAGATTATTTCTTCATCGGGCGGGAGTCAGCAGCACCAAAATGCTGCTTCTTTCATTAGCCGTCCATTAATTAGGCTTTTTGAGCTCATTTGCAAGTCGATGGCCATGGCTGTAGGACAGTCGGCTTTGAGCCGTACCACTGTGATCTGTGGGTCCTGCAGCCCCTCTACCCTCAGACATTGGATGCAAGCCTTCCTGACAATTAGTACAAAAGAGATTCATGTTCCTTATAGCCGATACATTATTCATATTTCTCTCTCCTCACTTAAATAAATCATAATGTTCTTGAGGGTTTTGCTTAAACTACACCCACCCCACCCTCCTGCCACCACCCTCACCCCCATCCAGGCTAATCTTTCAATGAAGTGAGCCACGGGATGACCTTGGCACATACAGTATTTGGGTAATTTACTGAATAGTATCAGACTGGCAGAAAGCCCTCCCTCTCCCCCATGATATTAACACCCGGGTCCGAGGTAAAAGAGGACAATGGAGCCACCCTTCCATCRTCTCATACTGTACTGACTTAAATAACAGTTGTGGTTATCAACTCATTCATTTTTTTTACATTACCATTTTGAAAAGCTAAATTGCTCTTTTTTCTCACCCGGGTGTATGGTTAAGAAGTTAAGAAGTCCTCTAATAATCAGGCATCTATCCACAGCATCAGGGTCTCAAGACCCCTGAGTTGGTGCTCCCTCAATGAGCTAGCAGCCAGACTGAGGCCTCATCTCCACTGAAGAACACCTGTGCTGTGCTATGATGTCTTCCTCATTGATCTATTATCTCTGTTGTGTGAGAAGAGAGCATTCTGGACGGAGCACTGCTGTCATCTTAATGATTTAGCAGCCCTTCCTAKTATTATTTATTGGTCAGAGGGGAGCCTGTGACCAGCTGAGGGCCTACATCTTTTATGACAACTTGAGGGCAATCCAGACAAAGGTACTTCCATTGAATACTTACGGGACCCACTTCATATGTATATTAGTATCATATTGGATATGAGACATGGAAATGGCACCGACATTGACTGACTACAGTATGCTTACATAGAGATGGATGGGAATTTAAGACACAAATCTTTAATTAATGTAAAGGTACTGTCATCCTCAATTAATCAATTATGTCTATCATTATGGGCTTTGCTTTGTGTTGCTGCAAGATTTTTATCCCATTTTAACATAGCTGAGAATGTCATGGATAATACCCAGCTAGCGCATAACGTTCTGAGAACCATYTGTTTCTTAGAGTTAGGTGAGAGCGTGCTTGTACCATGGACTTTGCATGCAACCTTCTCACAACTTTTCTGGGAATGATGCAGGATAGTTGCTTGGTTTTGGAGCATTCTCAACACATTTAAGGAACGTTATTTTCTTTGTATTTCATCGCTTTAACAGAACGTTTTCTAAAAGTTCAAACATGGTTAAATGTTCTAGAAAATTCTCCAAATGGTTTAACATTGGGAATGTTCTCAAATAGTTCAGAGAACGTTAAGAAACAATGTCTTCTGTGAGAATTTCAGTACGTTTCCTACATGTTTCCTTATGGTTCTATTTCCTCATGGTTTTAAGTCATGTTCTCAAATTGTTCCGAGGATGTCAAGAAAACGTTCCATAAAAACCCCAATAAATATTTATTTAAAAAGATATACATTCCGTTCTCAACATCAACTAAACTCTCTCTATCCTCTATCTTGTTAAGTCAAATAAAATGTATTTATAAAGACCTTTTTACATCAGCAGATGTCACAAAGTGCTTATACTGAAACACAGCCTTAAACCCCAAATAGCAAGCAATTCAGTTGTAGAAGCATGGTGGCTTGGAAAAACTCCCTAGAAAGGCAGGAACCTAGGAAGAAACATAAAGGGGAACCAGGCTCTGAGGGGTGGCCAGTCCTCTTCTGGCTGTGCCGGGTGGAGATTATAAGAGTACATGGTCATTAAGGCCAGATCGTTCCTCAAGATGTTAAAACGTTCATAATAATCACAGTGGTTGTAGAGGGTGCAACAGGTCAGCACCTGAGGAGTAAATGTCAGTTGGCCTTTCATAGCCGAGCATTCAGAGGTCGAGACAGAAGGTGTGGTCGGTAGAGAGAGAGCGAGCGAGATGAAAACAGCAGGTCCGGGACAAGGTAGCACATCCGGTGAACTGGTCAGGGTTCCATCGCCACAGGCAGAAGAGTTGAAACTGGAACAGCAGCACGACAAGGTAGCAACAGGGACGTCACTAGACATTCAGCCCTGAAGACCTGGGGCTGACTCCYGTGGGGGTGGGGAGATTTGATCCCTACAGGACCGAAATGAAGCACCCCGCACTCTTGGCCTTGCATGCTAGCAGTGAACATTTTGCAGAAACATAACCGTATGTTGCATATCTCACTGCTTTCTTCCATGCTCTGAGCTCTCCTGACGCCAAATAATTAACACTTCTTAATATTAATGGAATGAATTGTGGTCAATAAACCCATGGAATACGGTGTCAATAATATCTATTAGCAAGTACAAATTACAAGTGCATAATTATATATCGTAATTTTCCATGTATTCCAGTATTTATAAATTTGTTTCAATGATTTCATAAACCATGTCCAATACTTGATTGGCAATAAAAAAAGCCTCATGTTGTCGTTGGTCACATTACTGCTAGCTAGGGGGGGGGGGGGCGGGGTGTTACTACATCCCTGTAGTAACATCACTTCATAATTTTACACACATGTACATACCAGTATACATTCCTTTCTACAACTAAATATTCACAGTGTTTGCGAGTTATATTGCACAGCACTGGGATGTTAGTCCTTCCATAAAGATTCGAAATGAAACAAAATTATGCTGTAGGTGCAAACTTGTTTATGACTTCACACTTTCCCATGCGTGTTAATATTAGAGGTCAACCGATTAATCGGAATGGCCGATTAATTAGGACCGATTTCAAGTTTTCATAACAATCGGTAATCTGCATTTTTGGACACCGATCATGGCCGATTACATTGCACTCCACGAGGAGACTGCGTGGCAGGTTGACTACCTGTTATGCGAGTGCAGCAAGGAGCCAAGGTAAGGTGCTAGCTAGCATTAAACATATCTTATAAAAAACAATCAATCTTAACATAATCACTAGTTAACTACACATGGTTGATGATATTACTAGTTTATCTAGCTTGTCCTGCATTGCATATAATCGATGCATATAATCGATTCGATTATCATTGAATCATAGCCTACTTCGCCAAACGGGTGATTTAACAAGCGCATTCGCGAAAAAAGCACTGTCGTTGCACCAATGTGTACCTAACCATAAACATCAATGCCTTTCTTAAAATCAATACACAAATATATATTTTTAAACCTGCATATTTAGTTAATATTGCCTGCTAACATGAATTTATTTTAACTAGGGAAATTGTGTCACTTCTCTTGCGTTCTGTGCAACAGAGTCAGGGTATATGCAGCAGTTTGGGCCGCCTGGCTCGCTGCGAACTGTGAAGACTATTTCTTCCTAACAAAGACAGCCAACTTCGCCAAACGAGGGATGATTTAACAAAAGCGCATTTGCGAAACAAGCATAATCGTTGCACGAATGTACCTAACCATAAACATCAATGCCTTTCTTAAAATCAATACACAGAAGTATATATTTTTAAACCTGCATATTTAGTTAAAATAAATTCATGTTAGCAGGCAATATTAAACTAGGAAAATTGTGTCACTTCTCTTGCGTTCATTGCACGCAGAGTCAGGGTATATGCAACAGTTTGGTTTGCCTGGCTCGTTGCGAACTAATTTGCCAGAATTTTACGTAATTATGACATAACATTGAAGGTTGTGCACTGTAACAGGAATATTTAGACTTATGGAWGCCACCCGTTAGATAAAATACGGAACGGTTCCGTATTTCACTGAAAAAATAAATGTTTTATTTTCAAAATGATCGTTTCCGGATATGACCATATTAATGACCTAAGGCTCGTATTTCTGTGTGTTATTATGTTATAATTAAGTCTATGATTTGATATTTGATAGAGCAGTCTGAGCGGTGGTAGGCAGCAGCACGCTCGTAAGCATTCATTCAAACAGCACTTTCGTGCGTTTGCCAGCAGCTCTTCGCTGTGCTTCAAGCATTGAGCTGTTTATGACTTCAAGCCCATCAACTCCCGAGATTAGGCTGGTGTAACCGATGTGAAATGGCTAGCTAATTAGCGGGGTTCGCGCTAATAGCGTTTCAAATGTCACTCGCTCTGAGACTTGGAGTAGTTGTTCCCCTTGCAGAGGGGTGGCTGTTGTCGATGTGTTCCTGGTTCGAGCCCAGGTAGGGGCGAGGAGAGGGACGGAAGCTATACTGTTACACTGGCAATACTAAAGTGCCTATAAGAACATCCAATAGTCAAAGGTATATGAAATACAAATGGTATAGAGAGAAATAGTCCTATAATTCCTATAATAACTACAACCTTAAACTTCTTACCTGGGAATATTGAAGACTCATGTTAAAAGGAACCACCAGCTTTCATATGTTCTCATGTTCTGAGCAAGGAACTTAAACGTTAGCTTTTTTACATGGCACATATTGCACTTTTACTTTCTTCTCCAACACTTTGTTTTTGCATTATTTCATTATTTATTTGTGGTTAAATTGATTTGATTGATGTATTATATTAAGTTAAAATAAAAGTGTTCATTCAGTATTGTTGTAATTGTCATTATTACAAATGAATAAATACATTTAAAAAAATAAAAAATWGTCCGATTAATCGGTATCGGCTTTTTTGGTCCTCCAATAATTGGTATCGGCGTTGAAAAATCATAATCGGTCGACCTCTAGTTAGTATGTATATCTTTGTCAATTGTCGTGATGCATTCTATCTTGGGTCATTGGGCTCTTAAACCAGGTATATAGATGTATTKATTCACTGAAAGATTTCTCACAGCTGCTAACTGGGATGGTAAGCACAGCCTGTATGATTGCCTTCAGTGATGGGAACATTTCAGGGTCTAACAATTTATACACACAGGACATGTCAGAAGTGGCATCTTTCTTTTTTTGAGAGGTAATGTTTAGCAAGGACTACTTCCTCTGGCTTGAGAYGAATATGCCATGTTTGTTTTGTGTGGGCCTCCCCTCTCTCTGTGTTCTCACTCTGTCCTGTCTGCTCCCCCCCTCTCTTCCTTGCTGTCTGAAGTTCTGCTTTCCTGGATCTCCTATATTATTACAGAGACGGCATAGTATCATAGTGCCGTAGCAATATGGAGTATTCTGTACACACACACACTTTGATCTAGCAATCCTTTGGTTACTGGCCCAACGTTCTAACCACTAGGCTACCTGCAGCCCCACAAATTGAACTAAAGGTCAAATCTGGGAGAATTTCTGTTCCTTAATGATATTAGCAGTTCACTCAATCTTAAACCTGATTAACATTCAACTGTCTTACCCTTTACTAACCACAATACCTGTGTTCTCTCTCTCTGTCACTTTAGCAACAAAATCGACATGCGTTCAACCATGGGGCAAAACAGATTGTTAACATGTAAGCTATATTCGTCTCCAATGTTAATAGAAAACAAAATACATTTGCACAATGACCACTTGTTGTTTCAAATAGATTGTTACATTGTTGTGGTTAGCTAGCTAGCGAATTTTAGCCATATTTGCATTGACATGAAATCAAGACAAACACCTCAAAAACAAGACATGGTATCAATAACATGATGAAACATGCTGAAATAAGCCAATTATGATTCCCCGCACGGCAGTGTCATTCTTGCTAGAAATCTATCCATCCAGAACCACAACAGGTTGATCACGCCCCATGGAAGCGCGCACATTGTTTTTGTGACATTGTCAGCCAACCCATCTATTTAGCTAAACTCAGCAAAAAAAAGAAACGTCCTCTCAATGTCAACTGCGTTTATTTTCAGCAAACTTAACATGTGTAAATATTTGTATGAACATAACAAGATTCAAACAACTGAGACATGAACTGAAAAGTTCCACAGACATGTGACTAACAGAAATTGAATAATGTGTCCCTGAACAAAGTGAGGGGGGGCAAAATCAAAAGTAACAGTCAGTATCTGGTGAGGCCACCAGCTGCATTAAGTACTGCAGTGCATCTCCTCCACATGGACTGTGCCAGATTTGCCAGTTCTTGCTGTGAGATGTTACCCCACTCTTCCACCAAGGCACTGTCACGTTCCTGACCTGTTTTATGTTATTTTTTGTATGTGTTTAGTTGGTCAGGGCGTGAGTTGGGGTGGGCATTCTATGTTTTGTGTTTCTATGTTTAGTCACTTGTAATTAGCCTTATATGGTTCTCAATCAGGGACAGGTGTTTGACGTTTTCCTCTGATTGAGAACCATATATAGGTTGGCTGTTCACACTGTTTGTTTGTGGGTGGTTGTCTTCCGTGTCTGTGTCTGCGCACCACACGGACTGTAGCGTTTGTTCGTCTTCGTTTGTTGTAGTCTGTACCTGTTCCTACTTCTTCGTGTTATATGTAAGTTCTCATGGTTTAGGTCAGTCTACGTTCGTTTTTGTTATTTTGTAATCCTTCCAAGTGTTTGTTTTCGTGTTTCGTCGTTTGCTTTAATAAATCATTATGTATTCACAACCCGCTGCATTTTGGTCCTCCGATCCTCTTCTCCTCTCCTCGTCCGAGGAGGAGGAAGATCTAGACACCCGTTACAGGCACCTGCAAGTTCCCGGACATTTCTGGGGGAATGGCCCTAGCCCTCACCTTCTGATCCAACAAGTCCCAGATGTGCTCAATGGGATTGAGATCCGGGCTCGTCGCTGGCCATGGCAGAACACTGACATTCCTGTCTTGCAGGAAATCACGCACAGAATGGAGCAGTATGGCTGGCGGCATTGTCATGCTGGAGGGTCATGTCAGGATGAGCCTGCAGGAAGGGTGCCACATGAGGCAGGAGGATGTCTTCCCTGTAATGCACAGCATTGAGATTGCCTGCAATGACAACAAGCTCAGTCCGATGATGCTGTGACACACCGCCCCAGACCATGACGGACCCTCCACCTCCAAATCGATCCCACTCCAGAGTACAGGCCTTGGTGTAATGCTCATTCCTTCGACGATAAACGCGAATCCGACCATCACCCCTGGTGAGACAAAACCGTGACTTGCCAGTGAAAAGCACTTTTTGCCAGTCCTGCATGGTCCAGCGATGGTGGGTTTGTGCCCATAGGCGACGTTGTCGCCGGTGATGTCTGGTGACGACCTGCCTTACAACAGGCCTACAAGCCCTCAGTACAGCCTCTCTCAGCCTATTGCGGACAGTCTGAGCACCGATGGTGGGATTGTGCGTTCCTGGTGTAACTCGTGCAGTTGTTGTTGCCATCCTGTACCTGTCCGGCAGGTGTGATGTTCGGATGTACCGATCCTGTGCAGGTGTTGTTACACGTGGTCTGCTACTGCGAGGACGATTAGCTGTCCGTCCTGTCTCCCTGTAGCATTGTCTTAGGCGTCTCACAGTACAAACATTGAAATGTATTGCCCTGGCCACATCTGCAGTCCTCATGCCTCCCTGCAGCATGTCTAAGGCACGTTCACGCAGATGAGCAGGGACCCTGGGCATCTTTCTTTTGCTGTTTTTCAGAGTCAGTAGAAAGGCCTCTTTAGTGTCCTAAGTTTTCATAACTGTGACCTTAATTGCCTACCATCTGTAAGCTGTTAGTGTCTTAACGACCGTCCCACACCGTCCCACAGCATGTTCATTAATTGTTTATGGTTCATTGAACAAGCATGGGAAACAGTGTTTAAACCCTTTGCAATGAAGATATTTGAAAGACAGGGTCCTGAAAAAGGAAAGTTTCTTTTTTTGCTGAGTTTAGATGCTAAATAATTGTATTGTAAACACACACAATCAATTCACTCTTTGTTTCCTGAGCTGCATCTTCAATTCCAGCTTTGTTTTTTCAAGAGATAGCTAATTGAGCTGACGTTACCAAAAGTAGCTAACTTCATGTTAGTTAGCTAGCAAATAAATAAATAATAATAATWATAAAAAATTATAAAAAATATAAAAAAGATTTAGTTAGCTAGCTATCTTTGTAATTTTTAGCATATTTGGACAGTACTTGATTAGACAGTAATTGGTTCGTTAGTGATACTTTGTCGGGTGGTGAACAGAGCTCCAGCAGTTGGATTCAGTGTCCAGATAGCTAATCAATAACTGTACTGTCAAAACTCTGCTCATAAAATTTGCTAGGTTGCTAATGAAGCAGCACTCCTAGCAACAGTAGACTGAGTAGTTCCTCACATTAGTTAGTTAGCTTAACGTTATCTGTCAGGGTAGTTTGAGTCAAAATGTTGAAAAAGTAATAGTAATAGCAAGATAACAAAGTTTATCTCCAGTTCTCCTTCCCATCTATGCGCTCACTTCCTCAGAGAATGAACAGTCACCTGCGCATGCCCGAAATATATTTTTTTTGTGAGGAATCAAAAATGACTTTAGAAAACTACTTTGAGGCCGCCTCCTAAAGTACCACAGAAAGGCTGGATTTAGGCAGCACTACCCTAGCCCCCCAGCACATGGACTATTTCACCATAGATACACTGTAAAAAATGATTTGTTGAATATATTTAAAATATTATAGGCAACAAAATTACACATAATATTACTGAGTAGATACTGTATTTCCCTTTGTTTTTGTGAGTAGATAAGCTTGAGTAAGTTGTTTGGATGGGGTCAAATAAATTGAGTAAAAATTATAAAAATAAACATATTATATTAAGTTGATTGAACTCAAATAGATCCATGAAATTGTGTTATTTTAACTGAATGATTAATCCTATTATATACTTATTGTTACATGATATATTAATTTAGACCAACTCAGAAAGGTTAGCATTTTTACTTTGGCTTTACTCGATCAGATCACTTAAGAGAAAAGGTATCTGGAGGCCAGGAATACTTGAAAACATCAACGGTTTGCAAAACAATTCTTATTAAACAGTACAAAAGCAGTACAAAAGCAGCAGCAATAATTCTGAAATTATTAGTTGACAAATTGCAGAATTGCAATCAACATTGCAGGTACTTCCTGATTMCTGCAGGTAGGCAAAACTATAGAATTAGGAACTAGAACACTAACACAGAACCATCTACTTAGAAGAGAGAATGGAACTTCAACTCCATAGACTTCATAAGGACCCAAATATTATCATAGTAACCATAGATAACTAAACAAATGGGGGCTCATGGAGGCTTAAATAGCTCGTGTTTGCACTGTCTCAGCCAGTTCGCCAGGCTCCCACACCTCTGCCGGTTCGTTGGGCTTCTACGCCCCAACCGGCTTGTACGGCGCCCATGCCTTGGCCGGCCCATCAAGCTCGCCTAGTTGGGACGCAACTTACCACTGATTTGTCAGAGGACAAACCATCCACAGAGACAAACTAATATCTTTCTGACAGAMAAGATCTAAACCAGGCAAAAACTTGTCCATGTAGGCTAATTACAGTATCCAATCTCTCCAAAAGATTGTGATGATCGATGGTGTCAAAAGTGGCACGAAGGTCTAGGAGCATGAGGACAGATAAAGAGCCTTGGTCTGACGCCAATGAAAGGTCTTTTACCACCTTCGCGAGTGCAGTCTCAGTACTATGATGGGGTCTAAAACCAGACTGGAGTGTTTTGTATACATGATTTGTCTTCAGGAAGGCAGTGAGTTGCTGTGCAACAGCTTTTTCTAAAGGTTTTGAGAAGAATGGGAGATTTGATATAGTTGTTTTTATTTTCCTGGTCAAGGTTTGGCTTTTTTAGGAGAGGCTTTATTACTGCCACTTTTAGTGAGTTTGGTACACATTCGGAGGATAGGGAGCCGTTTATTATGTTCAACGTAAGAGGTCCAAGAACAGAAAGTAGCTCTTTCAGTCATTTATTCTGGTGTGTTGGCAGCCGCCCACTAATTGACCACAACTGATCTTAATGAGAGCTTGTTTCCTTTGAAATGGGGTCTATTTTTAGACAAAAATTAACAGCTTTGTATGCATACAAAAATATGGCATTTTAGCTCTATCCCGGTGACGCAGTGGACTAATTCCATGGATAGAGAACAGAAGATGATAGGTTTGAGTCTCACTGATGCCGGGTAACAATAAAATAAAAATATGTTTGCATGACTAATTCCTAAACAAATACATTTCCATGTGTCCTACTGTATCTGTGCTTGGAGTTCAAAAATGTTAACCCAAAATAAGCTAGCAGTGTTATTAAAAGTTTTATTGAAAAATGTAATGACAGTTTTAAGGAAGTTATTCAAAAACCTCCAAACAGCCTATAATTTCCGTTCTCAGAACCTCCATGCAACCTACAAATTTACCCAACAATTAAAATAAGGTCTGTGTTTTGTGTAGGCTTACCCTAGCGTGACGTTTTGATAATATATTTGTTTTTATACGTTTTTATCAATATATTTGCCTGTATTTATCCCAAACAAATGAAATGCTAATTAGCTGCTCATGTGGCAGCTAAAGAACTACAAGTGCCATGATGATCTGAACGAGATTGCCGAATCGAGGCAAAGGTAAGAATCTCTGCATTAACTATCTAATCCTAGCTAAATGTAGCAATGAATAAATTGGCAAAATTTCTTTAAATGTACCTGTTAGCAAAGGTGCCAGCTAGAGATGATTTGCAAGGATTTGTAGTCTTGCATGATGTCTACTTTGATGTTAATTAGCATTTTATAATCTGAGTAAATAGAGCCAAATATATTGATAAAAGTCACCTTGTCCGAGAGAGATTTACATGGTTATGAAAACGTCAGGGTAAGCCTACCCGAAACACAGACTTTATTTTAAGTGTTTCTAAAATCCCCTATGAGAAAAGGAATGGTGGGGAAAACCATTTGAATCATTTCCCTGTTTGACCCCTAGGTTTTATGGGTGTTATGACACCTCCACTGTTGGGCTCTATTAAGGTATCTTTACTTTTACTCAAGTATGACAATTGAGTACTTTTCCCACCACTGCCAATGGGAAATAAAAAATGTATGTTCCAACAACTTCCAAGGAACCAAATGTGCTAGCTGGGTAGGGATATTATTATGACGCATATGTTATCATATTTTCTTGACTATCTGTCATGTGTTAGTTAATCCATCAATGCCCACGTGACAGCTGTCTTAAGTCTCTAACCAGGGATTTCTGTTGACTGTTCATTTGGAACTTGTATTGCAAGTTTGGAGTTACGTCAAGCTCCCCATTCTCTATGAAGTAGTACAGTCAGCTGTGGCTGAATGTGCTGTGCATTTCAGCATTACAACTCATCCACAACACAACACTGGGGAGTCCAGGAGATCTGAAGGCCCAGCGCTAACAGCGTCCTGTCACTGGATCCTGGAACCTGGGCTGGAACAGATAGAGCAATTAGCCCTGAGAGAACATGTTTATCTGTGACAGCAAAGCAGACTCCCAATGTATGTATCCTAATAGGCTATTTCACAGAACTCATTTTGGGGGAACGTGTGTGCTTCCGTTTCTCTATCCAATTAGGAGAGGATATCCTCTCTTCAGCATTTATTAGACCTACTCAGTATTCTTTACGCTGCTATCAGTTTCGATAACTAGACTGCACAAAGAGCAAATGCTCCATTTGGTGTGATTTGTTGCCTCGCTTGACCACTTCTTTGTCTGGGGCCGGAACGAGGGCTGGCTGGTTAAGCGGTGTGGAATGGGGCAGCCCCGCTGTTTTATCAAGTCTGCTGAATCTGTAATGAAATAAGTGGGGATGGTAGTGACGCGGGGAGTGAAGGAGGAGAGGGAAAGCAAAACAGACCGCCTTATTTCAACCTGGTCTCAGAGCATCTCGTATTATTCTGTATGTAAATCTGTGTCATTTATATGATATGTTATGTTTCGTATGGTATGTATTCATTTGTGGATGTCCATCACCCATTTCCTATGATACGTTACGATTTCCAATTCGTATTATATGTTACGAACTTGCAAAACATATGGTATGTTATGAATTCTAGCTAGCTGGCTAGGTGGCTAATGTTATCTACTGTAGCTGGCTAACATTAGCTAGGCTAGGGGTTAGGATTAGGATTTAGGGTTAGGGGAAGGGTTAAGGTTAGGGTTAGGGGAAGGGTTAGCTAACATGCTAAGTAGGTGCAAGTAGGTAAAAAGTAGTAAGTAGTTGGAAAGTTGCTAATTAGTTCAAATTGTCCGTGATGAGATTTGA
>NC_036855.1:16140324-16172935 GCF_002910315.2 Salvelinus sp. IW2-2015
AGAGGGAGGGGGAGAGAGAGGGATAGAAAGAGGGAAAGAACCTAATAAGACCAGCAGAGGGAAGCACAGGGACAAGACATGATGATCAATGACAAAACATGACAGGTACACACTTGTCAATGCATGGTACAGACATGATGTTTTCATCCATTTGTAGTACCACTTGACTTCATACAACTATTCACAATCTGTATTAGCTGGCTATTATGAGACATAACATTGCTCTGTTTCCACTTTGTGCTGCATTGTTAAACTGTCTAGTGTTCTTAGAAGTGTTGTTTATGTGGATGTTGATGTTGTTGTTTATGTGGATGTTGTTGTTTATGTGGATGTTGTTGTTTATGTGGATGTTGATGTTTATGTGGATGTTGATGTTGTTTATCTGGATGTTGATGTTCTTGTTTATGTGAATGTTGATGTTGTTGTTTATGTGGATGTTGATGTTGTTTTTTTATGTGGATGTTGATGTTGTTGTTTATGTGGATGTTGTATGAGCAGGCTTCCAGATAGTGACTGTGGTGAACACGTGGTACAGTTCCCTGCGGCCTCTCTTCAACTCAGAGGAGAACATCACCATGTTTCCCATCGTCACCGATGGCATCCAGCGGTAGGGAAGACGAGAACTCTGAACTGTTTTAGACCATGGTGACACTGAGTAGGCACGAAATGAGAAGAAATCATTTGCAACAGGACAAGTCTTTTTTTCATGAATTACTGTAGATATGAATCAGTCCATTAAGAACATTACTTTTCATTTTCCATGAACACTTTTTTCCCATTAGTGCCTACTGAGCATAAGCCAGTGTTGATATCCAGCCTTATGTGTGACTGTCCCCATATGGCCTGTGCTGTGCTATGTGTGTCAGGTACCTGGGCACCATCCTGGGCTCTTCTGTCATCTCTACTACAGTCCTGGGTGACGGACAGCCTGTCAGCATGGCTGTACGCTTCCAGCTCCAACACAGAGCTCAGGTTAGTCTCACACTCACATGGATTATATTCCTCTATACACTATATACCTCTGCCTCGCTCACAGAGAATATGATATATGCCCCTTGTTCTCCTCCATAAGTCTGTCCTTTACTGTAAGTGTGAAAGGATGTCCTGTTCCATTGATTCCTTTAGAATCCTGTAGGGACCGTGTATGACCCAGTCTGTGCATTCTGGGACTTTGATCTGATGTAAGTATAATGACAGCAAATGTTCTGCCATTACATCAATAGAAATCAGTGTTTGATTCATTAGTGTAAAGGTTACCGTACATTGCGATGAAAGTGCAAACTGTTGTCCCCCTCTAGGCCAGAGGCAGGGGGGTGGTGGTCTACTAGAGGATGTGAGGTCATCTCTAAACAATACGACTCCACTGTCTGCTTCTGCAACCACACCACCAACTTTGCCCTGCTGATGCAAGTCTATGAAGTCCAGGTGAAGGTCCATTCTATCCTCCACAAGTCCTCACATTCCACATTGTGAAATAGTGCACTCAATAGAGAATAGTCCCAGACACTTATAGTCAGCATAGTTTCTGATAAATACCTATGTGTGTATGTGTGTCAGAGGAGTCCAGATAATGAAAAAGCCCTCCAGGTGATGACGTTCATTGGCTGTGGAGTGTCTCTGTGTGGCCTACTCTTCACCTTCATCCTCTTCATTGCTGTGGGGTGAGTGGTGCTCTGCTTCACGGAATAATCTACTAGCATGTGAAGGGTACAAGACATGTGTTTGTTTGAATGATTAGCTCTGTCTGTACAATATGTCTTCTTTACCATGCTGAGCAGACCCATTGCTGCTGTGTTTAGTATTTATGTATGATTACTGACTCACAGGCATGTTGGTCTGACCTTGATCATCTCTTTGTCTCTCCTCTCCCCTCTCCGGCCTGGTGTGGGTTCAGAGTTCCTAAGTCTGACCGCACCACTGTCCATAAGAACCTGATCGTGGCTCTGGGAATAGCTGAGCTGCTGCTAATGTGCAGTGACTGGGCCTCTGCTAACGAGGTGGGACTCTTTACGTACAGTAGCTCTGTCTGTCTTCAAACATCCCATTCTCTGTATGGTTATGGGTACTATGAACTAGAGGAGGGCATAGGGTCAGAGATCCATGTGCCTGTAGGCTTTTATCTGCTTTGGTCGTTGAATGTATGATAGGACTCCATTCTCTTCTCTAGACCACGGTACTATATGTGTGTTACTTAAATGGCGGACAAGTGTGTCAATGCTTTGTCCCTCCTGTTCACTAGGGGGTGTGTCTGGCGGTGACAGCCCTGCTGCACTTTTTCTTCATGGCCTCCTTCTCCTGGATGCTGGTGGAGGGGCTGCTGCTGTGGAGTAAGGTGGTGTCTGTCAACATCAGCGAGGACCGCAGGATGAAGATGTACTATTCCATCGGCTGGGGTAAAACACACTACAGCAATAACACTATGTCCTGATACACTCCACACAGGACTCATCCAGTCACACAAGACACTGGCCTATATCCTACAAGCCCAGTTTGTGCACAGTGCTGTCTGGAACACAACTCATCTAGACCAAAGGCTGTGTTCCTACTGACCACATTGGAAGAGTGTATTTATTCAAATAGCTAAACACACTCATGATGATGTGTTATAAGATGCTCATCTATTGGCCAGCTGTCTGAGGTGTTCACTTTTTTCAGACTAAATAGAATGGCTGGTGAATGATGTCTACTGCAGTGCCTGTAACACAGCAATGTCAACTCTCTTCATTAAAGACATTCCTGTGTTATATTCCTTTAAAAAATCATATTGTTGCTTTCTTTTTGCAGGTCTACCTGTTGTGATTGTTGGTGTAACCTTGACGATATCCTTGGACAAGTACAAAGCAGACAATCACTGCTGGCTCAATGTGGAGACTGATATGATTTGGGCTTTTGTGGGACCTGTTCTATTTATCTTGGTCGTATGTAGCTTTGCTTTACTTGTGTTACTTCACTTTACTGTGTGTTTGTGCATTTGTGTGTGTGTGTGCATTTGCATTTGTGTGTGTGTGTGTGTGTGTGCTCACCTGTGATGATTATTCATGTGTCATACATGTGTCATGCAGCAACAATATGGCATGTCCATCAGTTGTTCTAAGACTTTGTGTACTCCTAGGTCAATGCAGTGGTGCTTTGCCGGGTAGTCATAGTGACAGTGTCCAGCGCTCGTCGTCGCGCAAAGATGCTCACTCCCAGTTCAGCATCTAAACTCCACACCTTCGACCTGACCTGGTGAGTCACCACACTATAGCTCTCTTTTTCTCTCTCTCTCTCTCTCTCTCTCTCTCTCTCTCTCTCTCCATTCGCTCTCATTCAATCTCTCGTCCTCTTTCCTGACTCTCCTGCTCTCTCACGCACATGCAAACCTAGGACACATACATAGTATTTTGATTCTGAAACCCAACATCCCACACTTGGTGGCTTTTCATGGTATCTTCATATGTGCGATACACACGAGACAGAGAGCTGTCAGAGGAATTTTCCTTTGAAGCGCAATCTGTGGAATAGGTTGATTTTCAAATTCACAAGTGACGATCCACACAGCCAAACTTAACTGAACTAAACAGAGAGCTGTAACTGTATGAGAATGAGGTGGTTTGAGTCTGAAGTAGTGGGAGTTGTTATCAGGTCTTATCAGCCAACACCTGGTCCTAGCGAGACAGAGAGACGGAGAGGCAGACTGTGTGGGTGTGTGTTGGTCGTGTGCTTTTCACTGAGCTCATTGTCTGGTCAATGTGGACTCTAAACAGGGCACCAGGGCAAAGGGTTCAGTCCTGTCCCAATTAGACAGGGCTAAACATGCTATACTCATATATAGCTGCCTACATGCAGAGACAAGACAAATAAAACAATGATATTGGTGCACACTGCCCATCTATGAACACCAAGACAGTATTTCATTGAGATATTTATTTTCAATCATCACCTCTTCATTTCCTTGTAAAGAGAGTGAAGGAGTAAGCAAGCCAGCTCTGCCCCCTCCGCAGTCTATCTGTTCCCCGTAAGAATGTGATGAGATGTCACAAGTTTGGAAAGAAGACTAAATTGAAAAGAAAAGCTAAGGAAGAAGAGGAATTGCTCACTTTGTCCTTGTAGACAAAGTTCAACGTGAACTCAATCTCCTGGCCCAGGTGCAGCAGGACGACAACAAATCAGAGACACAGAGCATACATGATAATAATGTAATAATGTGATTATTATTATTATTTTTACTAATTTAAATTGAATACACTCGCATCAAGTATAGCTGTGGTTGTCAAATAACTACATTTTGTACAGTTATGCAATGTGTGTGTGGTGTGTGTGTGCGTGCGTGCGTGCGTGTGTATGTGACAATAGCTAGACCCCATAATGGACTTCTATTCAGCATCAGCTGAGTCCTGCCAGGAGAGTGTGTGTGTGGGGGTCGGTGCGTGAGTGGGTGTGTGTACTATACTGACAGTCTGACTTCTGCAGGGCTGTGACGCGACCAGTCCTTATTCTACTGCCGGTGCTGGGCCTTACCTGGCTGTGTGGAGTCCTGGTGCACCTATCCATGATGGTGGCCTATGTGTTCATCGCTCTCAATGCTTTCCAGGTGAGCAAAGCCATCCTTTCAAGGATCTTTATCTGTAAAAGTTTGTAGAGAGCGAGCGCGAGAGAGATGGGCTAGACAAGCCGATTGGTGGGCCGCGGGAGCAGTGTAGTGTGTGGGAAAGGGTGGCTCAGTCTGGACCTTTGAAGGACAGATCATGGCAGGGCTCAAGGCTGGCCCCTCGCCAGATTCACCTCCACCTCTCTTCCCATCACACTCCTGATAAGACCTATAAATCAGATGGAGGTACTCTGCACTTCCCCTCTATTTTTCTCTTTCTACCTTCGCTATCTCTCTCTCTCTCTGTGTGTTACTCTGTGCGCTCTCTCTCTCTCTCTTTCTCTCTCTCTCTCTCATATAAGCTTCCTGCATGGTTGTTAATTCATGTGAATGAGCTGGCCATGGCCCCAGAGTAACCCTCAGAGAGCTGCTAGTTAATTTAGATTTATTGTGAGGCTTCATCCGGAGAGAGGGGAGGTAAACCTCATCATCCTCAAACTATACTTAGGCTGTTGAAGGGTCCATAGAAATAACTCACTATATTGTACATTGTCTTCTGTCTTTTCCTTCCTGTAGGGCCTGTACATATTCCTGGTGTATGCGGTTTACAATAGTGAGGTATGTTTTCTAAGAACTCTATTTCAGCGGGGCTTCTTTCTCTCAGAATGCAGTTGTCTATCTGTGGCATGCCAACCATTTGACAATGCTGAACACGTCAGTGGCAGTACAAGCTACTGAGGGTATTGTCTGCTTTTCTTAAAGGTGAGAAATGCCATAAAGAGGATCAAAGAGAAGAGGAAAGCCTTGTCTTTCACGGTGAGACAAAAAGCATACAGCGACATCTGTACTAACATTTTGATTATTCTCAACCTGGAGTAAAACATTATGCTAATTCAGGATGAACATGCATTGAATACACAATCAGTCGGCGTCCTGTAAACTTCTCAATGCAATCTCATTGGTTGTAGAACTGTTCCCAGCCAATCAGCTTTCTGCCGTCCCAGAGGGGTCCAGCCCAGACGTGGACCCACAGTCTGCCACCTCCCTCCAGCCCAGAGACCAGCGACATCTCAGGCCCCGGCAGCACCACTTCCACATCACTGGTCATCAAGAGTGGTAGGAGAGGCTGGCCAGAGTGGGGTGGGTGGCTCTGGGGTTGGAGTGAGGATTGGGGCTGTGGAGGGTTGGGGTGGGTCAGGTTGTCTGGTTTTGGGTAGGCTGGGTTGGGTTGGGTTAGGGTTGGGTAGTGGTGGGTTGTGGTGCAAGGGGTCATGCAGTCTGGATATTACACTTAGGTGTTCAACAAACCTGACATGAATGCCATTAAAGGCATTAAAGGAAAGTTTACCCAAAACTCTCAAATGATTCCATACATTGAAACTAGTTTAGTTTGGAGTTTGCCCTCTCCCCCTCTCTCTCCCTGTAGTGCTGTACTAAACAAGTTGCAAAAATGGGTCACGTGACTTGTGACTCGTGCTGGATGCAGGCCTCGCTCTACTCCGTTGCCAGTGAATTCATTATTCAGAAATGTGTTATTTTATTGAAAGCCTACTGCCGAATGAGCTATTTTTGTCAAAGGTACTATCGGTTTTGAGTCAGGAAAGTTGTATATTTCAACCTAAAATATTTGCGATTATTTTATATAGCAGCGGCGATGGCTAACAACTGCGCATGTGCGCCCTCATGGGGTAGACAGTGCTATGTAGAAACGTCACAATATGCCCTTATATGGAGCTTGATGTCACAAATTCAATTCTTTAAGTGGTGAGAAAGAACCTGGTGTCAAAGTTAATAGTTAGACAAATCACAGGTAAAGTTAGTTATGCAAAGTGGAAAAAGAGATGGCAGCAAGAGCAAGCTGATGTCCGGTCCCTGACTGCACTTTATACAGTAAATCAAGGGAAGAAGCCACCAAATGTCACGGTGTTCCGATAAAAGATATGGAGTGATGCAGAAGAAGGTTAATAGCAAATCGAAATAGTAAATACAATATAAATACTCCTGCAGCCAACCTTGCATTGCTACATGTGTGTAGCAAGCACTTCAGTGGGGATGTATATGAATAAGATATGCAATCTGAAATGATGGGGACAGGAAACTGAAGGATACTAAAAGATACAGCTGTTGCTACTATATTTCCATGGATGGATATGGCGCAGTGCCAAAATACAAAGGCGCATTTGAGAAGAGAAGGCGACAACGCAAGCTTTTGGAGGTAGGTAGACTAGCCTGTCCGAAGTGTTGTTATTGTGTTATTACCATTGCATCATATCATGTAGACATATAGACCTGGGTTCTCTACAGGTTAGAATATGTATTTATGACAGGGCGGTTGAGAAACAATAGACATAAAAAATTAAATGTGTCACCTTACATTGCAGAATATAATATCCCAAAAACATTTTGATAAATAAACATATGATATATAGGGTTTTGGGCTAATGTAAAACCCACTAACGGTCTTGCTCATATAGGTTTATTATACGCGGTCATGCAATAAAGTAAAGTTTAGCTACTTACTCGTTAGATAACTCTCCATTTGGCACAGCTGAAACAGATGTGCGCTCCAATTCGTTTTTTGAATACATTTTTTTTTCAGGACACCGGAGTTTATGAGGGCAGCAAAATCCCTCTGGTCACAAAAGCAAACCAACTGCTTCTCATCACCATTATGTTCCTCCATGTCTGTAAGAATTGTAGTCATTTATTCGAATTCTCTCTGCAGCACAAACGTTCTTTATTTGCAGCATTGGAGCGAAATTGTCACAACTGCACCACCGTCTATGTTGATCCTGGAGATGGGTTGGGGCTGTGATCCAGCTACTGCTGCAATTTGCCTCAATTCTCCGTCCGAATACTCAGGCGACGACACCATCAGCACCCCTCCAGTAGCTTTTTTTTTGGTCGTCAGACATTTTTGGAGGTTGTCGTTTACTTTGTATAACTAATGTGTAACGTAGTCTTCACTTCACTGTCTTCACAAAAACTTGTATCTGTGATTAAGGCACCCATCTCCGCTGCTGTGTCAGACGGCTACATCAAATTATGATATAAAATAATCGCTAATGTTTTGGGTGGAAAAGTACACATTTCCTGACTCAAAACCGATTATACTTTTGACAAAAATAGCTAATTCCGCAGTACGCTTTCAATAAAACAATGAATTTGTCCACAATTTGCATATTTCTGTATCATGAATTCACTGGCAACAGCGCAAAGCGAGGCCTGCATCCAGCAACGTCACTAGTCAGATGAACTGCTTTTGCAGCTGTTTCAGTACAGCACTACAGGGAGAGAGGGGGAGAGGGCCAACTCCACTGAACTAGTTTCAATGTATGGAATCACTTGGTTTCTAGATTTTGGATAAACTTCTCCTTTAGTACCAGGTGAATAAATGCATCTCTGTGAGATTTTGCCTTTTTGTCTTTCAGAGAGTTTTGGAAAAGAAAGTAGTTTCTCCTTGAAACCAGCATCAGGAAACCAGGTATGTTTGGTATTATGCATCTAAAGAGACTCTATCCTCTTATTTGGCCTACCATCACTTCTAAATGGTTCATTGTGTATTTTACGAATTCTGATCCATTTCCCAGACATCAACATGTCTGTTTTACTTTACCAGGTGGTTCAACTGACTGCTTTCAAACCCTCAGGTATTTTCACCATTTCCTAGGCAGCTGAATCTGACTTTCATTTCATCTTGCTTTATTAAAAATAATGTGGCTGGCACACATACAATAAGGAACCAGGTTACATTGTCTACTGACAATTTGGTCATCATTTAATCCCCTTCTGTTAGTATCTATATTTTCTTCAGATTTAAATTATTTTTGATTGTACAATTATTTTGACTACATGTAATAACATCAGGT
Organism: Salvelinus sp. IW2-2015; assembly: GCF_002910315.2. NCBI lineage: Eukaryota > Metazoa > Chordata > Actinopteri > Salmoniformes > Salmonidae > Salvelinus > Salvelinus sp. IW2-2015. The sequence continues at coordinate 16,148,764 of NC_036855.1, forward strand.
GTGTGTTTTGTAAACATATTGGCAGCTCTTTTTTGGTTTTTGAAGTGGGCCAGGTCATTTCACCATGTCGAGAGCCTGGAACTATAAGGTTCTATCTATAAAAAAGAGGATTCTGAGATAATTGGCTTTAAAGTTCTGAATCCTAATCGGTTTGAAGGGTGTCAGCAATTTTTATTGTGTATTCTTTTGAACATAGCAACATGAATTGGGTATCTAGAGTACTATATAAGTTGAGAACACTGAACAGAACAAGGCTATATCAATAACTACATTTTGACCAAAAAAATGCAGATAGAACCTTATAGTCTCAATCTAATCATCAGAAAGGAGAGAGGTGAAATTTTGTCCTTTGATTTGCTGAATGTTTTCTCTTTTATGGCAAACACCTGATCGGTGGTGTGTGAGTGGCACTTGGGGTCCGATGTTGACAGTCAGAACAATAGGAAACATCATTTTCCTCAGTAGTTAGACAATCAGGCTACGCCGATCATCCACTCAAACACCTGCTCCCACAGCTTGACTGTGTCACACGCATGTATGCACACACACATACGCATTCACGCACACGCACACACACACACACACAGACAAACAGACAGACACACACACGCACGCAGGCACGCACCCACACACACTCAATCCACCCAATATGTTGTGTTGGGGCAATAATGGAGGTTTTACAAGGTCTAGTCTGTAGTTTTCTTTTTTGCAAAGAAAGAATAATCTATTATATTGGACATAATATGTTGATAGAATAATACATTTTGTGTTACTTTTCTGTTACAACAGGCTGCTGATGGAATGTTTGGAATTGGACACAAAATCATATTTATCATATAACCTGGTGGGAAGAAAGCGGAATTGCACAGTGAATACCACAAACAGATACACACAATAGATGCATCCACTCTCATACAAATATTGTAGATGATGTAAATAGACACACACTCAAATACTGCACATATAGAATACACACACACACACACACATACACATACACCCCACATACAGAATGAAAGACTCAAAGATGTGCACACACACACACACACACACAGAGCGTGTGAAGCAGGAAGCGTTTTTTTAGGGCGACAGCTCCTCCTCCACCACAGTGTCCCATTCCCAGGGTCAGGAACCATCTGCTGTTTAGGAAATGGCTGTTCCAGAGAGGCAACACAACATTTGTCGTGTGCATATCACACCTTCAGTCTTTTTTTACAGTTATCTTTTTCTGTATGTGTACTTTTTGTTTTTACAGACATAACTAGACAGTAGACGTTACTGTTTTTACAGACATAACTAAACAGTAGACGTTACTGTTTTTACAGACATAACTAGACAGTAGACCGTTACTGTTTTTAAAACATAACTAGACAGTAGACGTTACTGTTTTTACAGACATAACTAGACAGTAGACTATACTGTTTTTAACAGACATAACTAACAGCAGACGTTACTGTTTTTAAGACATAACTAGACAGTAGACGTTACTGTTTTTACAGACATAACTAGACAGTAGACGTTACTGTTTTTTACAGACATAACTAGACAGTAGACATGACTGTTTTACAGACATAACTAGACAGAACGTTACTGTTTTACAGACATAACTAGACAGCAGACGTTACTGTTTTTACAGACATAACTAGACAGTAGACATGACTGTTTTTACACAATAACTAGACAGTAGACATGACTGTTTTTACAGACATAAACTAGACAGTAACGTTACTGTTTTTACAGACATAACTAGACAGTAGAGACTGTTTTACAAACATAACTAGACAGTAGACATGACCGTTTTTACAGACATAACTAGACAGTAGACATGACTGTTTTTACAGACATAACTAGACAGTAGACGTTACTGTTTTACAGACATAACTACAGTAGACGTTACTGTTTTACAGCATAACTAGACAGTAGACATGACTGTTTTTACGACATAACTAGACAGAGACGTTACTGTTTTACAGACATAACTAGACAGTAGACGTTACTTTTTTACAGACATAACTAGACAGTAGAATGACTGTTTTTACAAACATAACTAGACAGTAGACATGACTGTTTTTACAGACATACTAGACAGTAGACGTTACTGTTTTTACAGACATAACTAGACAGTAGACATGACTGTTTTTACAGACATAACTAGACAGTAGACGTTACTGTTTTTACAGACATAACTAGACAGTAGACGTACTGTTTTTACAGACATAACTAGACAGTAGACGTTACTGTTTTTACAGACATAACTAGACAGTAGATGTTACTGTTTTTTACAGACATAACTAGACAGTAGACGTTACTGTTTTTACAGACATAACTAGACAGTAGACGTTACTGTTTTTACAGACATAACTAAACAGTAGACATGACTGTTTTTACAGACATAACTAGACAGTAGACATGACTGTTTTTACAGACATAACTAGACAGCAGATATGACTGTTTTTACAGACATAACTAGACAGTAGACATTACTGTTTTTACAGACATAACTAGACAGCAGATATGACTGTTTTTACAGGCATAACTAAACAGTAGACCTCACTGTAAGCACTGGAAACTTTGAATCTAGGATTAAAGGCTTATACTACTGTAAGATATTATATGACCAGACAACAAGATTGTGTTGTCAGTGTGAAAACGTGGATAGTAGGATGACAGATCCTCTCATAGATCAACAGCATTATATAGTAGAGATATGCTGCTAACTCACTGTGCACTGTCTGGGCAGCTCATAAAGAGACTTTATGAAGCATATCACCTGTTGTCCACCTACAGTACTGTAACACCAACCAACCACTATGTGTTTTGGAGGCTGTGCTAGCTGCAGCTTGGCTATCTCCCCAAGCCTTTCCTCCCTCCCCTGCCCTGGCCTATCCTGCCTTATAACAAGCAACAGCAATCTTGGCCTCTCCCTATCTCCACTGCAGGAAGGTGCACTCTGAACCGAAACACATTATTCACTACAGCTCAAATGATCGCATGAAACTGTTTATTGTCCCAATAGAAGAATATGCTGGGGCAAATATAATGTACATTATTGTCTGATATAATTGTATTTCTATACATATATCGGTATGAGATGGGGGAAGGTTATTGTTAGGACATAGACAAACACACTACCACACACTTCCACACCTCATCCCCAGGGGGCAGCAGCAACCTGGTTCAAATGCTTAGCCAGGAAGTCTTGTGGGGCCTTATTAAGTGTTGATTGGGCACAGGTGCAAGGAAACGGGATTGAGACAGCTATTAGAGCCGTTAGGCTGATGTTTTTTCTTGGTAACCATGAGCCCTTGGTTTTGTTTAAAATCTTTTGCTTGGGCGTGTTTTTAGTTTTTTGCATATATTTATTTTTGTCACCTCTGAACAATCAAAAATCTGCTTGGACTGGCTAACCAAGAGGTCATGAAGGAGCTGGCCTTAGACCTAAGGTAAGGTTGCTGTCTTCTGGGTACATGTACATACAACACAGTCCTTATACGCTGATTTCTCACATAGATGCACATCTTAAATCAGGTTATAGACCATGTAACTAGGACTAAGACCCCTAGACTTAGAGAGTGCAACAATATTAGCAGGCTAGTTAATCGATTTTGTAACAATACATTGTAAGATTTGTATGAAAATGATAGCTTTTCCAAAGCCCTTATACTTCGTTCCTTAAATGTATTGTTTAATTACTGTTAACGGCCTCCAATATTTGCGCTCTTTGTAGCCATTGGCTGAAATGTACATTTACATATGTATTTGTGAAGTAGCACTGACTTGTCAGCCCAAAACCATAGACTTTCACATTAATATGAATTGCGTTGTCATGACTCATAAATTGCTACCACTATCCTGGATAGCCTCCAGAGTATTTGAAAAGAATGTATTATGTATATATGACCCCAATGGTCATTGAACAACAGCGGGATGGTTCAAAAGAAAGGGACAGAACATAAGTAGCGCTTTACTTAATTGCATTTATTGATTTGATGCTATTACAATAAAATATATTTAAAGAAAAGTATGTTTTGATTGTTTCTGTTTGAAAAGCATTCATATTGCTGACAGAGGCAACCAAGTGGACCATCACAGACAGTTTGAGAATGAGATCTTAAACAGACCTCATCACTTCACCAAAACATCCAAGACTGGGACTGCACAGAATAAGGTGAAACTCAACAGAAGCAAAAGCAACATGTAGAGAACCAATTACACAATAAGTATCTTCAACCTTAAGAAATAGAAAAGTATATGTGGTGAAACATCTGAGCTTGATGTATTGCTCACTGTGGCATTTCTTTTCCTGCTTCACAATATAAATGTACTGTACAAAGAGGTACAGATGACAGTCATTTCAGTTACAAAAAGGTAAATATATTCAGACAGACAGGCCAGGGTTATTTTAAGGCAGGTGTTCTGATTGTCTCCAAGAAGTTAAAACAGCCAACCCTGCCATGTCTGTATGAGAGAGACAATTCAAACATGTTGCTTCACTATGTGCTGAAATTACGCAAACGGATATGTGGGTGTTACATGTTATTGTTGATGTTGATTTCATTCCTTGCTGTCCTGATACTCAATGTTTTGTGCTTCATCTGACAATTCTCCTGCCATTTCTCAAGTACGATAAGTCTATTTTCTCTTTACACTTGAATCCAACTGGGTTTCCATAGATCTCTTTCAAATTTAGCTTGAAAAGCAAACATTCCATACATTGCCAATTGCATGTTTTCCTTCATTCTGCGAGTACAAAATGTCTGGAGCACATCCACAGTGCATGACCCCCTATCCTTGACCTGGCTCTGTAGTCCGGGTGGACAGAAGAAGCTAGAGGACTTATACCGTAAAGCTTACCAAGAACATTCATTTTTAACACGTCTACTTAATAAGAGATTGCTTTCTTTGTTGTTCATTTTTCTGTCCACACACGTGGGTGTCTCTTTCTGGGGCCGTCCTCCATTAATCTGTTAATAAGAGACGACTGCAGCCAAAGATGGCTTTCATTCTCTCCCACACATCAGCGCCACATTCAGGGCTCTCTCCCTCCCTCTCTCTTACGCCATCTCTTCCCCCTCCCCCTCTCTCCTCTGTATCACTCTCTTTCTATCACTTTAAGTCGATCTCTCATTGGAGTAACAGACAGTCATTAAACGTAACAGGAATATGCAGATTTAATTCTTGAAACATATGTGTAGTTCATATCTTAGAATATCAATATCTAATAGAAAAAAACTATATTGAACATAACATATTTTTCACATACCACATTTTTTGGTAAAGTTGGTGACAATTTACAAAGGAACAAGTGCTCAAATAAATGTAGTGCTTCCACTATATTTGAAAGGCTAAGACATGTCTTAATGACAGGTGTTATATGACAGGTGTTACACCTGAGTGGGGAGGTGCCTCCTAGCTGTAATCATATAACTCTGATATAACGCTGATATAAGACCTCACTCTGCTGAATTCAACAAAATGTTACATTTACTACATACAGTATCATAGCATAGCTTTCTTTGTACATTTTATAACTATGTACATTTAAAGGACTGCCAAAACAATGAGTCCATATCACGCATGCACGGACACACGCACGCACGCACACAAACACACAACTCATCTTCTCCTAGCTGTAATCATAAATCCCCTCTTTGCTTCCACACCATCGGTCCCACAGACAGTCTGCTGGTGTATAGTGATGGTAGCGTGGTGCTCATATACAGGCCTTCTTGGCATGCAGCATCTCAATGAGCAGGTTGTTGCAGGGCACCTCCCCACTCAGGTGTTTGTAGCACAGGTAGTCCTCTGCCTGGGTGCTGAGGGCTCGCAGCTCTGGCAGACGCAGCACCAGCTGGCTGAACTTGTCCAGGTACAGGGGGTAGGTGCACACAGTGTACTCCAGCAGAGCCCCATTCACCTGCTCCTGAACACTCTCCACAAACACCTGGTTCTCCAACAGCTTCACATCTGGACAGGGACATAGGAAAGAGATTTAGAGGGAATTGAATGACTCTGCAGATGTCACATAAATAGGAGAATATTGATATATTTATTTGAAACTGTTCCTCAAATCCCTGTGTTAAGGCTCAGCATCCGTAACTTGTTGAGATCAAGTGTAGGCCTAAACTTTAGCATTGAAATTGCATCAGTTTATTACTAATATTCAATTTCTGGTACATTGGATCTGTACAGCGTGGGTTGGTTGTGTGTGTGTGTGTGTGTATATGTGACAATAGCTAGACCCTATAATGGACTTCTATTCAGCATCAGCTGAGTCCTGCCAGAAGAGCCATTCACACAGTAATTAAATATTTTGAATAATCTTTTCAAACCACTTAAGGGCAACTAAATTGCCCTGATAAACCGGACTCATTGATTGAAAGATGAGGGAGAGAGAGCAAGAGAATGAAACAGACAGCGGAGATGGGAAATATTTTCTGCATGTGACGAGTGCTCTCATTATTCTAAAGCCTTTTATTCCCAGCTCGCTGGCGCTAAATAGCAGTCGCTTAAGGGAATCTGGGCAACTGTCGTCTATACACACTCCATATGCAGAAGCCACAGCATGAATGTCAGTCAGATTATTGAATGATAGACCCATCCATTAAGGTTCCATTGAATGCTATTAAAGAATAATGGGTGAGGTTGTCTTCTTTGTTAATGTTGCCTTTTGACAAGGCCCTATATTGAATTATGTGAGCATAGCTGAAAATAAAGGACTGGTTCAGATAACAGTTGGAACCTTCTGGATAAAAAAACATATATTAATGGCTGTGACTTTTCCATTTAAAATGCCACTTCTGCCTTTCAAAATAAATGGGACAGCGAGACTTGTCAACTAAAACCTATTTCCAACAAAAAGTTTGAAAAAGTTATTTGCTCATTCTTAAGTACTACACGTCACTGGGTTATACAAACCACAGCTACGATAAAAACAAGTATGAAGTAAGTACCTCAAACCTAATCAAATTCAAATCTTTGAAAGACCATAGTAATTTTCAAAGATGATTATTCCATTCTTGAGCTAGCTGTAATGAGCTATACATGAGCTGTATGTATGCACGCATGACTGTAAGTCTCTTTGGATAAAAGTGTGTTATATTATATACATATTATAAGACTAATAATCACCATCTAATGTGGTACAGCATACAGCGTATTTCCATGTGGTCTACTCACTGGGATTGAAGAGGAGGAGGAACTTGAGGCAGGCAACCTCTCTCCTGTCCACCTGCAGGGCTAGTAGCCCCCCAGCTAGCTCCTGTCCTCTCTGGACCAGGCCTGACAGACTCAACCCCGCCTGTGACCCCATGGATGACAGATCCATCTGCAACACAACACAAAAGGACAACATTAACTATTATTGTGTATATACAGGTTTTAAAGGGCAATTCCAGCACTTTTCAACCTCATATACATTTTCTCCAGCACCGAACCAGTGTCTGCATATGTAAAAACACCGCATTTCTACGATCTATGGTTAAAAAGATAAGAAAGGTCCCAAAAATGCTTCTCTGTGACAGGTAGCCTAGCGGTTAAGAGTGTCGGGCCAATAACCAAAAAGTTGCTGGTTCAAAACCCTGAGCCAACTAAATGAGAAATCTGTCTATGTGCCCTTGAGCAAGGTACCCTAATTGGTCTGGATAAGAAACTCTTCTAAATGACTAAAATGTAAATGTATATCAAAGGGTAGGATTAAAAGTAAGAAAAACTGTGATTTTCAAAACAGAGGGAGGGTATTTTCTTACTCCCCGCGTCACCGCGACTCTCATAGTGTTCGAAAATCACTGTTTTTGATGTCATGGGGTAGAACCTTTTAAATTCATATTTTTTTTTCTACAAAACGTAGAAATGTGCTGTTTTCACATATGTAGACACTGTTATTGTGCTGGAGATAATGAAAATGAGGTTGAAAAGTGGTGGTGTTGCAACTTGAATTACAGTACAGTACAGCTTCAGTACAGGTTCATAGATGCCATACATTGAGTCTGCAGTAACTTCTCACCACCTTCTAAATTAATGCGATTGGCATTTTATGTAACATATTGGACGTTAAATCCTCAAATTCCCACAGTAGCTTCTAGAATGATACAGTGTAACTTTTAAGACCCTCTTCCTTCTGTTCTTACAAACCTAGTACAGTATGTAGATAAAAATGGCCAGTTTTCCATTGCAGTCTTTTTGAGAAAAAAATTACTTGATTTAAACACGAGGCAAATAAATACCAGCGGCCAGCTTTCCCCTCTCCTCCCTAAACCCAGGAGTCAGTTACAAGCTGATGGTTGTTTTTTCCTTTTCTGTTCTGCATCTTCCAAACACAAGAACAAGAGCAGGCAGCAGAAAGTGTTCTCACTCCTTGAATTTTTTAACTTTTTGTTGTGTTACAAATTGGGAATAAAATGGATTTCATTGTCTTTTTTTCTCAACGATCTACAAAAAAGAGCTTTGCACACCTGGACTTTACAATATCTGCCCATTATTCTTTTTTAAACTCTTCAAGCTCCGTCAAGTTGGTTGTTGATCATTGCTAGACATCCATTTTCAAGCCTTGCCATAGATTTTCAAGCTGATTTAAATCAAAACTGTAACTATGCCACTCCAGAACATTCATGGTCATCTTGATAAGCAAATCTGATGCATATTTGGCCTTGAGTTTGAGGCTATTGTCCTGCTGAAATGTGAATTTGTCTCTCGGTGTCTGTTGGAAAGCAGACTGAACCAGGTTTTCCTAGGATTTTGTCTGTGATTATAGCTGTATTCCATTATTTTCATCCTAAAAAACTCCCTAGTCCTTGCTGATGACGAACTGATCCAAACCATGATGCAGCCACCACCATGCTTGAAAATATGAATGGTGGAGGCCTCCCGGGTGGCGCAGTGGTCTAGGGCACTGCATCGCAGCGCTAGCTGCGCCCCAGAGACTCTGGGTTCGCGCCCAGGCTCTGTCGCAGCCGGCTGCGACCGGTAGCACCGTGGAGCGATGCACAATTGGCCGGGCGTCGTTAGGGAGGGTTTGGCCGGTAGGGATATCCTTGTCTCATTGCGCACCAGCGACTCCTGTGGAGGGCCGGGCACAGTGCACGCTAACCAAGGGAGCCAGGTGCACGGTGTTTCCTCCGACACATTGGTGCGGCTGGCTTCCGGGTTGGAGGCGCGCTGTGTTAAGAAGCAGTGCGGCTTGGTTGGGTTGTAGGACGTATGGCTTTCGACCTTCGTCTCTCCCGAGCCCGTACGGGAGTTGTAGCGATGAGACAAGATAGTAATTACTAGCAATTGGATACCATGAAATTTGGGGAGAAAAGGGGGTAAAAAAATTATAAAAATAAATAAATATGAATGGTGATGTGTTGTGTTGGATTTGTCCCCCAAAAATTGCAAACAGGTTTTTGAATATTTGCATTCCATATTTGCATTCCGACTTCCTTCTTTTAACTCTGTCATTTAGGTTAGCATTGTTTAGTATCTGCACTGTTGTTGATCCGTCCTCAGTTTGCTCCTATCACAGCCATTAAAGTCTGTAACTGTTTTAAAGTCACCTCATGGTGAAATCCCTGAGCATTTTCCTTCCTTTCCGGCAACTGAGTAAGGAAAGACGCCTGTATCTTTGTAGTGACTGGGTGTATTGATACACCATCCAAAGTATAATTGATAACTTCACCATGCTCAAAGTGACATTCAGTGTCTGCTTTTTTATTTGTATCAATCTACCAATAGGTGCCATTCTTTGCAAGACATTTGTCACGTTCCTGACCTTATTTCCTTTATTTTGTCTTTGTTTAGTATGGTCAGGACGTGAGCTGGGTGGGCATTCTATGTTATGTGTTTCTATGTTGGGTTCTTTTCAATTAGCCTGATATGGTTCTCAATCAGGGGCAGGTGTTTTACGTTTCCTCTGATTGAGAACCATATTTAGGTAGGCTGTTCACACTGGTTGTTTGTGGGTGATTGTTCCTGTGTCAGTGTTTGTGCCACATGGGACTGTTTCGTTTGTTCCTGTTCGTGCGTTCCTGTTCGTGCGTTCTTCGTTGTCTGTAAGTTCTCATGTTCTGGTCTGTTTACGTCGTTTGTTCTTTTGTAATTTATCAAGTGTGCTTCGTGTTCGTCTTTCTTTAAATAAATCATTATGTCTTCAAACTATGCTGCATATTGGTCCGATCCATGCTCCTCCTCAGATGAGGAGGAGAACGAACGTTACAACATTGGAAAACCTACCTGGTCTTTGTAGTTGAACCTGTGCTTGAAATCCACTACTTGGATTAGGGACCTTACAGATAATTGTATGTGTGTGGTACAGAGATGGGGTAATGATTCAAAAATCATGTTAACCACTATTATTGCACATAGATTTAGTCCATGCAACTTATTATGTGACTTGTTATGCACATGTTTATTCCTGAACTTATTTAGGCTTGCCATAACAAAGGTGTTGAATACTTATTGACTCAAGACATTTCAGCTTTAAATGTTTTGTCAATTTGTAAAAATTTTAACAACAAAAAAATCCACTTTGACATTGTAGGGTATTGTGTGTAAATCAGTGGCACAAAATCTCAATCCATCATAAATTCAGGCTGTACCACATCAGAATGTGGAAAAAGTCAAGGGGTGTGAACTTTCTGAAGGCACTGTACATATCTATTTGTGGGTATACACTGACCATACAAACATTAGGAACACCTTCCTAATATTGAGTTGCACCCCCTTTTGCCCTCAGAACACTCAATTCGTCGGGGCATCAAATCAAATTAAATTGTGTTTGTCACATCCGACCTTACAGTGAAATGCTTACTTACAGGCCCTTATCCAACAATGAAGTTTCAAGAAAATACCAACAAAAAAAGTAAGAGATAAGAATAACAAATAATTAAAGTGCAGCAGTAAATAACAATAGTGGGGCTAAACACAGGGGGTACCGGTACAGAGTCAACGTGTAGGGTCACTGTAATTGAGGTAATATGTATATGTAGGTAGAGTTATTAAAGTGACTATGCATAGATAATAACAGAGTAGCAGCAGCATAGAAGATGGGGTGGGAGCAATGCAAATAGTCTGGGTAGCCATTTGATTGGCTGTTCAGGAGTCTAATGGCTTGGGGGTAGAAGCTGTTTAGAAGCCTCTAGGACCTAGACTTGGTGCTCCGGTACCGCTTGCTGTGCCGTAGCAGAGAGAACAGTCTATGACTAGGGTGGTTGGAGTCTTTGACAATTTTTAGGGCCTTCCTCTGACACCGCCTAGTATAGAGGTCCTGGATGGCAGGAAGCTTGGCCCCGGTGATGTACTGGGCCGTACACACTACCCTCTGTAGTGCCTTGCGGTCGGAGGCTGAGCAGTTGCCATACAAGGCAGTGATGCAACCTGTCAGGATGCTCTCGATGGTGCAGCTGTAAAACCTTTTGAGGATCTGAGGACCCATGCCAAATCTTTTCAGTCTCCCGAGGGGGAATAGGTTTTGTCGTGCCCTCTTCACGACTGTCTTGGTGTGCTTGGACCATGTTAGTTTGTTGGTGATGTGGACGCCAAGGAACTTGAAGCTCTCAACCTGCTCCACTACAGCCCCGTCAATGAGAATGGGTACGTGCTCGGTCCTCCTTTTCCTGTGGTCCACAATCATCTCCTTTGTCTTGATCACGTTGAGGGAGATGTTGTTGTCCTTGCACCACACGGTCAGGTCTCTGAACTCCTCCCTATAGGCTGTCTCATCGTTGTTGGTGATCAGGCCTACCACTGTTGTGTCATCAGCAAACTTAATGATGGTGTTGGAGTCATGCCTGGCCGTGCAGTCATGAGTGAACAGGGAGTAGAGGAGGGGACTGAGCACGCACCACTGAGGGGCCCCCATGTTGAGGATCAGTGTGGCGGATGTGATGTTTCCTACCCTTACAACCTGGGGGCTGCCCGTCAGGAAGTCCAGGATCCAGTTGCAGAGGGAGGTGTTTATTCCCGGTGTCCTTAGCTTAGTGATGAGCTTTGAGGGCACTATGGTGTTGAACGCTGAGCTGTAGTCAATGAATATCATTCTCACATAGGTGTTCAGTCCAGGTGTGAAAGGGCAGTGTGGAGTGCAATAGAGATTGCATCATCTGTGGATCTGTTGGTTCGGTATGCAAATTGGAGTGGGTCTAGGGTTTCTGGGATAATGGTGTTGACGTGAGCCATGACCAGCCTTTCAAAGCATTTCATGGCTACAGATGTGAGTGCTACAGGTTGGTAGTCATTTAAGCAGGTTACCTTAGTGTTCTTGTGCACAGGGACTATGGTGATTGGCTTGAAACATGTTGGTATTGCAGWCTCAGACAGGGAGAGACTGAAAATGTCAATGAAGAAACTTGCCAGTTGGTCAGCGCATGCTCGGAGTACACGTCCTGGTAATCCGTCTGGTCCTGTGGCCTTGTGAATATTGACCTGTTTAAAGGTCTTACTCACATCGGCTGCAGAGAGCATGGTCACACAGTCATCCGGAACAGCTGATTCTCTCATGCATGTTTCAGTGTTACTTGCCTCGAAGTGAGCATAGAAGATATTTAGCTCATCTGGTAGGCTTGTGTCACTTGGCAGCTCTCGGCTGTGTTTCCCTTTGTAGTCTGTACTAGCTTGCAAGCCCTGACACATCAGACGAGCGTCGGAGCCGGTGTAGCACGATTCGATCTAAGATAAGATCTGTTTGATGGTTCGTCGGAGGGCATAGCGGGATTTCTTATAAGCTTCCAGGTTAGAGTCCCGCTCCTTGATAGTGGCAGCTCTACCCTTTAGCTCAGTGCGAATGTTGCCTGTAATCCATTGCTTCTGGTTGGGGTATGTATGTACAGTCACTGTGGGGACGACGTCCTCAATGCACTTATTGATAAAACCAGTGACTGACGTGGTGTACTCCTCAATGCCATCAGAAAAATCCCGGAACATATCCAGTCTGTGCTAGCAAAACAGTCCTGTAGCTTAGCATCTGCTTCATCTGACCACTTTTTTATAGAGTGAGTCACTGGTGCTTCCTGCTTTAATTTTTGCTTGTTAGAAGGAATCAGGAGGATAGAATTATGGTCAGATTTGCCAAATGGAGGGCGAGGGAGAGCTTTGTTCGCATCTCTGTGTGTGGAGTAAAGGTGGTCTAGAATTTTTTTCCCTCTGGTTGCACATTTAACATGCTGATAGAAATGAGGTAAAACTGATTTAAGTTTCCCTGCATTAAAGTTCCTGGCCACTAGGAGCGGCGCCTCTGGGTGAGCGTTTCCTGTTTGCTTATGGCGGTATACAGCTCATTGAGTGCGGTTTTAGTGCCAGCATCGGTCTGTGGTGGTATGTAGACAGCTACAAAAAATACAGATGAAAAGTCTCAAGGTAGATAGTGTGGTCTACAGCTTATCATGGGACACTCTACCTCAGGCGAGCGAAACCTTGAGACTTCCTTAGATATCATGCACCAGCTGTTGTTTACATATATGCATAGGCCCCCGCCCCGTGTCTTACCAGAGGCTGCTGTTCTATCCTGCCGATAGAGTGTATAACCCGCCAGCTGTATGTTCTTAATGTTGTCGTTCAGCCACGACTCGGTGAAACATAAGATATTGCAGTTTTTAATGTTCTGTTGGTAGGATATACGTGCTTTCAGTTCGTCCCATTTATTTTCCAGCGATCGAACGTTAGCTAGCAGGACGGAAGGCAAAGGCAGATTAGCCACTCGTCGCCTGATCCTCACAAGGCACCCTGATTGAAAGCGTTCCACAGGGATGTTGGCCCATGTTAACTCCAATACTTCCCACAGTTGTGTCAAGTTGTCTGGATGTCCTTTGGGGGTGGACCATCAATGATACAAACGGAAAACTATTGAGTGTGAAAAACCCAGCAGCGTTGCAGTTCTTGACATACTCAAACCGGTGCACCTGACACTTACTACCATATCCCGTTCAAAGGCACTTAAATCTTCTGTCTTGTACATTCACCCTCTGAATAGCACACCTACACAATTCATGTCTCATTTGTTTCAAAGCTTAAAAATCCTTATTTAACTTGTCTCCTCCCCTTCATGTACACCGATTGAACTGGATTTAACAAGAGACATCAATAAGGGATCATACAGTAGCTTTTACCTGGATTCACCTGGTCAGTCTCTGCCATGGAAAGAGCAGGTGTTCTTAATGTTTTGTACACTCAGTGTAGTCCCACTTTATATTGTGTCACTAAAATAATGTGTGGTAATTACACTGGTACAGCGTAATAACAGTAAGTACTGTATAGATACACATTACTGCAACAACAAAGAAAAAAACCTATTGCTATCCGTGGAGGTTGTGTATCTGTAATGACTACATGGTGTGTGTGTGTGTGTGTGTGTGTGTGTGTGTGTGCGCGTGTGCTCGTGTGCACGTGTGTGAGTGTATGTATGTCTGGTATTCATGAATGTATGATTGTATTAATTTTATGTTGGAACTGCAAGGCTGCTTACCTCCTGGCCAGTAACCAGCAGCAGGCTGCTCTCCTTCCCATGTTGCACTTGTCTGAAGACATGGTCCAGGACCAGCAGCTCAGACCAGCAGTTGTGAAGAAGCTTCATCTGGTCCCCTACCTTAAAGTAGAATCAGAAAACAACAGGTCACATCAAAGCTCAATCTCATTCCACACAGCTGGCCAAGCATAGGATAGTGGAGAACCAATCTAATGTCAAACCCAATGTCAAATAAAACAGCCAACACTGATATTAAAATCTCAAGCAGGCATCAATCTAACATCAACCCCCTTAAAAGCTATCATCCACATGGGATAGCGTGGTCCCACCTGAAACACACATAGCTACATGGACAGATACATGGGGTGACTATAAAACCCAGAGAGGAAGATGAGGGTCCTTGTGCCATATTTCCAGCATCTGGGGCTGGTGTCAGTGTCTCGCGCATCATCACGTTGTATTTACGAGCCACAGAGATGACCTCTCTCACCTCCTCACCGCTCCCTGTCCTCCGTCACCTCCCTTGCCCCTGCCCAACGGGGGGGGGGTGATTGGATGCTCCTCATTGCTAGCACATATTACTCTGGGTGCCGAAGGACGACACTGTCAGTAATTCTGCAGCTGGTGACACAGAGTGTTCCTGAAGCCCCCAAATAGCACCAGGACACACATTCATCTGGTATGGGGATGACAGAATTACTACCCCTTCAATGGAACTATATATCTGTCCAGAGGAGGAGTCCAATCTTGCTCCCAGTCAGAGCTACAGGACCAACACACAACATCTTGATTCATCATACAGTACCTGTTCTCAAGGAGGATTCGGCACACAGACACGACATTTCACACACACACACACACACACACACACACACATACACACAGTGAACGTTCAGTCAAGGGACATTCAGTCTTGTCCCCCCTGGCTGGCAGAAACAGAGAAGCATAAACCTGCCTCACTCAGTGCCATTCCATAACTGTCAGAATTTGGCTTTGAGACCAATACAGATGTTTTGGAGATCAGACGGACAGGTCTAAAACCATCGAACAATAAATATATATCTTTCTTTTCATCAACATTTAGTAAAGGGCTGCTACAATGCACCAACCCTGCATGCACGTAATGATGTTTGATCATATGCTACAGGTATGTCAATGTCAGATACTGTATGTAAAAACTCAAGTAACGGGCAGCTTCTGACACAAACATACTGGCAATGCCCAAGGTAAATTTAGCAGATGATAGCTCAATTTTCCCTTTGCAGATATGAACAATGAGAGACAAAATACTGGGCCGTGGAGAGAGAGCTGACATTCCCCTGTTATCGTCTGGATGGAATGTAATTACTCAGAGAGATAGCTCTTTCTGCAGTAGGCTCTCTCTCTCTCCTGGCAAACATCCACCGCTTTGTGCTCGCCTCGCACTGTTCACGTCTACAACCTCACAATTGGTTGCAATTTAGCCAGGATACATCAGAGGTACGTAACATGACTGAAATCCATGCAGTTCAAATGTTACTGTTGGCTTTGCACGATCAACATGATGGAGGCAACACTAAAGTGGCTCTCCAATTTTTCATAATCATAATCCCATAGCTAGACTAGATTAAACACGATTACATCAAATCAAATATGCTGGCCATTTTCTCATATTGTATTTAAAACAAAACCCCATCACTGTCATTTATGCTATTTTTCAGACTGTTGTTTATCCAGGGGCAGAATCCTCCTCCCCAGTCAGGTCTAACTTCATAGTACTGATGATGCTGCTGTAACTACTACTGGCCACTGATCACTGCATCAGAACATTGGTCCTCAGAGGCATATAGGCCTACCGACTATAAAATAACCCAGTTAAAAGAGTAAAGTAAAGTGAAGAATGGGACCACTGTGTGTGTCCCCATGACACAGTCTTTACATAGATACTATGTTCCTATCTCACCACACAATGGACTCACTGTCTCACCGATAAGGCTAACAAATAACAATAATGGGACAAAAAGTTGCTTCTAAATACACGTCAATTCAGATGGGTGCTAAATATTTTTGGAATAATACATGGCAAAGAGCAAACAATCTATTAGTAAGTTCCCGTCGCAAGCCATTCTCTGATGCCAGCATCAATAAAATGAATAGCACAGTGAGCATTGAGCAATATCACACTGGTCAGCCTTCATCAACACCAGCATGCATTGTCTCCTTTAGGCCACTTATCTGTAACATGCCCAGAGGCCTATACTACGAATCAGGTTTGAGGAGTTATGGAGGTAACGTTGGTCAACCCTGAGTTCATCTCGGGATAACCGGTACCACGAAAGTGGCTAACCTTTTAACCAGGTCAATTTCTATGGCAACGAATCCTCAGAACTAACCCGCAGGTTACCTCAGAGCTTACTCCATTTATCATGAATAAAGTGGCTGAGCCGCGAGTTGAGGACCAATGAAATCTGATTCCCTCCCTTTCGCAAAGATTGCGTCATCATCCCCTTCATATTTTTTGTTTTACAATGTTCATTTTAAAATACCTATCACATTACACATTTAGTAATGACAGAACGCATTTCAAACATCACGCACTGTAAAACTTTTGTAGTTATGACTTAATACAATTATTTTATAGATGGGAGTGGGAAAAATGTTGCTTGTGCACACCAAAGCCGGTATTAATGATAAGTAATAAAATAAAGACTGCACTTCTAAAAGCCTATTTCACACCATAGCCTGCTGAATTTGCTACATAAATTGTGTTTCATTTTGATTTCTACACAAATTCAAATGTGGCACTGACTCGCCCATGGATTGATGCTACAGCATTGTCTCCATGAAGAGTTCGGCATTCGACTAGCCACGTGGCAGATGAGCAATATCCACCGTAGTAGTATACAGATGAAGCCTTAGATGGAATGTGAAGCTAACTGAAGCTGGCTAGCTTTAGAAAACCCTGAGTAGATCTAGCTTCCTTCGTAGTTTACCCCTCTGGTCAGTCACCACAGTGTCAAACAACAGTATTGATTTCACTCTCCTCTTGGGGCCGGAAGTAACATTTGACTGGAGCCATAACTCATGCTGTACAGTATGGCACAACTCAATTACACCCTTCAGTTGACAAAGAGACTCAATGTATAAGGCCTATCTGACATGGACAGTGATGCATCCCAAATCATTACCCAGAGGGAGATACACTGGGTTATGATGTCCCCTCTTTAACTGCTGCTCTATTTGAGTGCCTCCACCAGAAACAAGGAGGGACAGAAACAATGATAACTGTCTGTCATAGTAAATCTAACATTTTTACACAGGCCTTTGTTCTTTACTGCCATAATGTGTGTGTGGGTGCAGGGTTTCAGAAAGAGGATCAAGAAACATTAAGATATCAAAGCTAAAAATGTTTATCTTCAATATTCTTGATATCACTTATGAATGAAGTGGAATAATAAGATCATTACAATGATAAGATATGATACTGTGATCATTATTCTAAGAATCATTTCTAAATGTGCATGTCTCTGCTATCATTCATGTGTGGACAGGGTCTGGGAAGCTTACCTTGAGCTCCTTGAAGAAGATGCAGCTCCTGGCCCACTCCACTATGGAGAACAGAGTCTGGTCAGCCATGCGACACATTAGGCTGAAGGTACTGAGCCTGTCCTGCCGGCCCCGGCCACTCTGCTCCTGCTGCAGGAAGGTCATGATCTTACCCTGCACCTGCATCTCGTCTGGGTCGCAGCGCAGCAGCTCTAGCACCAGTGGGGAGAGGGTGGGAGGCTGTGGGGAGCCTCCGGAGGGGTACACATCCGGAAAGGGGTACCCCACCAGAGACTCTGGGGAGCTTGTGTGGTGGTCAGAGTACTCAGACTTGATGGCCCTGCTGGGGAATGCTGTGCACTGGTACTGGGTAGGCAGGGGTCCATGGGGCTGCATGGCCACCCCCAGGGAGGAGGGTCCGTAGAGGCTGGACTCATAGTCTGTGGGGGTGATGGAGGCTGGGATGGAGGGCATGAGTCCTTTGGGGAGGGATGGGAGGCTGTGCAGGGTGCCAGTGAAGCCATAGTTAGTCTGTACAGGGGAGAGCTGTGGAGGAGCAGACTCCAGCTTGAAGCCCGTGGAACGTATCAAAGCCTTCTTCTGCTGCTTCATGGCTCTGTCCCGCTTGTACATGGGCCCAAACTTATTCCTGCCCCCACGCATGCGGTCTGCACGCACAGCTGTCGCAGAAAGAGACAAGGAGTGGAATGCTAAATGACTTAAATGTAAAATGTAAATGAAACAGAACTATGTCAACAACAGTGGCTCTTTATATGGAAATTGTTACTATGCTACTATAGCCGGAAGGATATCATGGTAAAATGATCCTCATGAAAAAGTATTATTTATTCTAATTTTATTATTTAAATATTTATCATTGCAAATACAGCCATAACAAGTGCACGGGAAAATAGCCTAATTTAGTCAGGAATATGTGTTTGGCAGTTTCCTGAACCAATTTTTGGGAAAGCAATGTAAAACAACCACAGGGTATCATACTACTTCATTCTATTACACAATTCTCTTTTTGACATTTTACGATACACAACATATGCTAATGCCTTTGCAGTTACACAATGGTACCGCGTTGATGTAAATATTAAGTCTCCGTTTAAAACCACAGCGAGAAGCCCAGAGTTGTATTAGCAAATCAAGAATGTGTCATTCCTCCGCGGAAACAGGTGCTTCATTTTCGCATCACAGCCTGGGTGGGAATCACTGGTGTGCTCCGCGCTCTGGCCACATCATGTTTTTGCGTCCCATAAAACCACGGACGCTAAACTTCTCTACTCTGTATATTGTCTGTCCCTAATTCAAAACAAACCTACCACTACAACCTTTGCGAAAATATTTAACAATTCAGAAACAACTGATACGAAGACATTAGGCTATAGCATCCCTTGAGGCCTACATATGTTGGACATATTTCGGGCATATAGCAAATTATAACAAATGCATATAGATACAATCATATTCAAATGAAAAAATATGCCAAAACATTAAAGGCTTATTTTTTTCTGGACAATAAGGTTGAAATCCACTCAATGATAATGTCAAATGAAGGGGTGAGATGAAGAGAACCATACCTTCTAATCTCATGCCAACGTCGAGGCATTTCTGGAATCGGCAGCAGGGACATCTCTTCCGCTGTGTTTTGTCTATTTTACACTCCTGGTTTTCTGCACAAGTATACCTCTTCTTGTTTTGTACTGTCCTCTTGAAGAAGCCCTGGAGAAAAGATCTATCCTACATTAGGTTGACGAGCCACAATACCCACAAACACAAGAAAAAAAGGAAATTGAAAAAAGGAATAATTCCAAATGAAAATACCTTACAACTTTCACAAGTAAGGAGTCCATAGTGGTATCCTGAGACCTTATCTCCACAAACAGGACACAATTCTTCCAAATCTTCATCATAGGTGTAGTCCATTACGCCTACCATCAATGGAACGCCTGGGTCGCAAATAAAAGCAAGGGTCAAGAAAAACGGATGAAGCAGGGATGTAACGAATAAATGAATTCAAATAATGTACAGTTTCTTAATCAAATGCATTTACGGCCCTTGACAAATTTGAAAATGCAGGACGAAATTTTAGGATTCTGTGCAGCTGTGAAATAATATCTGCTTTAAATCAAACTTCCAAAAGGCTTAAAACCTAAATATATATAGTTTCGCTAATAATAATCTTAATGTGGGTTAATTTATATATTGCGAAAAATGCAAAAGTAAATGTATTTCCACAAAAAATATGATAGATTGATGGTCCGGTGATATTAGTGTTTTTCAGAGAGCTGATTGACAATAGTTTCAGTCTATTTCACAAAAATAAGACCGACGATTCCATAATGCATGGAAGCAAACATAAAAACATTGATATTCACGATTTATTCAAATCCAATGTAAAACCTTTTTTAAAAACCTTTTATGATAAGACAGGCAAATGTTTAAACGGATTCGACCAAATATAACGTGTATGGTTGATTACCTTTATCGCCCCCTTCTTCCAAGTGGTTATTCCTATTAATCAAGAAATGCCTCAGACTAGGATAGAATAACGCGTTTTATAATCCACACCTACAACACGGTCCACGCGCGCTTCGACACGAGCACATGTCCTTTACTCAGGGCTCTCTCACCTTCTACTGGGAGGTTGGCCAATGAGCGGTGGATGCGATCACCTATCTTGAGAAAACAACCTATGTGTGGTACAGGACACCCTTTCTTGCAACATAATAAACGGAGATGTACCATTTTAAGGAGAATGCCTTTAACCAAATCAGTGTCAAATAGGAACGGAGGATGATCGAAAGTGATAATAGCCTATCCATTATTATGATTATTAATACTGTTAGGATTATTATTATTATTGTTATTGTCGTGATTATTATTATTACTGCTTTTATAGCATAGTTATTAGGCTATAACGATTGTTATTACATTTTTGTTATTATTCATGTTGTTTGTTGTTATCGATATTATTGTTATCATAATCATCAGTCGTTTTTTTTCGTAATTAAGATCCAGAGTTAGTTTTAATTCTGGGACTAAGTTATGACTTTATACCATATGAATGTGAACAGCAATAATTTAAACAAAAATACCTTAGTAGACCTATAGCTTACGCATCAACGGTCCTTTGGCGTATTATTTCACATTTCAGTCCTTACTCTTTTTATAATAATTTTTCATGAATCAATAGACTCGATCTATAATAGGAAACGCAGACCCAATGCATGAGTTAATTATATTCCAAGGCCGTTTAAACAATAGCCTACATTTCGACAAGGGGTGTTAGGCTAACTAGCTTTTATAATTATTTTTGACAAAATAGGAAGATAATATCCAATAAGGAGGCTTAATTGTTTTGTTTTTCTATAGGCTATTTTGTAGAATTCATTTCGATTCACTAATTCACATTGGACTATATTTGCTGTTTTGGCAATTACTTTAGATGCAAACGGCTTAAAAAAAATATATACATCTATTAGCCTAGGCTACTCTATACCTCAAGGTCAGACATCAAGGGAAAGCATTTCATTCTTACCATTTTGATTTCAAATGCAGAATAAAACTGTATTTTTTTCTTATTATTTCCTTTATTCTCCCCAAAAAAAGTTTGCAAGGAGAAATACGTTGGATCCTATTGAATAGCTATTCCTTGAATAGACTGCTGAATATGCCAGGTTAATATCATATTTGTCTTGCAATATGGTTAAAGGCTTCGACATAAACAAATTAAGTACAGACTGAATATCTTTTTAAATATTGATCTATCTGCTTACTAAATGATTTTAAATAGGCTATTCTATATGAACGTGCAACAACAAAATAAAGGCATATTACAAAATAAAAGATTGCATAAGCCTACAGTATCTGTGGGTTTACAGATAGCAAATAACTAAAAGTTCATGTAGGCATATCCGAAGCTTCAGACAATTCTACACATTCCGCTAGCGGATTTGTTCACTTACCTTGTGCCTTTTCTCCCAACATTGTATTACCTATGAGGCAGGCTAGACGTCGACGACAATAAAACCTATTATTAAAGAAGATGCTGCAAAACTTTGACCACTTTGTATGTCATATACAATCCGAATCTGCAAAACAAATTCGTAGCCTAATAAACAAATAATTTAGGATAATGGTAATCTCCACGAATAACTGCAGTCATTTCCAGCGTTCTCTTTGCTTTTCTTTCTTTATCAAATAGCAAAAAAGTTACTAAAGTTCTTATTGGCCATCGTCATGTGACGACCACGGAAACGATGATGCGCCCTTTTTCCCATCCAAGCATGCAGATAATAACTGAGATGCACATATATATGAGTAGACAGACACACAGTGTATCGTATGGGTCTGTTATGCCAAATGTATTAAAAAAAATATAGCAGATTTCAAACATTTATATTATTCATCACCGATAGGCCTGTTATGCTTTCAGTACTCATATTTTAAGACACAATGCATTTGGAAGAAATGTATGTAAAACAATCAGAAAACATTTACTTTTGATTTACATGTCATATATATTTCATGCATGGCATTTCAGACATTTTTCTGAGAGATTATTCCAGTATCAGTACCTAAGAGGTTGTACCTGCATGGTCCCTGCTGGAATGAGCTCTATGAGAAAAATGTCAGTTCAACTTCTGTTATCACAAGGACTCTCTATCCATAGTATATGTCTGTCCTTAAGCACTGTGTATGCTAGTTCAATAAACAAATGTAATTATTAATGGAAACTGGCATACTGTGGCTATGAGACGAGAAGTCTTCAGTTGTATAAAATGTGTATTCAATATACAGTACCAGTCAAACGTTTGGACACACCTACTCATTCAATGGTTTTTCTTTATTCTTACTATTTTCTACATTGTAGAATAATAGTGAAGACATCGGAACTATGAAATAACACATATGGAAACATGTAGTAACCAAAGAAGTGTTAAACAAATTAAAATATATTTTATATTTGAGATTCTTCAAAGTAGCCACCCTTTGCCTTGATGACAGCTTTGCACACTCTTGGCATTCTCTCAACCAGCTTCATGAGGTAGTCACCTGGAATGCATTTCAATTAACAGGTGTACCTTGTTAAAAGTTCATTTGTGGAATTTCTTTCCTTAATGTGTTTGAACCAATCGGTTGTGTTGTGACAAGGTAGGGGTGGCATACAGAAGATAGCCCTATTTGGTAAAAGACCAAGTCTATATTATGGCAAGAACAGCTCAAATAAGCAAAGCGAAACGAC
The DNA here is from genome assembly GCF_002910315.2 of Salvelinus sp. IW2-2015. Classification (NCBI taxonomy): domain Eukaryota; kingdom Metazoa; phylum Chordata; class Actinopteri; order Salmoniformes; family Salmonidae; genus Salvelinus; species Salvelinus sp. IW2-2015. The sequence goes on from NC_036855.1 coordinate 16,171,980, forward strand.
AGTCCATCATTACTTTAAGACATAAAGGTCAATCAATCCGGAAAAGTTTCTTCAAGTGCAGTCACAAAAACCATCAAGCACTATGACGAAACTGGTTCTCATGAGGACCGCCACAGGAAAAGAAGACCCAGAGTTACCTCTGCTGCAGAGGATAATAAGGGCACAGGGCGAGACCCAGATGCAGACACGGGAGGCAGATAGTTTGAGTCTGATATTTATTATAATCCAAGGGGCAGGCAAGAGAATGGTCGTGGACAGGCAAAAGATCATAACAAGGTCAGAGACCAGGAGGTACAGAGTGGCAGGCAGGCTCCAGGTCAGGGCAGGCAGTATGATCAGGCAGGTAGGTTCAGAGTCAAGGCAGGCAAGGGTCAAAACCGGGAGGACAAGCAAAAACTGAGAAAAAGCAGGAGCATGGAGTAATACGCTGGTTGACTTGACAAAACAAGACGAACTGGCACATACAGAGACAGACAGAAAACACAATACCCAGGGGATAATGGGGAAGATGGGTGACACCTGGAGGGGGTGGTTACTACATGATTCCATATGCATTATTTCAGAGTTTTGATGTCTTCACTATTATTCTACAATGTAGAAAATAGTAAAAGTAAAAAAAAAAAAACTTGAATGAGTAGGTGTGTCCAAACTTTAGACTGGTACTGTACTTCAGAAGTTTAATGGCCATAGGTCAATGCAATGTGCAACAGAGGTGTGGACTTGAGTCCCATGACTTGGACTCGAGTCAGACTCGAGTCACAAATATGATGACTTGCAACTCGACTTTGACTTTAACACCAATGACTCGTGACTTAACTTGGACTAGAGCCTTTTGACTCGAACTGACTTGATACCCTCCCAATCCCAAATATTAAAAAATATGCTATTAAAGAAAGTTTTGTGTCTGTGTGTGTGTCCTTGATAGTCGATTGCTATGGGGGGGGGGGGGTCTTTCT
>NC_036855.1:16174710-16272563 GCF_002910315.2 Salvelinus sp. IW2-2015
CACACACACACACACACACACACACATACACACAGTGAACGTTCAGTCAAGGGACATTCAGTCTTGTCCCCCCTGGCTGGCAGAAACAGAGAAGCATAAACCTGCCTCACTCAGTGCCATTCCATAACTGTCAGAATTTGGCTTTGAGACCAATACAGATGTTTTGGAGATCAGACGGACAGGTCTAAAACCATCGAACAATAAATATATATCTTTCTTTTCATCAACATTTAGTAAAGGGCTGCTACAATGCACCAACCCTGCATGCACGTAATGATGTTTGATCATATGCTACAGGTATGTCAATGTCAGATACTGTATGTAAAAACTCAAGTAACGGGCAGCTTCTGACACAAACATACTGGCAATGCCCAAGGTAAATTTAGCAGATGATAGCTCAATTTTCCCTTTGCAGATATGAACAATGAGAGACAAAATACTGGGCCGTGGAGAGAGAGCTGACATTCCCCTGTTATCGTCTGGATGGAATGTAATTACTCAGAGAGATAGCTCTTTCTGCAGTAGGCTCTCTCTCTCTCCTGGCAAACATCCACCGCTTTGTGCTCGCCTCGCACTGTTCACGTCTACAACCTCACAATTGGTTGCAATTTAGCCAGGATACATCAGAGGTACGTAACATGACTGAAATCCATGCAGTTCAAATGTTACTGTTGGCTTTGCACGATCAACATGATGGAGGCAACACTAAAGTGGCTCTCCAATTTTTCATAATCATAATCCCATAGCTAGACTAGATTAAACACGATTACATCAAATCAAATATGCTGGCCATTTTCTCATATTGTATTTAAAACAAAACCCCATCACTGTCATTTATGCTATTTTTCAGACTGTTGTTTATCCAGGGGCAGAATCCTCCTCCCCAGTCAGGTCTAACTTCATAGTACTGATGATGCTGCTGTAACTACTACTGGCCACTGATCACTGCATCAGAACATTGGTCCTCAGAGGCATATAGGCCTACCGACTATAAAATAACCCAGTTAAAAGAGTAAAGTAAAGTGAAGAATGGGACCACTGTGTGTGTCCCCATGACACAGTCTTTACATAGATACTATGTTCCTATCTCACCACACAATGGACTCACTGTCTCACCGATAAGGCTAACAAATAACAATAATGGGACAAAAAGTTGCTTCTAAATACACGTCAATTCAGATGGGTGCTAAATATTTTTGGAATAATACATGGCAAAGAGCAAACAATCTATTAGTAAGTTCCCGTCGCAAGCCATTCTCTGATGCCAGCATCAATAAAATGAATAGCACAGTGAGCATTGAGCAATATCACACTGGTCAGCCTTCATCAACACCAGCATGCATTGTCTCCTTTAGGCCACTTATCTGTAACATGCCCAGAGGCCTATACTACGAATCAGGTTTGAGGAGTTATGGAGGTAACGTTGGTCAACCCTGAGTTCATCTCGGGATAACCGGTACCACGAAAGTGGCTAACCTTTTAACCAGGTCAATTTCTATGGCAACGAATCCTCAGAACTAACCCGCAGGTTACCTCAGAGCTTACTCCATTTATCATGAATAAAGTGGCTGAGCCGCGAGTTGAGGACCAATGAAATCTGATTCCCTCCCTTTCGCAAAGATTGCGTCATCATCCCCTTCATATTTTTTGTTTTACAATGTTCATTTTAAAATACCTATCACATTACACATTTAGTAATGACAGAACGCATTTCAAACATCACGCACTGTAAAACTTTTGTAGTTATGACTTAATACAATTATTTTATAGATGGGAGTGGGAAAAATGTTGCTTGTGCACACCAAAGCCGGTATTAATGATAAGTAATAAAATAAAGACTGCACTTCTAAAAGCCTATTTCACACCATAGCCTGCTGAATTTGCTACATAAATTGTGTTTCATTTTGATTTCTACACAAATTCAAATGTGGCACTGACTCGCCCATGGATTGATGCTACAGCATTGTCTCCATGAAGAGTTCGGCATTCGACTAGCCACGTGGCAGATGAGCAATATCCACCGTAGTAGTATACAGATGAAGCCTTAGATGGAATGTGAAGCTAACTGAAGCTGGCTAGCTTTAGAAAACCCTGAGTAGATCTAGCTTCCTTCGTAGTTTACCCCTCTGGTCAGTCACCACAGTGTCAAACAACAGTATTGATTTCACTCTCCTCTTGGGGCCGGAAGTAACATTTGACTGGAGCCATAACTCATGCTGTACAGTATGGCACAACTCAATTACACCCTTCAGTTGACAAAGAGACTCAATGTATAAGGCCTATCTGACATGGACAGTGATGCATCCCAAATCATTACCCAGAGGGAGATACACTGGGTTATGATGTCCCCTCTTTAACTGCTGCTCTATTTGAGTGCCTCCACCAGAAACAAGGAGGGACAGAAACAATGATAACTGTCTGTCATAGTAAATCTAACATTTTTACACAGGCCTTTGTTCTTTACTGCCATAATGTGTGTGTGGGTGCAGGGTTTCAGAAAGAGGATCAAGAAACATTAAGATATCAAAGCTAAAAATGTTTATCTTCAATATTCTTGATATCACTTATGAATGAAGTGGAATAATAAGATCATTACAATGATAAGATATGATACTGTGATCATTATTCTAAGAATCATTTCTAAATGTGCATGTCTCTGCTATCATTCATGTGTGGACAGGGTCTGGGAAGCTTACCTTGAGCTCCTTGAAGAAGATGCAGCTCCTGGCCCACTCCACTATGGAGAACAGAGTCTGGTCAGCCATGCGACACATTAGGCTGAAGGTACTGAGCCTGTCCTGCCGGCCCCGGCCACTCTGCTCCTGCTGCAGGAAGGTCATGATCTTACCCTGCACCTGCATCTCGTCTGGGTCGCAGCGCAGCAGCTCTAGCACCAGTGGGGAGAGGGTGGGAGGCTGTGGGGAGCCTCCGGAGGGGTACACATCCGGAAAGGGGTACCCCACCAGAGACTCTGGGGAGCTTGTGTGGTGGTCAGAGTACTCAGACTTGATGGCCCTGCTGGGGAATGCTGTGCACTGGTACTGGGTAGGCAGGGGTCCATGGGGCTGCATGGCCACCCCCAGGGAGGAGGGTCCGTAGAGGCTGGACTCATAGTCTGTGGGGGTGATGGAGGCTGGGATGGAGGGCATGAGTCCTTTGGGGAGGGATGGGAGGCTGTGCAGGGTGCCAGTGAAGCCATAGTTAGTCTGTACAGGGGAGAGCTGTGGAGGAGCAGACTCCAGCTTGAAGCCCGTGGAACGTATCAAAGCCTTCTTCTGCTGCTTCATGGCTCTGTCCCGCTTGTACATGGGCCCAAACTTATTCCTGCCCCCACGCATGCGGTCTGCACGCACAGCTGTCGCAGAAAGAGACAAGGAGTGGAATGCTAAATGACTTAAATGTAAAATGTAAATGAAACAGAACTATGTCAACAACAGTGGCTCTTTATATGGAAATTGTTACTATGCTACTATAGCCGGAAGGATATCATGGTAAAATGATCCTCATGAAAAAGTATTATTTATTCTAATTTTATTATTTAAATATTTATCATTGCAAATACAGCCATAACAAGTGCACGGGAAAATAGCCTAATTTAGTCAGGAATATGTGTTTGGCAGTTTCCTGAACCAATTTTTGGGAAAGCAATGTAAAACAACCACAGGGTATCATACTACTTCATTCTATTACACAATTCTCTTTTTGACATTTTACGATACACAACATATGCTAATGCCTTTGCAGTTACACAATGGTACCGCGTTGATGTAAATATTAAGTCTCCGTTTAAAACCACAGCGAGAAGCCCAGAGTTGTATTAGCAAATCAAGAATGTGTCATTCCTCCGCGGAAACAGGTGCTTCATTTTCGCATCACAGCCTGGGTGGGAATCACTGGTGTGCTCCGCGCTCTGGCCACATCATGTTTTTGCGTCCCATAAAACCACGGACGCTAAACTTCTCTACTCTGTATATTGTCTGTCCCTAATTCAAAACAAACCTACCACTACAACCTTTGCGAAAATATTTAACAATTCAGAAACAACTGATACGAAGACATTAGGCTATAGCATCCCTTGAGGCCTACATATGTTGGACATATTTCGGGCATATAGCAAATTATAACAAATGCATATAGATACAATCATATTCAAATGAAAAAATATGCCAAAACATTAAAGGCTTATTTTTTTCTGGACAATAAGGTTGAAATCCACTCAATGATAATGTCAAATGAAGGGGTGAGATGAAGAGAACCATACCTTCTAATCTCATGCCAACGTCGAGGCATTTCTGGAATCGGCAGCAGGGACATCTCTTCCGCTGTGTTTTGTCTATTTTACACTCCTGGTTTTCTGCACAAGTATACCTCTTCTTGTTTTGTACTGTCCTCTTGAAGAAGCCCTGGAGAAAAGATCTATCCTACATTAGGTTGACGAGCCACAATACCCACAAACACAAGAAAAAAAGGAAATTGAAAAAAGGAATAATTCCAAATGAAAATACCTTACAACTTTCACAAGTAAGGAGTCCATAGTGGTATCCTGAGACCTTATCTCCACAAACAGGACACAATTCTTCCAAATCTTCATCATAGGTGTAGTCCATTACGCCTACCATCAATGGAACGCCTGGGTCGCAAATAAAAGCAAGGGTCAAGAAAAACGGATGAAGCAGGGATGTAACGAATAAATGAATTCAAATAATGTACAGTTTCTTAATCAAATGCATTTACGGCCCTTGACAAATTTGAAAATGCAGGACGAAATTTTAGGATTCTGTGCAGCTGTGAAATAATATCTGCTTTAAATCAAACTTCCAAAAGGCTTAAAACCTAAATATATATAGTTTCGCTAATAATAATCTTAATGTGGGTTAATTTATATATTGCGAAAAATGCAAAAGTAAATGTATTTCCACAAAAAATATGATAGATTGATGGTCCGGTGATATTAGTGTTTTTCAGAGAGCTGATTGACAATAGTTTCAGTCTATTTCACAAAAATAAGACCGACGATTCCATAATGCATGGAAGCAAACATAAAAACATTGATATTCACGATTTATTCAAATCCAATGTAAAACCTTTTTTAAAAACCTTTTATGATAAGACAGGCAAATGTTTAAACGGATTCGACCAAATATAACGTGTATGGTTGATTACCTTTATCGCCCCCTTCTTCCAAGTGGTTATTCCTATTAATCAAGAAATGCCTCAGACTAGGATAGAATAACGCGTTTTATAATCCACACCTACAACACGGTCCACGCGCGCTTCGACACGAGCACATGTCCTTTACTCAGGGCTCTCTCACCTTCTACTGGGAGGTTGGCCAATGAGCGGTGGATGCGATCACCTATCTTGAGAAAACAACCTATGTGTGGTACAGGACACCCTTTCTTGCAACATAATAAACGGAGATGTACCATTTTAAGGAGAATGCCTTTAACCAAATCAGTGTCAAATAGGAACGGAGGATGATCGAAAGTGATAATAGCCTATCCATTATTATGATTATTAATACTGTTAGGATTATTATTATTATTGTTATTGTCGTGATTATTATTATTACTGCTTTTATAGCATAGTTATTAGGCTATAACGATTGTTATTACATTTTTGTTATTATTCATGTTGTTTGTTGTTATCGATATTATTGTTATCATAATCATCAGTCGTTTTTTTTCGTAATTAAGATCCAGAGTTAGTTTTAATTCTGGGACTAAGTTATGACTTTATACCATATGAATGTGAACAGCAATAATTTAAACAAAAATACCTTAGTAGACCTATAGCTTACGCATCAACGGTCCTTTGGCGTATTATTTCACATTTCAGTCCTTACTCTTTTTATAATAATTTTTCATGAATCAATAGACTCGATCTATAATAGGAAACGCAGACCCAATGCATGAGTTAATTATATTCCAAGGCCGTTTAAACAATAGCCTACATTTCGACAAGGGGTGTTAGGCTAACTAGCTTTTATAATTATTTTTGACAAAATAGGAAGATAATATCCAATAAGGAGGCTTAATTGTTTTGTTTTTCTATAGGCTATTTTGTAGAATTCATTTCGATTCACTAATTCACATTGGACTATATTTGCTGTTTTGGCAATTACTTTAGATGCAAACGGCTTAAAAAAAATATATACATCTATTAGCCTAGGCTACTCTATACCTCAAGGTCAGACATCAAGGGAAAGCATTTCATTCTTACCATTTTGATTTCAAATGCAGAATAAAACTGTATTTTTTTCTTATTATTTCCTTTATTCTCCCCAAAAAAAGTTTGCAAGGAGAAATACGTTGGATCCTATTGAATAGCTATTCCTTGAATAGACTGCTGAATATGCCAGGTTAATATCATATTTGTCTTGCAATATGGTTAAAGGCTTCGACATAAACAAATTAAGTACAGACTGAATATCTTTTTAAATATTGATCTATCTGCTTACTAAATGATTTTAAATAGGCTATTCTATATGAACGTGCAACAACAAAATAAAGGCATATTACAAAATAAAAGATTGCATAAGCCTACAGTATCTGTGGGTTTACAGATAGCAAATAACTAAAAGTTCATGTAGGCATATCCGAAGCTTCAGACAATTCTACACATTCCGCTAGCGGATTTGTTCACTTACCTTGTGCCTTTTCTCCCAACATTGTATTACCTATGAGGCAGGCTAGACGTCGACGACAATAAAACCTATTATTAAAGAAGATGCTGCAAAACTTTGACCACTTTGTATGTCATATACAATCCGAATCTGCAAAACAAATTCGTAGCCTAATAAACAAATAATTTAGGATAATGGTAATCTCCACGAATAACTGCAGTCATTTCCAGCGTTCTCTTTGCTTTTCTTTCTTTATCAAATAGCAAAAAAGTTACTAAAGTTCTTATTGGCCATCGTCATGTGACGACCACGGAAACGATGATGCGCCCTTTTTCCCATCCAAGCATGCAGATAATAACTGAGATGCACATATATATGAGTAGACAGACACACAGTGTATCGTATGGGTCTGTTATGCCAAATGTATTAAAAAAAATATAGCAGATTTCAAACATTTATATTATTCATCACCGATAGGCCTGTTATGCTTTCAGTACTCATATTTTAAGACACAATGCATTTGGAAGAAATGTATGTAAAACAATCAGAAAACATTTACTTTTGATTTACATGTCATATATATTTCATGCATGGCATTTCAGACATTTTTCTGAGAGATTATTCCAGTATCAGTACCTAAGAGGTTGTACCTGCATGGTCCCTGCTGGAATGAGCTCTATGAGAAAAATGTCAGTTCAACTTCTGTTATCACAAGGACTCTCTATCCATAGTATATGTCTGTCCTTAAGCACTGTGTATGCTAGTTCAATAAACAAATGTAATTATTAATGGAAACTGGCATACTGTGGCTATGAGACGAGAAGTCTTCAGTTGTATAAAATGTGTATTCAATATACAGTACCAGTCAAACGTTTGGACACACCTACTCATTCAATGGTTTTTCTTTATTCTTACTATTTTCTACATTGTAGAATAATAGTGAAGACATCGGAACTATGAAATAACACATATGGAAACATGTAGTAACCAAAGAAGTGTTAAACAAATTAAAATATATTTTATATTTGAGATTCTTCAAAGTAGCCACCCTTTGCCTTGATGACAGCTTTGCACACTCTTGGCATTCTCTCAACCAGCTTCATGAGGTAGTCACCTGGAATGCATTTCAATTAACAGGTGTACCTTGTTAAAAGTTCATTTGTGGAATTTCTTTCCTTAATGTGTTTGAACCAATCGGTTGTGTTGTGACAAGGTAGGGGTGGCATACAGAAGATAGCCCTATTTGGTAAAAGACCAAGTCTATATTATGGCAAGAACAGCTCAAATAAGCAAAGCGAAACGACAGTCCATCATTACTTTAAGACATAAAGGTCAATCAATCCGGAAAAGTTTCTTCAAGTGCAGTCACAAAAACCATCAAGCACTATGACGAAACTGGTTCTCATGAGGACCGCCACAGGAAAAGAAGACCCAGAGTTACCTCTGCTGCAGAGGATAATAAGGGCACAGGGCGAGACCCAGATGCAGACACGGGAGGCAGATAGTTTGAGTCTGATATTTATTATAATCCAAGGGGCAGGCAAGAGAATGGTCGTGGACAGGCAAAAGATCATAACAAGGTCAGAGACCAGGAGGTACAGAGTGGCAGGCAGGCTCCAGGTCAGGGCAGGCAGTATGATCAGGCAGGTAGGTTCAGAGTCAAGGCAGGCAAGGGTCAAAACCGGGAGGACAAGCAAAAACTGAGAAAAAGCAGGAGCATGGAGTAATACGCTGGTTGACTTGACAAAACAAGACGAACTGGCACATACAGAGACAGACAGAAAACACAATACCCAGGGGATAATGGGGAAGATGGGTGACACCTGGAGGGGGTGGTTACTACATGATTCCATATGCATTATTTCAGAGTTTTGATGTCTTCACTATTATTCTACAATGTAGAAAATAGTAAAAGTAAAAAAAAAAAAACTTGAATGAGTAGGTGTGTCCAAACTTTAGACTGGTACTGTACTTCAGAAGTTTAATGGCCATAGGTCAATGCAATGTGCAACAGAGGTGTGGACTTGAGTCCCATGACTTGGACTCGAGTCAGACTCGAGTCACAAATATGATGACTTGCAACTCGACTTTGACTTTAACACCAATGACTCGTGACTTAACTTGGACTAGAGCCTTTTGACTCGAACTGACTTGATACCCTCCCAATCCCAAATATTAAAAAATATGCTATTAAAGAAAGTTTTGTGTCTGTGTGTGTGTCCTTGATAGTCGATTGCTATGGGGGGGGGGGGGTCTTTCTCATTGCTACCCATGTATTTCCATGGAAATATAAAGTTATAAAGCATTCATGATTTGCTTAAATGTAATATACTAACTGTTGTTAAAATTATGAAATGGTATTACATTTGGTGAAGAGCACATTATGACTTGTTTAGGACTTGAGACTTGACTTGAGACTTGTTGGTCTTGACTTGAGACTTGACTCGGACTTGCCTGTCTTGACTTTGGACTTGACTTGGGACTTGAGTGCTAAGACTTGAGACTTACTTGTGACTTGTAAAACAATGACTTGGTCCCACCTCTGATGTGCAATGCAAGCCCCTGACCAAAGAAGCACACAGAATCATATGAACCACCAGCATCTATCTAGAATTCCCAAAGATAAACTCCACAGGAGAACTTGAACTTAGTGGTTAAACAAAACATTGTCAGTTTACAAAATCCAGAAGGATAGTTACCTGAGTCCATAATTCAATGCAATTGTTGCTACCAGCGCAGCCTTGTCAAATTAATAAAACTCAACATTTTTCTTAGAATCTACATTCCGAGATGCTCCTGAATTCTAATATATCTGTTGTTGTATCAGATACGAAATGTCCACTTTTGTATAAGTTCTGTGTTAATGAGACTGGTGTAAAATGTGTATTGAGAACATAGGTTCAGTGAGGGGAGATATTGTGTAGAGATGCTATATTCCAAAGATATTGGGCTCAAGTGCTTAACTATTTGAATGACACGAAGGTCAATGTCAATTCAACCTCTTATTTGAATGTGTAAAAGTATGTGTGGCAAAACATGGCAAGTTTACGCCAGGGCATTTGGTTATCTAGCAATTCTAGTTGTATCAATTTGCCTGCATAGTTGGAGCAATACAAAACCCACAAGGTATTTATTTTGGAATTCCGGATCATGATAAACATTTGCTTCATTCTGGATTCTACTATCAGGGGCGAATTGGCCATCTGGCAATTCTGGCAAATGCCAGATGGGCTGGACCATTTTTAAGTTGGGTGGGATGGTCAAAATTGACATACACAAAGACATTTTTATTAGCAAAGAGACCTGCTCCGACTCCGTAATCAGTTAGTCAGCCAAGATCATGGATAGTAAAAAATATAAAGTTTTTTTATTTTTTTTTTTTAATTTCACCTTTATTTAACCAGGTAGGCTAGTTGAGAACAAGTTCTCATTTGCAACTGCGACCTGGCCAAGATAAAGCCATAGGCAGTGGAACAGACAACACAGAGTTACACATGGAGTAAAACAATAAACAAGTCAATAACATGGTAGAAAAAAAGAGAATCTATATACAATGTGTGCAAAAGGCATGAGGTAGGCAATAAATCGAATAATTACAATTTAGCAGATTAACACTGGAGTGATAAATCATCAGATGATCATGTGCAAGAAGAGTACTGGTGTGCAAAAGAGCAGAAAAGTAAATAAATAAAAGCAGTATGGGGGGTGAGGTAGGTAAATTGGGTGGGTAGTTTACAGATGGACTATGTACAGCTGCAGCGATCGGTTAGCTGCTCGGATAGCAGATTTTTAAAGTTGTTGAGAGAGATAAAAGTCTCCAACTTCAGAGATTTTTGCAATTCGTTCCAGTCGCAGGCAGCAGAGAACTGGAAGGAAAGGCGTCCAAATGAGGTTTTGGCTTAGGGATGATCAGTGAGATACACCTGCTGGAGCGCGTGCTGCGGGTGGGTGTAGCCATCGTGACCAGTGAACTGAGATAAGGCGGCACTTTACCTAGCATAGCCTTGTAGATGACCTGGAGCCAGTGGGTCTGACGACGAACATGTAGCGAGGGCCAGCCGACTAGGGCATACAGGTCGCAGTGGTGGGTCGTATAAGGTGCTTTAGTAACAAAACGAATGGCACTGTGATAAACTGCATCCAGTTTGCTGAGTAGAGTATTGGAAGCTATTTTGTAGATGACATCGCCGAAGTCGAGGATCGGTAGGATAGTCAGTTTTACTAGGGTAAGTTTGGCGGCGTGAGTGAAGGAGGCTTTGTTGCGGAATAGAAAGCCGATTCTTGATTTGATTTTGGATTGGAGATGTTTGATATGAGTCTGGAAGGAGAGTTTGCAGTCTAGCCAGACACCTAGGTACTTATAGATGTCCACATATTCTAGTCGGAACCGTCCAGGGTGGTGATGCTAGTCGGGCGTGCGGGTGCAGGCAGCGAACGGTTGAAAAGCATGCATTTGGTTTTACTAGCGTTTAAGAGCAGTTGGAGGCCAGAAGGAGTGTTGTATGGCATTGAAGCTCGTTTGGAGGTTAGATAGCACAGTGTCCAAGGAAGGGCGGAAGTATATAGAATGGTGTCGTCTGCGTAGAGGTGGATCAGGGAATCGCCCGCAGCAAGAGCAACATCATTGATGTATACAGAGAAAAGAGTCGGCCCGAGAATTGAACCCTGTGGTACCCCCATAAAGTGTGCCTATAAACGTAGAAAGGGCACATACTACATTGTCTCCTCACTCAAAACATGCATTTTTTGGGGCAGCTAAAACCAAGATTTGGTCAAACAGTAAAGTGCATTATCTTCATGATTACTGTAAGGAAAGTGTGTGCCCTGCCTCTGTGCCTGTTGCACTGGGGCATGCTGCAGTGCTTAATGTGTAACTCGGGAATTGCCGGAACAAAAAATGAGCACAAGAGGTGGGTGGGGGAGTTCTCAGGTGCCGGAACGCATGAGAAAAAAACTACCTTTGTAATAAAGCATTGCATGCATATAATCACATTTGCGTAGTGACATAGAGCAGAAGAGTAGAGGCACTTACAGAAGTTTCACACATTGGGAAATACTTTAGTAGCCTAGGGTCCAGGAAAAATGTGGCCTTTTATAAATGCATTTCATGCAATTCTACGTCATTTTACATGACTGGAGGCTTTTGCAGAATATTTTTTAAATACAGCACAAATGATCGAAATGGCAGGTTACTTTGACACTGACAAACTGAGAATCTGAGATCAATAAAAACATCCTTGTCTTGAATCGATCAATAGCCGAGGTGTCAAGACTCAGGAGAAGGCCCAGATGGAGACAGTTTCAAAGTAACAAAAGTTTATTACAAAAACAAGGGGGGCAGGCAAACGACAGGTCAAGGGCAGGCAGAGGTCAGTAATCCAGAGCAGAGTCCGAAAGGTACAGAGTGGCAGGCAGGCTCAGGGTCTTGGCAGGCAGAGGTCAGTAATCCAGGGTGGAGTGACTAGGTACAGAACGGCAGACAGGCTCAGGGTCATTGCAGGCAGCAGAATGATCAAAACCAGGAAAACTAGAAAACAGGAACTAGAAAAAGACAGGTGCACGGGAAAACCGCTGGTAGGCATGACGAAACAAAGCAAACTGGCAACAGACAAACAGAGAGCACAGGTATTAATACACTGGGGATATTGGGGAAGATGGGAGACACATGGAGTGGGATGGAGACAAGCACAAAGACAGGTGAAACAGATTAGGGTGTGACACTAGGCCTAGGTGTGTGGAGACATTGTAGGATACAATATGAGGAGAAAATTATAGACTTAAAATGCTTTCCAGTTTCATTGACTCACCCATTGACATGCAGCTCACTCGCTGGTGATGGCCAATGAGCTCGTGCCAATCTCTCTCTTGTTTTACTTTGTAAAGCAATATTTGGAAGTTGATCAAATATGTTGGTAACCTACAGCATAGAGTCTGCTCTTTTCAGCAGGAGCCATTTGCTTTCCAACCTGTGTTTTCCCTCGATTGTACTTGAAATGTTGCAAAAGGCCTGTTTTGTCTGCATGCTGTTTGATCACTGACAGATTTGCCACACGTTCCCAACTGGAGGCTATTCCCTGTTATTGGGCTACAATCCACAATAACCTATTGATCCACTGTGGTTAAAGTATATGTCTACTCATGGTGTAGTAGACTGTTCTGAATTATTTCATTTCTTTCTGAACAGACAGCAGTAGTTCTATAACTTTGGAAAATCAGTTTCAATTCATCAGGGGTGCTGCAGTTCCTTCAGAACCCTTCGGGCGGCAACTATTCTACAAGAAAATAAATGATGAAGTACAATGCTGGAGAGATGAGGTTCATGTCTATCAGAGCAGAGAGGAAGGGAGATCATAGAAAGTAAATCTCATTCCTGTTAAGTGAGAGATATAAGCACACTTCGCTCATAGCCACGCCCACACATACAGTAGGTTACCATATTGCGCAAACCATAAACCCGGGCCGGTCCAACCCCAATCAACTCTTAGAAAATAGGCCCGGACTGTAAATCTACTTTTTCACATTACGTTTTTTTGTGTGGACAGGAGAATTAATGAAGAGCCAACTCGAATGAACTTTGATCACTTTTATTCCAATTTTTACATTGCAAAATTGTTAAATAATTTTTCAGGCCATGAGAGTTGTATTAAAAATAAAAGACTGAAATACCTTATTTACGTAAGAATTCAGACCCTTTGCTATGAGACTCGAAGTTGAGCTCAGATGCATACTGTTTCCATTGATCATCCTTGAGATGTTTCTACAAKTTGATTGGAGTCCACCTGTAACAAATTCTATTGATTTGACATGATTTGGAAAGGCACACACCTGTCTATATAAGGTCCCGCAGTTGACAGTGCATATCAGAGTAGAAACCAAGTCATGAGGATGAAGGAATTGTCCGTAGAGCTCCGAGACAGGATTGTGTCGAGGCACAGATCTGGGTAAGGATACCAAAACATTTCTCCAGCAGTGAAGGTCCCCAAGAACACCGTGGCCTCTATTATTCTTAAATGGAAGAAGTTTGGAACCACCAAGACTCTTCCTTGAGCTGTCCGCCCGACCAAACTGAGCAATCGGGGGAGAAGGGCCTTGGTCAGGGAGGTGACCAAGAACCCAATGGTCACTCTGACAGAGCTCCAGAGTTATTCTGTGGAGATGAGAGAACCTTCCAGAAAGACATCCATGTCTGCAGCACTCCACCAATCAGGCCTTTATGGTACAGTGGCCAGACGGAAGCCACTCCTTAGTAAAAGGCACATGCCAGCCCGCTTGGAGTTTGCCTAAAGGCACCTAAAGCATCTCAGACCATGAGAAACAAGATTTTCTGGTCTGATGAAACCAAGATTGAACTCTTTGGCCTGAATGCCAAGTATCACGTCTGGAGGTAACCTGGCACCATCCCTACGGTGAAGCATGGTGATGGCAGCATCATGCTGTGGGGATGTTTTTCCGTGGCAGGGACTGGGAGACTAGTTAGGATCGAGGCAAAGATAAACGGAGTAAAGTACATTGAGATCCTTGATAAAAACCTGCTCTAGAGCACTCAGGACCTCAGACTGGGGCAAAGGTTCACCTTCCAACAGAACAATGACCCTAAGCACACAGCCAAGACAATGCAGGAGTGGCTTCGGAACAAGTCTCTGAATGTCCTTGAGTGGCCCAGCCAGAGCCCGGACTTGAACCCGATCGAACATCTTTGGAGAGACCTGAAAATAGCTGTGCAGCAACACCCCTTTTCCAAACTGACAAGCTTGAGAGGATCTGCAGAGAAGAATGGGAGAAACTTCCCAAATATAGATGTGCCAGGCTTYTAGCGTCATACACAAGAAGAAGCGATGCTGTAATCGCTGCCAAAGGTGCTTCAGCAAAGTACTGAGTTAAATGGTCTGAATACTTACGTAAATGTGATATTTACATTTTTTTTTTTTTTTTTATTGCAACAATTTTCTAACCTGTTTTAGCTTTGTCATTATGGGGTATTGTGTGTAGATTGATGAGTGAAAAAAACGACATAATCAATTTTAGAATAAGGCTGTAACGTAACAAAATGTCAAGGTGTCTGAATACTTTCCAAAGGCACTGTAGGCCTAATAGGTCTACTTGGGTAGTACCCTACAACTGCAAAGTTTTTTTTAGGACATTACATACATTTACTGTTGGATGAATATATAGCTACTACCAGCAGTAGGGCCGGGACGATACCAGTATTGCAATATTTATTCCATGTCAAAAATGAATACCCAAAGCATATCAAACGTTTTGGTCCTTTAAAAGCCTGCTGTATGAAAAATAGTGTGCTATAGCTTGGGAAATAAATACATGTGACTGTGGATGTGTTTCCAACATTAGGGCTGTTTTCCTAAAGAAGCTCAATTCTCTTTGTGTTTTGTTTCCTTGCAATGATACTAACGAATATCAGGATACTGGTATCGTAACGGCCCTAACCAGCAGTGGGTATTATTTAGAGTTAGCGATCTAGTTAATGTGTTTTGAGTTTCCACTTCCTCAGGTGTTGAACTCCAATTAGCCTATGATATTAGTTAGTGCACATAAAGATGTAAATGTTATGTGTCAGCACTGTTGCATGTGTCTAAGTAGGTTGTGTAGGGTCAGGGTGTATGTGTGAGGATGGGGTGTGTGGCGAGTGAGTTGGTGGCGCGCGCAGTGATGTGGGCTGGTGTGGATGAAATGCCAGGGCCATATTCTTGTCCCAGTCCGTCCCTGCCACCCATTGTTATGTTTATGGTCATACAGTTCGAGGACAGGATCAATGCAGGAGTTGCCACTATAACATTTCTGTTACATTATTCACATACGGTTCACGGTTGCTAAGACGTAATGAAAATAACTCAAATTGGTCATTATTATATCAGCAGCATTTTAACAGAAACTCAGCAACTATAATAGGGAAATTAGCTCTTTGGGCCTAAGGCTAAGGAGACATCTATCCATCACTCTATGTTGTATGTATCCTAAAGTGCACTGTCCCCACTGCAGTGAAGGATCTTAGTATGGAACAGTGACCCTTCAAGGTCTCTGATTAGGCACAAAAAGGTCCTTGAATAGGTTCTCTACACATCCATTTATTATATCCAAGAGGCAGAAAACAAACATTGAGCCCACTGTCAGGACGGGGTGATGAGGAGGAGGAGGGCCCGCAGTTGCAGACACCAGGCCAGGCCTCTTGTCAATGAATCACAGAAATATGGTCTATCTAATGTTTTTCTCCAGCACTCTTTTGTTTTGCAAGTGTGCTGTGGCTACAGGTCAATGGTGCCCTAGCATCAGACGTCCTCTGTCTCTGTCTCAGAGATATATTAGTATAATAAGTAAAGAGCAGGATTGGGACTGGGATATTGTTTTGACTTCATCGTTTATATTTTGCTCATTGTGCCCTCTGCAGCTATTTTCTGCCAAAACAGCAGAATCTCTGCAATAAAAAATGATAGGAAAACAATTGCTTTATAGGTGAAAGTGCATTCATGTTAATCTGTTTTACATGTAATAAAAAATAAAAAATGAAGAGTAAATATGTCACAAAAAAGTTTAAGTATTATATTTTTTGAACATTTAATTGAATACATTTTTGATATTATTATGCTACAGAAAATATGTGCTGTCTGATGGTTCAGACATGGATGGAATACAAACAGGACAGACTGACTGGATGTACAGTGCTTTCAGAAACTATTCACACCCTTTTTCCACATTTTGTTGTGTTATAGCCTGAATTTAAAATTGATTAGATTTCGATTTTTTTGTCACTGGACTACACACAATACCCGATAATATCAAAGTGGAATAATGTTTTCCTAAATGTTTACAAATTAATAAAAAATGAAAAGATGAAATGTCTTGAGTCAATAAGTATTCAACCCCTTTGTTATGGCAAGCCTTAATAAGTTCAGGAGTAAAAATGTGCTTAACAAGTCACATAATAAGTTGCATGGACTCACTCTGTGTGCAATAATAGTGTTTAACAGGATTTTTGAATGACTAGTTCATTTCTGTACCCCACACATACAATTATCTGTAAAGTACCTCAGTCGAGCAGTGAATTTTAAACACAGATTCAACCACAAAGACCAAGGAGGTTTTCCAATGCCTCGCAAAGAAGTTGGTAGATGGGTAAAAATGTAAAAAGCAGACATTACATATCCCTTTTAGCATGGTGAAGTTATTAGTTACACTTTGGATGGTGTATCAATACACCCAGTCACTACAAAGATACAGGGGTCCTTCCTAACTCAGTTGCCAGAGAGGAAGGTAACCGCTCAGGGACTTCACCATGAGGCCAATGGTGACTTTAAACAGTTACAGTGTGTAATGGCTGTGATTGGAGAAAACGGAGGATGAGTCAACAACATTGTAGTTACTTCACAATACTAAGCTAATTGACAGAGTGAAAAGAAGGAAGCTTGTACAGAATAAAACTATTCCAAAACTTGCATCCTGTTTGCAACAAGGCACTAAAGTATTACTGCAAATAAAATGTGGCAAAGCAATACACTTTTTGTCCTTAATACAATGTGTTGTGTTGTATTGTGTTTGCCCAAAACATATCACTGAGTACCACTCTGCATATTTTCAAGRATAGTGGMGGCTGCATCATATGCGTATGCTTGTAATCGTTAAGGACTGGGGAGTTTTTCAGATAAAAAAGAAACGGAATGGAGCTAAGCACAAGCAAATTCCTAGAAGAAAACCTGGTTCAGTCTGCTTTCCACCAGATACTGGGGGACGAATTCACCTTTCAGCAGGACAATAAGCTAAAACACAAGGCCAAATCTACACTGGAGTTGCTTACCAATAAGACAGTGAATGTTCCTGAGTGGCCGAGTTACAGTTTTTACTTAAATCTACTTGAAAATCTATGGTAAGACCTGAAAATGGTTGTCTAGAAATGATCAACAACCAATTTGACAGAGCTTGAAGATGTTTTTAAAGAAAAATTGGCAAATGTTGCACAATCCAGGTGTGGAAAGCTCTTAGAGACTTAACCAGAAAGACTCACAGCTGCAATCACTGCCAAAGGTGTTTCTACAAAGTATTGGCTCAGGCATGTGAATACTCATGTAAATAAGATATATGTAAATAAGATGTTTTCACTTTGTCATTATGGGGTATTGTGTGTAGATYGGTGAAGAAGAAAAAAATATTGAATCCATTTTGAATTCAGCTTGTAACACAACACATTGTGGATAAGTCAATGGGTATGACTACTTTCTGGAGGCACTGTAACATGTAGAACATCAGTCCACGTGTAACCATCTCAACCCATGGTGTAGCAACCTTTACAAGTTATGGATGGATCAATTTTGCCTCGATGAGGAACTATTGGAACATTACAGAAAAACGTTTAAGCGGACTCTTTTCTCACGAAAGAAAGCTCTACCAAGAACCCACTGTCTTCTCAGAAAAGTGTAAGAAAGCGACTGCTTCCAGAGAGAAAGTGTAAGGAGATCGCTTTCTCAGAAGAAAGTGTAAGGAGACTGCTTTCTCACAAGAAAGTGTAAGGAGACTCTTTCTCAGAAGAAAGTGTAAGGAGACTACTTTCTCAGAAGAAAGTGTAAGGAGACACTTTCTCAGAAGAAAGTGTAAGGAGACGCTTTCTCAGAAGAAAGTGTAAGAGACTGCTTTCTCAGAAGAAAGTTTAAGAAGACTGCCTTTCTCGAAGAAGAATGTAAGGAGACTGCTTCTCAGAAGAAAGTGTAAGGAGACTGCTTTCTCGAAGAAAGTGTAAAGAAGACTGCTTTCTCAGAAGAAAGTGTAAGGAGACTGCTTTCTTCAGAATAGAAAGTTTTAAAGAAGACTGCTTTCTCAAGAAGAAAGTGTAAGGAGTCTGCTTTCTCAGAAGAAAGTGTAAGGAGACTGCTTTCTCAGAAGAAAGTGTAAGGAGACTGCTTTCTCAGAAGAAAGTGGAGACCGCATTCGAAGAAGAACATATATGGAGCGACTGCATTTTGTACTTGACTAAAACAAATTACAAAGCAAGCTTTAACAGTATAGGAGAACCTCAGGCTTAATACATATGTCAGTGTATTCCATCTGGCCTTGGGGTAAGGGTACTGCACAAACTTAACAAAACACTTAAAGAAGGAAAATAGATGGTTTAACTACAATAGCATCTTAAGAAAGCAAGCGTGCAAGGGGTTTCCCCAAGTGTCTTGTCACAAGGTCAAACCATACACACTTTTCTAAGAGCTATAATTAATTTGGAAGTAAAATAATTATATATCAGTATGAAGAATTGACCATGGGGTTTGTTGAAATGTGATGGATTAGATGAATATGTGTTTCTGAATGATGCCATCTGCTGGTCTACTCTATACTTTGTATTTTGATGCATAAAGACTACCAAGGACTACAAAACCATACAATCTTTCAGTAATGGTTGAAGCACGTACAGCAGGCCTAAGGTGAGCATACGGGATTGTATTAGTTACTTATTATTATAATAAGGTAGTAAGTAAGTAGTAATAATAAGGTAGGAGAAGGTAGTAAAAATAGGCTGATTGTGAGAAACCAATAAAACAATGCAGCGCTATCAGTATTTGTAAAATGCTTAGCCTCATCCCAGCTCAAAGCTGGGAGATGTAGGCCTACAGCATAGATGGAGGAGCACCACGATGCATTACCACCATTCCTTGGCCTTGACTTATAACTGAAATTTAACAGATGTTTTCCCGTTAGTGCGCCTTTGAGAAGTCAGCTTTGTGTTCAACAACAATAGAAAAATGTTGTTAGACTCTAACAAGGTTATCCTCAATTGCAACCTTGCACACAATTAAATATATCCCAATTTTTCGTTGTTGTATGATAATCCATTATAGCAGTCAGAGTAATTTCACGCAGTAGAAACTTGGTATGCATCAATAGGGCCTATATATATAGTACATTGTTGCATCTCTATTCAAAATGTTATTCTTCTGTCACTTTAGTCCAGAAATTCTTCGTCCTTCACACTTGAACATGCCGCAAATCTTTTGATGTTTAAAATAACAGTTGTTTGGCAAAACATTCAGTATTAGAGAGACAGGAGCTACTCAGTTGCCCAGAACAGTGTATGGAGGTCTGTGGTGGGCCTGTCAATATGGACTCCACTCTCTGGACAATACAGCCACTTTAGGGCGGCAGGTAGCCGAGTGGTTAGAGCGTTGGTCAGTAACCAAAACATTGCTACTTCGAATCCCTGAGCCGACAAGGGGGGAAATCTGCCCATGTGCTCTTGAGCAAAACACTTAACCGTACATTTTCCAGTGTCACCGTTGATAATGGTAGACCCTGGCTATAACTAATCACCTTGCATCATAAATAACTACTCATTCCAAGGGTGTTTCAGGGAGAGTGGGATATGCAAAACATTTATTTACAATGAATGCAGTTGTATTAGGACAAGCATAAGCACCCACCTAATTATTATTTTATTATAATATGTACAGTAAWAATATTACTGTTACTTCCTGACAAACCTCCTGGAGCTGTCCTTGACCAAATCTCTCCTCTTACAATTTGGAGACTGATCTAAAAGTCCTCATTCTCTTCTGCCTCCAAAGTATTATAGATACATAGACACAACTTTAAACAAATTCTAATTTGTTTTCCCTCAATTTCATTTCCTGGCCCTGAGAATCATGGTTACAGTGCCTTGCGAAAGTGTTCACCCCCCTTGGCATTTTTCCTATTTTGTTGCCTTACAACCTGCAATGAAAATAGATTTTTGGGGAGGTTTGTATCATTTGATTTACACAACATGCCTACCACTTTGAAGATGCAAAATATTTTTTATTGTGAAACAAACAAGAAATAAGACAAAAAAACTGAAAACTTGAGCGTGCATAACTAATCCCCCCCCCCCCTCCCCAAAGTCAATACTTTGTAAAGACAACTTTTGCAGCAATTACAGCTGCAAGTCTCTCGGGGTATGTCTCTATAAGCTTGGCACATCTAGCCACTGGGATTTTTGCCCATTCATCAAGGCTAAACTTTTCCAGCTACTTAAAGTTGCATGGGTTCCGCTGGTGTACAGCAATCTTTAAGTCATACCACAGATTCTCAATTGGATTGAGGTCTGGGCTTTGACTAGGCCATTCCAAGATATTTCAATGTTTCCCCTTAAACCACTCGAGTGTTGCTTTAGCAGTATGGTTATGGTCATTGTCCTGCTGGTAGGTGAACCTCCGCCCTAGTCTCAAATCTCTGGAAGACTGAAACAGGTTTCCCTCAAGAATTTCTCTGTATTTAGCGCCATCCATCATTCCTTCAATTCTGACTAGTTTCCCTGTACCTGCCGATGAAAAACATCCCTACAGCAAGATGCTGCCACCACCATACTTCACTGTGGGGATGGTGTTCTCGGAGTYATGAGAGGTGTTGGGTTTGTGCCAGACATAGCGTTTTCCTTGATGGCCAAAAAGCTCAATTTTAGTCTCATCTGACCAGAGTACCTTATTCCATATGTTTGGGGAGTCTTCCAAATGCCTTTTGGTGAACACCAAATGTGTTTGTTATATTTTTCCTTAAAGCAATGGCTTTTTTCTGCCCACTCTTCCGTAAAGCCCAGCTCTGTGGACTGTAAGGCTTAAAGTGGTCCTATGGACAGATACTCCAATCTCCGCTGTGGAGCTTTGCAGCTCCTTCAGGGTTATCTTTGGTCTCTTTGTTGCCTCTCTGATTAATGCCCTCTTTGCCTGGTCTGTGAGTTTTGGTGGGCGGCCCTCTCTTTGTTGTGGTGCCATATTCTTTCCATTTTTTTATCTTGGATTTAATGGTGCCCTGTGGGATGTTCAAAGTTTCGGATATTTTTTTATAACCCAACCTTGATCTGTACTTCTCCACAACTTTGTCCCTGACCTGTTTGGAGAGCTCCTTGTTCTTCATGGTGCCGCTTGCTTGGTGGTGCCCCTTGCTTAGTGGTGTTGCAGACTCTGGGGCCTTTCAGAACAGGTGTATATATACTGAGATGATGTGACAGATCATGTGACACTTAGGTTGCACACAGGTGGACTTTATTTAACTAATTATGTGACTTCTGAAGGTAATTGGTTGCACCGGATCTTATTTAGGGGCTTCATAGCAAAGGGGGTGAATACATATCCACGCACCACTTTTTWTRTTTAACAAGTTATTTTTTTCATTTCACTTTACCAATTTGGACTATTTTGTGTATGTCCATTACATGGAATCCAAATAAAAATCMATTTAAATTACAGGTTGTAATGCAACAAAATAGGAAAAACCCCAAGGGGGATGAATACTTTTGCAAGGCACTGTATATCGCTCTGTGTTTGATATGAGAATTTATTAAAATGCTGTTGCCATTTATGATCATGCTCTAGTGAAGGGGATCAGGTTGAAGTGAATGGCCATGTTTGAGAGCAAAAAAACGTAATATATGATGGGTAAATTATGACTGACTGACCTACAAATATGAATAAGTAGTTATTTATGATGCAAYGTGATTTGTTGATCAGTCAGTTGGCAGCCGCCTGCACTATCAACTGTAATGTCGAAAAAGTCCATTAACTGGACAAGCAGATATTAAAATGTTGGCATCTGCCAGAAACACATTCACATTCAAGGTTACAACAGCCTGGTAGGTAGCCTATTCATTAGGGGGCTGATTCAGACTTAGGAAACGTGTGCCTTTCTTACACCTTTTGATTTAAGCACTTCTCAGTATTTGTTATTCATACACCCTATGCATGTGCTTAACGAGGTTTGTGGCGTGGCTCCCTCAGCAACAACCACACAAACGTGACAGTGTCTACAGAGGAAGCAAATTAAGGTAAACAAAACAATGTAAAGAAATGGAATGATATGAACTGTAGGCTATACTGAAGGGAACTAACAATAAATTGGCAGTAAAATATGTGTGTTACTAATATTTAACATATAATATCTAACACACGCATACACCAACTGACACTCAGTGCCTGATTGACTGACTCTATTAGCCAAACAGTGTTTTATGTCTATCTCCGATAAGCTACCCAGGAAAGTGATAAGAATACCCTGTATTATTATACTGTATGTAGCCTTAGAAATAAGGTTTATGAAATCAGTTACTTGCTAACATCGGATAACATTCAAATACTGGCCAMCTCTGAAACTCACTTAGATAATTCCTTAGATCAGCTATTCCCAAACTGGGGTACACGTACCCGCAGGGGAACGCGCAATGATGTCGGAGGTATTCCAAATAAAATGTGATTCACATTCCATCAATTTTGGGAAACATTTTTTCTTCACATTTTCAAACAGTCCATTTATATTTTCCAACGAGGCTATACATTTGTGTGTTTTTTTTCTCTCGCCTGAGTAGCCTCGTTTTACTGCCAAAAATTATATTAAACCATCTAGTGTTCAGCGAAATAACAACACAACCTGAAATACAGGTAGCCTAGTCAAATAATGAACATCCAGGCCTCCCGGGTGGCGCAGTGGTCTAGGGCACTGCATCGCAGTGCTAACTGCGCCACCAGAGTCTCTGGGTTCGCCGCCCAGGCTCTGCCGCAGCCGGCCGCGACCGGGAGGTCCGTGGGGCGACGCACAATTGGCTAGCGTCGTCCGGGTTAGGGAGGGTTTGGCCGGTAGGGATATCCTTGTCTCATCGCGCTCCAGCGACTCCTGTGGCGGGCCGGGCGCAGTGGCGCGCTAACCAAGGGGCCAGGTACACGGTGTTTCACGGTGTTGGAGGCGCGGTGTGTTAAGAAGCAGTGCGGCTTGGTTGGTTGTGCTTCAGAGGACGCATGGCTTTCGACCTTCGTCTCTCCCGAGCCCGTACGGGAGTTGTAGCGATGAGACAAGATAGTAATTACTAGCGATTGGATACCACAAAAAGGGGGGAGAAAATGGGATAAAAAAAAATTAAAAAAAATAAAATAAAATTATGAACATCCAATCACATTAACCGTTACTCTCTCGCAGGAATTCCACTAATGGTCTGTATGGCTACAGCCAAACGTAGTTGCTGCCATGTTTTGTATCTGTACTGATGGCGCAAAAGCCATGACAGGGAGACATAGTGGAGTGGTAATGCGCGTGCAAGCAGTTGCTCCAGACACCACTTGGGTACACTGCAGCATCCACCCGAGAGGCTCTTGCTGCCAAGGGAATGCCTGACAGCTTGAAAGATGTTTTGGACACTACAGTGAAAATGGTTAACTTTGTTAAAGCAAGGCCCCTGAACTCTCGTGTATTTACTGCACTATGCAATGATATGGCGCAGTGACCATGTAACACTTTTACAACATACGTGCGTTGGTTATCAAGGACAAATTATTGACAAAAAAAATTTCATTGAGAGACGAGTTTAAAGTTTTCTTTCCTGACCATCATTTTCACTTGTCTGACCGCTTGCATGATGATGAGTTTCTCACACGACTGGCCTATCTTAGTGATATTTTTTCTCGCCTGAATGATCTGAATCTAGGATACAGGGACTCTCCTGTATCAATATTCAATGTGCGGGACAAAATTGAGGATATGATTAAGAAGTTGGAGCTCTTCTCTGTCTGCATTAACAAGGACAACAGACAGGTCTTCCATCATTGTATGATTTTTTTTGTATGAAGCTTATGGACAATGTCAAGTATTAGCTCTGACAAATTTGAAAACCCTAGTCATTGGCGACTCCATTACCCGCAGTATTAAACTTACAACGAATCATCCAGCGATCATACACTGTTTACCAGGGGCAGGGCTACCGACGTTAAGGCTAATCTGAAGATGGTGCTGGCTAAGTGTAGAGAGTATAGGGATATTGTTATCCACGTCGGCACCAACGATGTTAGGATGAAAACAGTCAGAGGTCACAAGCGCAACATAGCTTCATCGTGTAAATCAGCTAGAAAGATGTGTTGGCATCGAGTACTTGTCTCTGGCCCCCTCCCAGTTAGGGGAGATGAGCTCTACAGCAGAGTCTCACAACTCAATCGCTAGTTAAAAACTGTTTTTCTGTCCCTCCCAAAAGATAGAATTTGTAGATAACTGGCCCTCTTTCTGGGACTCACCCACAAACAGGACCAAGCCTGGCCTGCTGAGGAGTGACGGACTCCATCCTAGCTGGAGGGGTGCTCTCATCTTATCTACAAACATAGACAGGGCTCTAACTCCCCTAGCTCCACAATGAGATAGGGTGCAGGCCAGGCAGCAGGCTGTTAGCCGGCCTGACAGCTTAGTGGAGTCTGCCACTAGCACAGTCAGTGAAGTCAGCTCAGCTATCCCCATTGAGACCGTGTCTGTGCCTCGATCTAGGTTGGGCTAAACTAAACATGGCGGTGTTCGCCTTAGCAATCTCACTGGAATAAAGACCTCCTCCATTCCTGTCATTATTGAAAGAGATTGTGATGTCTTACATCTCAAAATAGGGCTACTTAATGTTAGATCCCTCACTTCCAAGGCAGTTATAGTTAATGAACGAATCATTGTTCATAATCTTGACGTGATTGGCCTGACTGAAACATGGCTTAAGCCTGATGAATTTACTGTGTTAAATGAGGCCTCACCTCCTGGTTACACTAGTGACCATATCGCCGGCGCATCCAGCAAAGGCTTGGCGGTTGCCAACATTTACAATTGCAAATTTCAATTTACAAAAAAAACGGCTGTGTTTTTATCTTTTGAGCTTCTAGTCATGAAAACTATGCAGCCTACTCAATAACTTTTTATAGCTACTGTTTACAGGCCTCCTGGGCCATATACAGCGTTCCTCATGGAGTTCCCTGAATTCCTATCGGATCTTGTAGTACATTTTTGGTGACTTTAATATTCACTTGGAAAAATCCACAGACCCACTCCAAAAGGCTTTCGGACCCTTCATCGACTCAGAGGGTTTTGTCTAACATGTATCCGGATCTACTCACTGCCACAGTCATACTCTGGACCTAGTTTTGTCCCGTGGAATAAATGTTGTGGATCTTAATGTTTTTCCTCATAATCCTGGACTATCGGACCACCATGCAACAAATAACCCCAACCAAGGATCATCAAAAGCCATGCTATAAATTCTTGGACAACCTAAAGATTCCTAGATGTCCTTCCAGACTCCCTCCACCTACCCAAGCACGTCAGAGTACAAAAATCAGTTAACCACCTAACTGAGGAACTCAATTTAATCTTGCGTAATACCTCTGGAAGCTGACTGCATGTCAGTCGCACCACTAAAAACAAAAAAGATTTGTCATAAGAAACTAGCTCCCTGGTATACAGAAAATACCCGAGCTCTGAAGCCAYCTTCCAGAAAATTGGAATGGAAATGGCGTTACAACAAACTGGAAGTCTTCCGACTAGCTTGGAAAGACAGTACTGTGCAGTATCACTGCTGCTCGATCATCCTATTTTTACAACTTAATTGAGGAAAATAAGAACAATCCAAAATGTATTTTTGATACTGTCACAAAGCTAACTAAAAAGCAGCATTCCCAAAGAGAGGATGACTTTCACTTCAGCAGTGATAAATTCATGAACTTCTTTGATCATTAGAAAGCAAATTACAGACTCCTCTTTAAATCTGTGTATTCCTCCAAAGCGCAATTGTCCTGAGTCTGCACAACTCTGCCAGGACCTAGGATCAAGGGAGATATTCAATTCTTTTAATATTATATCTCTTGACACATTGATGAAAATAATCATGGCATCTAAACCTTCAAAATGCATACTGGAGCCCTATTCCAACTAAACTACTGAAAGAGCTGCTTCCTGTGCTTGGCCCTCCTATGTTGAACATAATAAATGGCTCTCTGTCCACCGGATGTGTAACAAACTCACTAAAAGTGGCAGTAATAAAGCCTCTCTTGAAAAAGCCAAACCTTGACCCAGAAAATATAAAAAACTATCAGTCTATATTGAATCTTCCATTCCTCTCAACAACAAAAAAAATTAAAAGCTGTTGCACAGCAACTCACTGCCTTCCTGAAGACAAACAATGTATACGAAACGCTTCAGTCTGGTTTTAGAACCCATCATAGCACTGAGACTGCACTTGTGAAGGTGTTAAATTACCTTTTAATGGCGTCAGACCGAGGCTCTGCATCTGTCCTCGTGCTCCTAGACCTTAGTGCTGCTTTTGATACCATCGGTCGTCACATTCTTTTGTAGGGATTGGAAACCCAAATTGGTCTACACGGACAAGTTCTGGCCTGGTTTAGATCTTATCTGTCGGAAAGATATCAGTTTGTCTCTGTGGATGGTTTGTGAACTGTAAATTCCGGTGTTCCTCAAGGTCTGTTTTAGGTCCACTATTAGTATTACCTATATATTTAACGTCTTGGTGATGTCATTTGGAAACATAATTTTAACTTTCACTGCTATGCGGATGACACACAGTTGTACATTTCGATGAAACATGGTGAAGCCCCAAAATTGCACTCCCTGGAAGCCTGTGTTTCAGACATAAGGAAGTGGATGGCGGCAAATGTTCTACTTTTAAACTCGGACAAACAGAGATGCTAGTTCTAGGTCCCAAGAAACAAAGAGATCTGTTGAATCTGACAATTAATCTTGATGGTTGTAGAGTCATCTCAAATAAAACTGTGAAGGACCTCGGCGTTACTCTGGACCCTGATCTCTCTTTTGACTAACAGCTTTTTTCCATCTACGTAACATTGCAAAAATCAGAAGATTTCTGTCCAAAAATGATGCAGAAAAATGTATCCATGCTTTTGTCACTTCTAGGTTAGACTACTGCAATGCTCTACTTTCCGGCTACCCGGATAAAGCACTAAACAAACGTCAGTTAGTGCTAAACACG
Organism: Salvelinus sp. IW2-2015; assembly: GCF_002910315.2. Lineage (NCBI taxonomy): Eukaryota > Metazoa > Chordata > Actinopteri > Salmoniformes > Salmonidae > Salvelinus > Salvelinus sp. IW2-2015. The sequence continues at coordinate 16,202,088 of NC_036855.1, forward strand.
GCTGCTAGAACCTTGACTAGAGCCAATAAATTTGATCATATTACTCCAGTGCTAGCCTCTTTACACTGGCTTCTTGTTAAGGCAAGGGCTGATTTCAAGGTTTTACTGCTAACCTACAAAGCATTACATGGGCTTGCTCCTACCTATCTTTCCGATATGGTCCGAATGATTCTGAATGATCGGCTATGAAAAGCCAACTGACATTTACTCTTGAGGTGCTGACTTGTTGCACCCTCTACAACCACTGTGATTATTATTATTTGACCCTGCTGGTCATCTATGAACGTTTGAACATCTTGGCCATTTTCTATTATCATCTCTACCCGGCACAGCCAGAAGAGGACTGGCCACCCCTCATAGCCTGGTTCCTCTCTAGGTTTCTTCCTAGGTTCCGGCCTTTCTAGGGAGTTTTTCCTAGCCACCATGCTTCTACGCCTGCATTGCTTGCTGTTTGGGGTTTTAGGCTGGGTTTCTGTACAGCACTTTGTGACATCAACTGATGTAAGAAGGGCTTTATAAATACATTTGATTGATTGAAGACAGAGCTACAGGGTGACAGGACAGACAGCTGATCATCCTCACAGTGGCAGACCACGTGTAACAACACCTGCACAGGATTGGTACATCCGAACATCACACCTGCGGTATAGGTACAGGATGGCAACAACAACTGCCCGAGTTACACCAGGAATGCACAATCCCTCCATCAGTGCTCAGACTGTCCGCAATAGGCTGAGAGAGGCTGTACTGAGGGCTTGTAGGCCTGTTGTAAAGGCAGGTCCTCACCAGACATCACCGGCAACAACGTCGTCTATGGGCACAAACCCACCATCGCTGGACCAGACAGGACTGGCAAAAAGTGCTCTTCAATGACAAGTCGCAGTTTMGTCTCACCGGGGGTGATGGTCGGATTCGCGTTTATCGTCGAAGGAATGAGCGTTACACCGAGGCCTGTACTCTGGAGAAGATCAATTTGGAGGTGGAGGGTCCGTCATGGTCTGGGGCGGTGTGTCACAGCATCATCGTCTGGGACCTGTTGGATCGGAGGGTGAGGGCCATTCCCCCCAGAAATGTCCGGGAACTTGCAGGTGCCTTGGTGGAAGAATGGGGTAACATCTCACAGCAAGAACTGGCAAATCCGGTGCAGTTCATGAGGAGGAGATGCACTGCAGTACTTATTTTCCACCATAATTTGCAAATAAATTCATTAAAAATCCTACAATGTGATTTTCAGGATTTTTTTTCTCTAATTTTGTCTGTCATAGTTGAAGTGTACCTATGATGACAATTACAGGCCTCTCTCATCTTTTTAAGTGGGAGAACTTGCACAATTGGTGGCTGACTAAATACTTTTTTGCCCCACTGTATCTCCTAATAACTTGCTACACGGAGGCTCTAGCTCTATGACTAGCTCTATGACTTTGATAACTTGGGACTGGAAGACAACAACAACAAGCTACATGCGCCACTCTCTTTAAAAGCAAGAGGGCCACCAACATAAATGACACAATTTTCTCTCTCCAAGGGAAATGTGATGTAGACCCTCCATCTGCATTGTGAATTCACATGGAATTTTATTAATTTGTGTTATCGTTTTAATGGAAAAAACAATCAAAAGATGTCTGATTAAACATAAGAAATATTTTCCATTTGTCACATCCCTGATATCTGTTACAAAAAGAAGGCRACATTTTGTGCGATTGTCATTGCGCAATGCTGTGCATCGTCATCACATACTCCAGGCTGCAGGAGCCTACCCATTTGGCTCGCGTGTCCAAGTTTCATTACCGCAAGTTAAATGGCCATATAATTAAAACAATGTCACGATATTCTATTGGCTTTTTCACTGTGGGAAAGGGGCAGAAATACCTGTCATGTTGATATGCTTTTCAGTTTACTTCCATGACTGGTTTCACATTCCTCTCCAAAATCATCTAAAACAATTGCTATTTGTATTTATAATCCCCTTACCCAAACAGATTGCTCATTTACCTAGCTCTTATCACAGAATTGTGTTAATTCTTTCAGGAAAAATTAAGTAGATGTTTTCCCTCTTGAGAGTGACAGGCCAAGCATATCTTTAACAATAAATACATATTATTTTAATCCAGTTTTTTTCCACCATGATCTGACTTCATTTTCAATCAGTATTTCCTTATAAACATAGGTACATCTTAAAGGGGCAATCTGGCATTGGTACATCCATTTTTGGGACTTTTAAATTAATAACAGTGCCTTCAAAAAAAAAAATGCGGACATTGAATATCCCTTTGAGCATGGTGAAATTATTAATTACACTGTCACGTTCTGACCTTTATTTCCTTTGTTTTGTCTTTATTTAGTATGGTCAGGGCGTGAGTTGGGGTGGGCAGTCTATGTTTGTATTTCTATGTTTTCCTATTTCTGTGTTTGGCCTGATATGGTTCTCAATCAGAGGCAGGTGTTTTGTGTTGTCTCTGATTTGGGAACCATATTTAGGTAGCCTGTTTTGTGTTGGTGGTTGTCTTCAGTCTTCGTGTGTCTGCACCAGACAGAACTGTTTCGGTTTTTCACATTTGTTGTTTTTTGTATTTTGAGTGTTCACTTTGATTAAACAAGATGAACAATTACCACGCTGCACATTGGTCCTCCGATCCTTCTAATTTCTCCTCCTCAGACGAGGAGGAAGACGAAAGCCGTTAAATACACTTTGGATGGTGTATCAATACACCCAGTCACTACAAAGATACAGGTGTCCCTCCTAACTCAGCTGCCGAAGAGGAAAGAAACCACTCAGGGATTTCAACATGAGGTCAATGGTGACTTTAAACAGTTACAGAGTTTAATGGCTGTGATATCAGAAAACTGAGGATGGATCAAAAACATTGTGACAAGAATGTGACTAACCTAAATGACAGAGTTGAAAGAAGGAAGTCTGTAAAGAATGTATGTCCTGAATACAAAGCGTTCTCATCGATGGGGCTGTAGTGGAGCAGGTTGAGAGCTTCAAATTCCTTGGTGTCCACATCAACAACAAATTAGAATGGTCCAAACACACCAAGACAGTCGTGAAGAGGGCACGACAAAGCCTATTCCCCCTCAGGAAACTAAAAAGTTTTGGCATGGGTCCTGAGATCCTCAAAAGGTTCTACAGCTGCAACATCGAGAGCATCCTGACCGGTGGCATCACTCACTGCCTGGTACGGCAATTGCTCGGCCTCCGACCGCATGGCACTTCAGAGGGTGGTGCGTTCATGTACATACATGTACATTCATGTACATACTACCTCAATTGGCCCGACCAACTAGTGCTCCCGCACATTGGCTAACCGGGCTATCTGCATTGTGTCCCACCACCCACCAACCCCTCTTTTTACGCTACTGCTACTCTCTGTTCATCATATATGCATAGTCACTTTAACCATACCTACATGTACATACTACCTCAATAAGCCTGACTAACCGGTGTCTGTATATAGCCTTGCTACTCTTATTTTCAAATGTCTTTTTACTGTTGTTTTATTTCTTTACTTACCAACACACACACACCTTTTTCACACTATTGGTTAGAGCCTGTAAGTAAGCATTTCACTGTAAGGTCTACACCTGTTGTATTCGGCGCACGTGACAAATACGTGACAAATGATTTGATTTGATTATGTTTGGGGAAAATCCAACACAACACATCACTGACTACCACTCTTCATATTTTCAAGCATGGTGATGGCTGCATCATGTTATGGGTATGCTTGTCATCGGCAACGACTAGCAAGTTTTTTTWWAAATAAAAATAAACGGAATAGAGCTAAGCACAGGCAAAAATCTTAGAGGAAAGCCTGGTTCAGTCTGCTTACCAACAGACACTGGGAGACAAATTCACCTTTCAGCTGGACAATAACTAAAAACACAAGGCCTAAAATACACTGGAGTTGCTTACCAAGACGACATTGAATGTTCCTGAGTCACAGTTTTGACTTAAATTGGCTTGAAAATGTATTGACTCAGGGGTGTGAATACTTATGTAAATTAAATATTTCTGATTTCATTTTCCATAGATGTGCCCCAAAAAAATCCCCAAATATGCTTTAACTTTGTCATTATGGGGTATTGTGTGTAGATAGGTGAGGATTTTTTAAATGTAATCAATTTTGAATTCAGGCTGTAACACATTTTTTTTTGAATAAATCAAGGGTTGTGAATACTTTCTGAAGGCACTGTACTGTATATTTACCCATTGATTATTGAAGAATATAAATGCCTCATGAGATTAGTTCAACTGTCATACCCCATTAGAACCCAAGATATAAGATTGTTTAACTCCATTGTTTGTAAACAATATCATTGTAATCAAACACGATATAGCCTCAAATCATGGTAAAAAGTATCATTTTAATATCATGAATGGTCAGTCCATGCATTCATAGCTCTGTCTATGAATTTGACAGTGGTTACATTTCTCCAGCCCAATCCATCAGCTTTTTAACAAAACAGTGGTGGGGTGTGATTTTTATTGTTTTAACTGCAGAATGCCCCTTTAACAACCAGAAGGTAATTATGGAGATTACAGGATCTTCCGGCCTTGATGGTACAGGCCTGTCAGTGTCCACTTGGCTTTATTAGCCTCAGTCCTTTCTGCCACGCTCCTGAATCGTGCCTTCTCCAGGTGTGGTCCTCTCCCCCTCTCTCTCGTCTCCCACCTCTCCACCCCTCTCTATCGTCTCCCCCCTCTCCACCCCTCTCATCTTGTGTCCCCTTGACCCTGGAGCACTCCAGACCCACTGCCTGCCAATAACAGTCCCACCATTCCTCACCCTCCACCAACTGACACACTTCCAGAAAAATGTAACCTTGTTCCCTCACATTTCTCTAATGCCTCTGCCATTTCCTACAGTCCATGCTCCATTGTCCTGAAATGGTCTCTCTCTCTCTCTCTCTCTCTCTCTCTCTCTCTCTCTCTCTCTCTCTCTCTCTCTCTCTATGTCTTTATACAGCTAAAAAGAATTCTACCTCACTTTCTCCACCCACCTCTCCCTCTCTCCACTTGTATCTCTCATGTTTTGGTTGTGGGTCGGCCCCAGCCTTGACATGTCTCCAAGTGTGACGTAAATGAGCCTAACCTAAAGCACAGACAGGTGTAATGGGGTTGATACCATACAGTTCCTATTACAGTAAAATAATTCATATTACATCGTCAAGGCATTGAGCGAACAAAATTAACAAATTATAATGCAGTTGCAGGAGGAATATGTGTGTGGCAAAACAAGTAAAGGCGTGTCATTTCCCCGAGGTTGTCTTTACATCTCAATCAAAGCAGTAGCCCTCCCCCTGAATCTGTGGTACTGTGCTCTTCCATATCAGCTCTAACTCCGTGTTTATCAAACCTCTGGGTGTTATCAAAGAGAGAGGATATTGGACTTTTAGTTCTGATAAGAAAACATGGCTCAGAGTGTGGCGTTTCTAAAGGGCAGCTTCCGCTACAGTGGGCCGACCAAAACCTAATGCTGCCAGAGCCTGAAATTAACCCCCCACTCTCCAATTAACATATCTCTCCTCTCTACTGAATGTTACTATACTATAACTTGGTTCTGAATATTTTGATCTTGACAATGTTGATGATTTTGTGGATGTTATTGTGTCATCATAATGCATTGAATTGTGTTTACTGCATTTGTCATGGTATGACCCATTTCTCTATTGTGAGTGGTAGATGCAAATAGAAGTATTGATGAGAGTTGTTATTATGTTAGCTATTCACATAATCTCCCCCTCTAAGGCCCTTGTTACACTACACTAATTAAACAACACATACTAGTCTGAGGAAAGATACTTGTGTAGTGTAATGAGGCAGATCTAGATTCAAATCTCTCTTCGAGAGATGTTTCCCAAACTACCTCTGGGTTTTAGGGTGGATTTATATTAGTAAAATATGTGTAGTAAGATCTATATCCCGCTTCAACATCAGATTTTCTACTTTTCTTTTTACACTATCCTTACTTTAGCCTTGGATGTGGTGTGGCCTTAAGCCACATTCCTGCTTCATGTGTGTGTGCCTATTAGCCTACCGTAAATACCATAGTATATAGACAAACAAAATAAGGATAGCAATTCAAACTATACAAGAGCTTCTCATCTAAACCATATTGCACATGCAACAATTCGCAAAAGTGTAGATATTTTAAAAGCCTTTAATTTTCAATTTGGCTAACAGAGCAAAAATCTTGTCTATTGGTATTAAGATCCTTAAGGTAATTATTGCAGGGACGTGGTGTGGGAGAGCCATTGTCTTTACACTATACCACTAAAACGGGATTATGTAGTGTAGATGTCTCCCACACTACCTCCGGAGGTAGAACCTTGATCCGCCATTTACACTATAAAAGTATATTTCCTGGGACTCCTATGAGTCGTCAAAGTAGTGTAGCGTAAAGAGGCCCCTAGTGTGGGGGACATTGACACCACATACCCACCTCTGAGTGGTATAGTGTAAAGACAATGGCTCTCCCACACCACATATCCCTGCAAGAATTACCTTAATACCAGTAGACAACATTTTTGCTCTTCCACACCATGTGCCTGCAATAATTACTTAATTACCTCAATACCAGTAGACAGCATTTTTTCTCTGTTAGCCAAATTGAAAATTAAAGGGTAGGAAGCATGCGTTTTTACTCACCCTAGTAACAACACAGTGTGGTCAATGACTTAGTAACTTCGTTGTGGTCATGATCTGGTCACCTATAACTACAAACATAGTTATGTTTAGGGGGTTTTACATATTTATTAACTTATTTCCGGATATCTTCTGAACTACCCACAATGCTCTATTTCTCAAAGTCATATGGAGGATCTACTATGTGTTAACTAGCTCGAGTTGGCTAATGTTAGCCACTAGTCATGCAGACTGAGTGTTGGCAGTGGTGCGCTACAATCCACCAATCATGAGGAGGTGTGTTGTAAACAACCAATCAGATTCTCCACACATCAGGGCTCCGTGAATAGGCTACCAGCGTGTTTCATTCTTGGCTTAGTACTAGCACGCTATAATATCTGACTGTGCTGTTGTGATCATTTTCATCTGTTTGGAGCTTCTCTCCGAAGCGCCTCTCTCCGGGGCTTTTTTTTTTAGCTAACTCAGCCGTCAATCAGTAAGTCTCCGCTCTCTCTACTTTATATCTGCTGGATTTGTTTGTGTTCTGTGGGTTCCTGTCTGTGTTAGACTAGTTGGTGTTGTTCTCTGGCTTACTACTTCGCTATATTGACAGTGGTGGTTGGCTAGCTAGTCTAGTTAGCTGGCTAGGCTAGCTAGCAGTCTAAAATAGCTAACTTTAGCTGACTGGCTTGCTGGCTTGCTGGCTAAGATAACTGCATATGCCGGTAACATTATTTGATAACTGGTTAATGTAGGTGTAAGCTAGGTGTTGATAGCAACTGGCTGACTCATGCAGTGCTAATGTAACTTAAGTAGGCTGATGGGGCTAACATTAGCAGGCTAGTTGGCTAGCAAACTTGCGAGACGATTTGTAGCAATAAATTCCTAAAGTATTTGCTTGTAAGTTGGCTGAAAATGTAATTGAAACCAGTAGTCATGAGTGCAAAATGATTTTCTTTAATTTGAAGTTATACATTTGAAGTTAATTATTTAAGTTGGAGTTTACATTATAGGGAATAGGCTGGCTTGCCGGGTCCTGAATATAACGGGTCCTGAATATTATTTTGTTTGTCTATTTACGGTATGCTAATAGGCGCACTCACACATGAAGCAGGAATGTGGCTTTGGCCACACCACATCTGAGGCTGAAGTAAGGATAGTGTAAACTGAAAAGTTGCAAATCTGATGTTGAAGAGAGATAGATCTTACTACACATATTTTAACTAATGTAAATGCAACCTTTATCCTTTGTTATCCCTGCATGATACGTCTCCATTGAAAGGGACTTCACACGCTCAGACTTGAATGGACCTGAGAGTGGAGGTCAGTCAGTGAAGGCTTGGGGGGAATCTTGTCAGGGGAGAGAAGAGGGGCTGCTGTTAGAAAAGCCTGTCAAATGCCCCTCACCTCACGCAGCCTTGAGCAGATAAGTGGGTCCTCTCCTATAGCCCACTCCTTGGACAAATCACACACATGATGCAAGCAGCAGCTCCACTGACAATCACACACATGATGCAAGCAGCAGCTCCACTGGCAATCACACTCATGATGCAAGCAGCAGCTCCACTGACATCACACACATGATGCAAGCAGCAGCTCCACTGACAATCACACACATGATGCAAGCAGCAGCTCCACTGACAATCACACTCATGATGCAAGCAGCAGCTCCACTGACAATCACACACATGATGCAAGCAGCAGCTCCACTGACAATCACACACATGATGCAAGCAGCAGGTCCACTGGCAAATAAGTCTGGCAGCACAACCGATTGGCAAACATACTGCAAATTGAGAACTCATGCGGCTAAACGGAATAAAAAGAAGAAGAGGCTATACTATGAAACAAAAGATACATGATAAAAGATTTGGAGCACCTTAAATTAAATTTGGGGCAAAAAGTCAAACTCAGCTCCATTCATTCATTGAATTAGACGGCCCATTCATCACAAAACCCACTGATATTGCCAACTACTTTATAGATTTTTGGGCAAGATTAGCAAACTTAGGCATGACATGCCAGCAACAAACGCTGACACTACACATCTAAGTATATCTGACCAAATTATGAAACATATGCATTGAAATGTTTTATTCTGTAAAATGAGTGTGAAAGAGGTGAAAAAATTATTGTTGTCTATCAACAATGACAAGGCACCGAGGTCTGACAACTTGGATGGAAAATTACTCATAATAGCGAACAATTTTTCCACTCCTATTTGCCATATATTCAATTTAAGCCTACTAGAAAGTTTGTGCCCTCAGGCCTGGAGGGAAGCAAAAGTCATTCGGGCTACCCAAGAATAGTAAAGCCCTCTTTATTGACTCAAATAGCCAGCACGCTTATAGGGAAGGACATTCAACAAGCACATCACTTACACAAATGACTGATGATTGGCTGAGAGAAATTGATGTAAAAAGATTGTGGGGACTGTTTTGTTAGACTTCAGTGTGGCTTTTGACATTATCGATTATAGTTTGCTGCTGGAACAAATGTATGCGTTATGGCTGTACACCCCCTGCTATATTGTGGATAAAGAGTTACCTGTCCAACAGAACACAGAGGCTGTTCTTTAATGGAAGCTTCTCCAACATGATCCAGGTAAAATCAGGAATTCCCCAGGGCAGCTGTCTAGGCCCCTTTTTTTTCAATCTTTACTAACGACATGCCACTGGCTTTGAGCCTGTATACGGATGACTCAACACTATACATGTCAGCTACTACAGCAACTGAAATGACTGCAACACTTAACAAAGAGCTGCAGTTAGTTTCAGAATGGGTGGCATGAATAAATTAGTCCTAAATATTTTCAAAACTAAAAGCATTGTGTTTGGAACAAATTATTCACTAAACTTTAAACCTCAACTAAATCTTGTAATGAATAATGTGGAAATTMAGCAAGTTGAGGTGACTAAACTGCTTGGAGTAACACTGGATTGTAAACTATCATAGTCAAGACATATTGTAGCTAAGATGGGGAGAAGTCTGTCCATAATAAAGCACTGCTCTGCATTCTTAAAATTAACAGCACTATCAACAAGGCAGGTCCTACAGGCCCTAGTTTTGTCGCACCTGGACTACTGTTCAGTCGTGTGGTCAGGTGCCACAAAGAGGGAATAACGATAATTGCAATTGGTTCAGAACAGGGCAGCACAGCTGGCCCTTGGCTGTAGACAGAGAGCTAACATCAATAATATGCATGTCAATCTCTCTTGGTACAACGTGGAGGAGAGATTGACTTCATCACTACTTGTATTTGTGAGAGGTATTGACATGTTGAATCCACCGACCTGTCTGTTTGAATTACTTGCAAACAGCTCGGACGTCCATGCATACCCCACAATACATGCCACCAGAGGTCTCTTCACAGTCCCCAAGTTCAGAACAGACRATGGGAGGCGCACAGTACTACATAGAGCCATGACTACATGGAACTCTATTCCACATCAAGTAACTAATGCAAGCAGTAAAATTAAATTTGTTAAAAACAGATAAAAATTTATTTTATGGAACAGCAGGGACTGTGAAGAGACACAAACACAGGCACAGACACATGTATACACACAATAACATACGCACTATACACACACACGTACACATGGATGTTGTGTTGTAGATATGTGGTAGTAGAGTAGTGGCCTGAGGGCACACGCTTAATGTGTCATGAAGTCTATTGTGAATGTATTGTAATGTTTTAAAAATGGTAGAACTGACTTAATTTTGCTGGACCCCAGGAAGAGTATGGAGGGGATCCATAATAACTACAAATACAAACTATCGATCAACCTCCTAAACAGGACCATGAATCTGCCGATCATGTGTTTCTCATCTCTCCTCCTCTTCTCTGACTATAGTAAGGACAATTTATACCTATTATAGTAGATATGAATTGCTTAACATTTGAATATGCATTGCATTATTCCCTATAGCTTTAGCATTTAGGTTCTACCAAAGGTACAGTATACTGTGACCCTGTTCCTGCACTTTAGTTACACCTAAATGTAGATGATCATAATTCATGTTGTCTAGGTACAGATCATTCTCTATCTGATTTGACATGCAGGAACAGTTTGTTTTTGTGTGTGTGAATGATAGTCGCAAAACAAATTAGACTGGATGTTGGGGGATGGATCAGGGACACACAGATTAGGCCCATCCAAAATCTGTTGACGAGCTTCAAATGCCAGAGAGTGTGCATTCCAAAAACACTACTCTCTTAGAAAAAAGGGCTCCAAAAGGGTTATTCGGCTGTCACTATAGGAGAACCCTTTTGGTTCCAGGTAGAACTATTTTGGGTTCCATAATGAACCCTCTGTGTAAAGGGTTCTACATGGCACTCAAATAATGCTTGACATGACAACAATCTCACAGTTGCATAACGTTCACATTTATTTGGTTTCAAATCCTAACACATTCTAAACATGCATTCAACACGTATGGATCACATTCATCACAGGTAGTAACAAGAGCAGAGGAGAAAGGTTTTTCAAAAGATTTTTAAAAAACAAAAAAAACATGGCAGATAAAAATGTCATGTATTTCATCTGCATATCTAGTGGTATCTTCACATTCAATGGAAAAACATTAAGATGTTGTTCGCAGAGATACATTATGATTTTATCTGCTCCTCTAGTTGCCTTAGACATTCCCCATTGTGGGCTCGCTGATGAGTAGCCTCAGTGATTGAATTGTTATAACACTGAATAAGCTTGTTAAAACACTTTTATAACACAAAACTCATTCACCAGTTATTATTGAGAGGAGTGAGGAAAAGCATGTAAACAACAGTAAATGGCAGTTTGGCCAAAGTTACATTCTAATTGATAATCACTCACAAGCAGCATTATAAATATCAAACATGATACTGATCATTTCACTCTTTACACTTCACAAGTAGATTGTTTGGTACATCAAAACAACTATATCAATATAGTGAAGGAACACAATACATTGATTTGAATACAATACTTATTAATATGACACTACAAAGTAAACTGATTCATGTTGAGATTCCTGTCGAAATTCTTTGGTATGGTAATCATGATCATGGTAATCATGGTAATCAAGGTGGTAAATAAGATCAGTTTTTATTGATCAGTGAGGTATGATGTTGTTAATTACATAATCGATGTTGGAAAATATATGATGATCACAGAAAAAAAGTGGTTAGAGTAAATGTAAAATGTCAAGGTGGTCAAACTAACTCCCACCCACTAAGGCCTAGAAGACAGTTTGTCCTGAGGTAGCACGGAATAGCATATGAGGCAACATTTACATGCACAATAAGTAACAGTGAGAGGTAACTGGATAAAATAAGACACACAAAATAACAGAACATTGGTGCAATAACCACATTTCCATTCAAATGTTTTATGTGAGTAAAGTCATACGGTATAAAAACAAATCCTGACAGCTGTGATGGAAACAGGACGTTTCGGTACAATGTTATAAATGCCGACAGATGATTTGTTAGTTCGACATGGTGGGATCTTTTCATGTCAGTAAAATTCATTATGCAAGAAATGGTGGTGGAAACGCATTTATGCACAAATATTGATATAATAAGCATCATATCGAAGTAAACTTGGAGTCACACAATGATATGGTGTATGGTCCTCCTGCTACGACTCGGGAAATCATGCAGTTTATTAGGCCACAGATTAAATAATGTATGATGGAATGTTAAAGGTGATGAGCTTTACGCTCCTTTCCAATAAATATTGAGGGTCTGACATAATGATCGATGCTTGACTGCCGTTTGACAAATAGAAATATTCTCGCTCTTATCCATAATAATATCATAATCCGCACAGCCTAACTGCAGTGTATGTGCGAGCTGTTGGCTAGAGCACAGGTGCCAAAACCAGAATAGTCACATGTGCCATTTAGCACAACAATTTTTGTGACAAAACTTTGAAATGTAGATTTTTATTTGGTAAATGAAAATTGAAGCAAAGAAGTACATTTTCTGTGCACTACCGCAAGTCTGTTTGGTGGAAACACCACTGGTGGGAAATGCGCATATTTTCTTTATGCGGATTTTAGAATATCTGCAAGAAAATCTGTCACCAATTGGATGGAAACCTAGCTATTGAAAACAATGAATATTATTTTTTTTAAAGCATTACCTGTGTGAAAGTAAGATACGTGATGACACAAAAAGAGGTAGTTTCAGTATAGAAATTGCAAATAACATATCCATTATCGGTGAAAACACATTCTAGAAAATAATAGAATACTAATGAGAATGTAATACATGTATTTCAAAACATGAAAGTGGCAAACAGTCGTGGAGGTGGCTGTAAGGTAGGTAACAATGTGACGTTAGATTTTAAAAGCGACTGCTAGGAATGATCTGCCACTAAGGGTCTATATTTACGTATGATGGCCATAGTGACACTGTATGGGGACAGCAGCACTGGGCTAGGGTCTCACACACATGTCCCCTAAGAAGTTCTGATCCCTGAGTTTAGGCGTGCCATGTGTACTAAGCCCCCCAGACCAGTGGCTGGCTGCTCCCCACCATGACTGGAACATTTAAATGTTCTCGGGCTTTGTTTACTGATGGTAAACTCAAAGAAAAGTAGAAAGCCACAATGTGTGACTCCCTTCTAATATCTGAGGTGAAACCTTATCACTTCTGTTCCAAAGGATACTGGGGAATACAATAAAGGCTTTGCATATGGAAAGATCATGCATAAATATGCATATACAGTGCATTCAGAAAGTATTCAGACACCTTGACTATTTTCACATTTTGTTATATTACCGCCTTATTCTAAAATGGATTAAATAAAAAAAATCTCATCATTCTACACACAATACCCCATAATAACAAAGCAAAAAAAATGTACATAATAATTCAGACCCTTTGCTATGAGACCTGAAATTGAGCTCAGATGCATCCTGTTTCCATTGGTCATCCTTGAGATGTTTCTACAACTTGATTGGTGTCCACCTGTAGTAAATTCAATTGATTTGGAAAGGTACACACCTGTCTATATAAGGTCCCACAGCTGACAGTGCATGTCAGAGCAAAATCCAAACCATGAGGTCGAAGGAATTGTCCGTAGAGCTCCAAGACAGGATTGTGTTGAGGCACAGATCTGGGGAAGGGTACCAAAACATTTCTGCAGCATTGAAGGTCCTCAGGAAAACAGTGGCCTCCATCATTATTAAATGGAACAAGTTTGGAACCACCAAGACTCTTCCTAGAGCTGTCCGCAAACTGAGCAATCGGGGGATAAATGTCTTGGTCATGGAGGTGCCCAAGAACCCGATGGTCACTCTGACAGAGCTCCAGAGTTCCTCTATGGAAATGGGAGAAACTTCCAGAAGGACATCCATCTCTGCAGCACTCCACCAATCAGGCCTTTATGCTAGAGTAGCCAGACGGAAGTCACTCCTCAGTAAAAGGCACATGACAGCCCACTTGGAGTTTGCCAAAAGGTACCTAAAGGACTCTAAGACCATTAGAAACAAGATTTTCTGGTCTGATGAAACCAAGATTGAACTCTTTGGCCTGAATGCCAAGCCTCACGTCTGGAGAAAACCGGGCACCATCCCTACGGTGAAGCATGGTAGTGGCAGCATCATGCTGTGGGGATGTTTTTCAGCGGCAGTGACTGGGAGATTAGTCAGGATCGAGGGAAAGATGAACGGATCAAAGTACAGAGAGATCCTTGATGAAAACCTGCTAAAGAGTGGTCAGGACCTCAGACTGGGGCGAAGGTTCACCTTCCAACAGGACAACAAACCTAAGGACACAGCCAAGACAACGCAGGAGTGGCTTCAGGACAAGTCTCTGAATGTCCGGACTTGAACCCGATCTGACATCTCAAATACAGACTCGAGGCTGTAATCACTGCCGAAGGCGCTTCAACAAAGTACTGAGTAAAGGACTGAGTAAAGGGTCTGAATAATTACTTAAATGTGATATCTGTTTTTTCTTTTTAATAAATTTGCTTTGTCATTATGGGGTATTGTGTGTAGATTGATGAGTAAAAAAAACAATTGAATCCATTTTAGAATAAGGCTGTAAAGTAACAACATTTTGAAAAAGTCAAGATGTCTGAATACTTTACGAATGCACTGTATATTTACCGGTTTCACAGGTGCCTGCCATTGGTTAATTCACTCTCTGCATATATCATTCTATTCATCAAATCCGTGTTTTTGGTAATAGTAAAAGTTATCAATTTGTAAACACTTTAGAATTGTAATATCAATACCATAAACATTATTTCCTTTGGAACTGTGACGTCAAGGTGATAGAATCACATCCAACATCCATCAGAAAGAATTAAAAATAAAACAAATGATAGGGGTCTTTTTCACTCCAAAAAACTAAATACATGAAATGTATCACAACAAAACATGGAAAGGTGGCTAATTGAAACTACTGAAACAAAGAACACTGCATTGGTGAAATTATTCAAAGCGTGGTTCAGGACATTAGATGGTACAGTATAGTACAGTGTTAAGGCTAAGAAGATATAGACAGACTAGTCTAGACCCAGTGATGGAGGCAGCAATCGTAAGCCCACCTGTTGATTGAGGTTAGCTTGGTTATACTCAGAGTGGAAAAGGGACCTCTCTGACCTTACTGATGTTAAGTCCTGTCTCCGACCATCTTCAGACAAATAAGCTAAACACTGAACTGGGAGCAACAGTTAAAGTCTTAAAACATGCCCTTAAACAACAGCCACTTTCATAAAACAGAAAAAACTGAAAAATAAAACACTTTCTAAAAGGACCTACAATGTCCAGAATTCTACAATTAAGAATCCTACAAGTACATCAGCATAGTGATCACTGAGTAACTCATGAATGCAATACATAACACTCACTTTACCCTGTTTAAATACCGGTCCACAAGGACCTGAGAGAGAGGAGAATACGGGGTGGGCACTTTGCCATTGTAATGGTCAAAGAATGTCTCCTGCCTCACCACAGCATGCATAAAAGAGAGTCATTGCAAGGACTGCATTGCTCCAAAGTTTTAAACAATGGTTGTTATGAAACGGCTAACGGCTGGTTGAAATGATCATCTCATACTTCATAAATAAAGAACCTATTTCTTTATATAGCTTTTTTAAACAATGTGTGCAAGCCAGAAGTAACCTCTAGTCTGTCAACCCAGACCAGATTAATAGACCCTAATGCCCCTAATGTCTCCTCCATCTCTCCTCTGTTGCAGCCAAAATGTAGTCACCTGAGCATTCTAAACCCAACACTGTCTACAAATGTAGTAGTACAAATGAACAAGCCAACATTTCCTTGTAGCCTAACTGTGCGGATCGGACCACCAACCCAGTGAGCATGTGCAGAGGCTCAGGTTTGGGCAAGGAAGTACCAGTGGAGGGCTGAAAGCCAAGATGGGTTGTATGTCTGGAGGAATAGATGTGTGCAACAGGGACTAGGAGAGAAGAGAGTGGAACCCTTGTTTGTGGTGTCTCAGCCTAGGGGTTAGGATAAGAACAAGCTACACGGTCTGTCTGAGGGTCTCCCCTCTGGCTCTTACACAGATTGATTCATTTCTTATCCTGGTCCTTCATTGATAAGAAATCATTACACTGAGCTATCGACTAATCACCAATCTATGGGTGCTGCTTAAAAAACTTTGCATATCACTTTGGTCAAAACAAAATCTCATTCAAGCTAATAACAAATTTCCCCTACCCCTGCAACTAAATTTGCTCTGCAGTCTATGATTGTAGAAAATACCCGTATGCTTGTTTTCTATGAAGATCCCACAATCCAACAAAATTTAATCTCACTGAAAGACAAGGAATGTTACATTGACCAGGCCATCCCTACAGGATGTCTGTTTGTGGGTTGTATGAAAGAGTGTACAAAAATACTACAAGAAGTGAGAAAATACACCAGTACTAGTGGGAAATTCAGGACATTCATTTGTTGTTTGCGGGGTTGAATGCTTTTCTATCTTTGGTTCAATTGAATATGCAGCAATGCCTTTGGTCAATGTCATGGTAAAGGCCGACTTATCATCTATGATTCAGGAGTTTATAGCATTTACAGGGATTTGATTTAGACTGGGCAACCTCTTCATTTCAAAACGGCGAGAAAAAGGTACCTGAAAATAGCAACATCATCTTCCTGAGGTAGTCTCAAAACACTTGTCAACTCATTTATACCCATTCCCATTCCGAATAAAATAAATCTTAAAAATCTAGTTCTAACAATGGCAACACCGACACGTTGAGCAATCGGATACATATTTGTAAACTCCAAAGACCAATGCATCTATGTGCATTTAGTTTGTACAGAAGCATGTGCACAGCGTAAATCAGCATACATTCAGCTCTGTCGTGTAATAAATATATAGAGAACAAAAATTGCTTGTCACATTCACAGGAAGGGGGACCAGTCCCTTGCCCCACCCCCCAGGCAAGATTCTTGTCAAGGAGCGGTCCTGGGGCCGGGGTGCGGGGCTCAGTTTCCGGGGGAGGTACCAGTAGTAGTCGTACAGGGAGAACTTCCTGTCCTGTTGCTGATGAAGCTGGATTTGCAGGAGTGCAAAACTGCTTTAAACAAGAGGGGGAGCTGTTTCAGAGGAACGTTCACCAGCTTCCCTGGAAAGAAACACGTTTTTTACAGGGTGTGAGTACAGAACAATTATCCTGTCGCCTACCTTGCTATGGACCTTTATATTAGCATGTCATAAAATACAACGCCCTCCATGCCAATCCCCATGCCCCAACTTACCTGCCATGAAACGGATCTCTGGCAGACACATCATGATCTCAGGGAAGCGTTTGGGCTGGTGAGGGTACTTGTACTCAGTGTAGTCCTGACACACGTACCAGTAGCGCTTGTTCAGTTGCTCCAACTGGGAGACGTTAGTCAGACCGCGGATATCTGTACAGGCAAAAACACATTGAGGACAGCTTTATGTACAGTATGTGTGAGGTTTTCATCCTTTTTATTTCATAAAGCAGCAGAGCAGTTTTTGAAGTCCTGTTGGAACAGTGCTGTGTCTGGCTGGCAGTGCATGTGTGTGTGTTACCTTGGTTCAAGAAGTTGATGGCTTTCATGCAGGCGTACTCCTCGTTGCTGACCTTCAACTGGTGGAACTTGCGGAACAGATAGATCAGCCTCTCCATCAACTCCATGCTATCCTCACTGAACCTTGGGGGGGARGCATACAAAAACATGGTGAGATTGTGAAATGTGACACACACACAAACAAAACATACACAAAAAACACAAAATCAACAAGACTTCCAGCTCTCATACACACTCGCACAGGCTGCAGAAGTGGATGACTTCAAGGAAGAAAAAGTCAAAAGAGAGTAGAATCATGATAATGTGAGAGTTGATTCATAATAAGAAGATGAGGGGAAATTAAAGGGGGAGAAGTGGATTATGTCTGATCCACTACAAGTGATTAGGGACATTCATCTCACTAACTAAACATTTCCTTTAGCTTTAAGCAGGGGT
Organism: Salvelinus sp. IW2-2015; assembly: GCF_002910315.2. Lineage (NCBI taxonomy): Eukaryota > Metazoa > Chordata > Actinopteri > Salmoniformes > Salmonidae > Salvelinus > Salvelinus sp. IW2-2015. Next base: position 16,220,182 of record NC_036855.1, read on the forward strand.
GCAACTTTGGTTTTAGAAGCGGGGGGACATAATGTTGTTGTTTTTTCTCCAGTCAGATAAACACTCCAAACAGCCTACCTGACCGCTCAGAGACGTCCTCATGGTCCTAAAGCCAACTGTTGCCTCGTTTTGTATCACATTCCAATGATAAAACAGGGGGGGACAAAAATGCAATTTCAGAATGTGGGGGGGGCATGTCCCCCCATCCCCAGTGAAAATTGCGGCCATAGCTTTAAGGAGCAGATACTAAAACATGTGAAAATGAAAAACTGATCTCATCAATCTCCATGCCTGTCTCTACACTACAGCTCCCCTTAGATCTGGGTCTCTTTAACTAATATCTTTAGCACATGTGCCTACACAGCGTTTAGCACTTCCATAGTTAGTCAGACACCTTCTCCTTGAATGGGAAAACTGCAGAAAAATGGGCTATTGCAACACAACCCAGCCGTAAATTCAATAGAAAATTAGGAGCAAGTGTGCCATAAGGTCAGATAACTCTGGTCTGATTTACACACGACTAAGCCCCCACAGTATTATGGCCAATCTAGGACGGACCTGTATTTCATAATGGCKCAGACTGTGCTAGCCACAGTCCTGAGGAGTTGTCTGCTTCACGGGCCAGTTCATTTGGCACACGTCCAATGCCAATATACCCATGTGTAATGGTAGAGACATCATAGCCTTTAAAGATAGTGAACTGACAGTGTGGAATGATGGTCACTATAGGAGTTTGTTGTTGCAGAAGGAAACACAACTCAACTTTTGACATGATCCCCTCTCTTCAGAGCCCTGTTCAACTACCACACCTCCAAAAATACTACAATAAAATAAGCCTAGGTGAGCGAACAATATTGCATTGTAACCTCTGATGCATGAACACCAACACCAAATAAGAGTAGGGGCTCTCAGATAAATGGTCTCTTTCCATACATTGATAGCAAAATAAACCTATGAATGCATGGCCGGCGGGTATGGTCACCCCCAGTATCATTGTTTAACACTGACAGTGATCCTACTGCCTGGCAGTACTTGCCCCTGCAGCTCCTCATCAGAGGGAGTGTACTTGGCGGTGACGTCGGCCAGGTCTCCAAAGATCTGTGCACTGTAGATGGTGAGGCAGGACAGCAGGATCAGCTCCTGCCAGGTGGAGCTGAGTAAACAGGTGTAGTCCTCGATAGACAGCTCACAGAAGAACGGCAGCTTCTTGATCCACGAGATCTGACGAAACAGCAGCTCGTCGGCCAGACGACACAGCAGCGCAAACAACTCCACCTGAGTCACCTTGTACCTGACACACATAACAGGGAGACAGAGAGACGCGGATGTGAATATCAACAGGATTCATAACAGCATGCTGTTCATATTATTGTATTGGGCCAGGAGCTTTGGCTGACCTGGTCACATGGTCAGAAAATTCATATTGTAAAATGGAACACACATTTCCAGAACACATTTCCGAATAGATGTCTGCTGAAATTGTTATGTGAAATACATGCCACACTTCCATTGCTCAGCAGAAATGTCAGGTTAAGCAGGCCTACTCACCCGTCCTCTATCAGCATGGGGGTGGCCAGTGGAGTCAGGTCCTCTGCAGCCACAAGCTGCATCACCAGGGGGTGTGACTGGGGGTAGAGGCTGCGGGGCTGGGGGGCCAGCAGACCTGACTGGGCAGCGTAGCTAAAGAGGTGAGGTAGCAGCTGGTAGGGGGTGTTCATGGGGGCGTTGATGTACTGGTCCCTGACAGCAGCCGTGTAGCCACCACCCATCTCTAAAGAACGACTGGACAGAGAAAACACAATGGTCAGATACTCATTCAAATAAATACTGTACTTACACTAAATGCCATGAATTATGTTTTGGTATCTCATAAGTGTGCCTCTGTTGTTGAGATTTTATGAGTAACTGTTTCTATGCACATCTAACGTAATCAGAGTACATGGTTGATTTAGATAAATTGATGGTTACACAGAGAGATGTAAATACCAGTATGTTTGGCCTTGCTGCTTGCAGATAGACACTATGCATGTCTCCAAGAACAGCAGATAATGGGCTGATATCTACAGATATCGCTGCTAAATCTCAATAGATTGCATTCAGGCATTCTTTCGGTAGCAAACTTGGCAAAAACGAGGCAATGAGGTGTTACAATGTCAGGGGCAGTTAATTATCTCATACATGGACTAACTGCTGACAATGTTTACGATGCTCCCTCATGTAGACGAGTTGCTAACTCACTTGGATGATAGAGTGGAAGCAGGTGATGGCTGGTTGCCCTCGGAGGCGCCGTTGCTAGGAGAACTGTGGTCACTACTGTCACCGTTGTTGCTCCAGGTGTGCTCCGGCAGACTGGCTTCCTCCTTGAACTCCTGTCCCGACATGATCCGCTCAATCTCTTCATCTGTGATCTGAGAGAGAGAGAATGAGAGTGAGAGAGAGGCAGAACAGAGAGAGCGAGAGAAGGAGAGAGAAAGAGCAGAGAGAGAGAGGGGTAGATTGAGAGTGAGAGTAAGAGACATCTGAATTGATTAATATAACACTGTTATCCAGGGTATAATTATCCTAGGAAAACGTTTTCCACAGAGGCACAAAGAAACACAGACACACACACACACACACACACACCACAAACACACACATGTTTGTTTGACTATTCTTGTGGGGGCCAAACAATTGATTGATTTGATTCCCATTCAATATCCTATTTTCCCTAACCCCTAACCCTTAACCTAACCCTAACCTTAACCCTAACCCCAAACCCTAACCCTAATTGTAACCCTAACCCCTAAGCCTAAAATAGCATTTTCCCTTGTGGGGAGTGGCAAAATGTCCCCACTTCGAATGTTCCTCCGAATATTCCTTGATTTACTATCCTTGTGAGTAGTTCTCGTAGCATAGTAAAACCAAAAACACACACACAAGGATAAAGTACCAACAATAGAGGACCATGGCTGTCCTTACCACTTCATAAACACTATACAGAGAACATAATCTACAAAGCCATTTGCAGAGCATTAGCATATCAAGACTTAGAGCCTCTTCACACTTACTACACATTCTTTAAAAATACCATCGGCTACTCCTATTACTCAAATGTAAACTTGTGTACTTGCTACGTCTCAACCGCTACCTCTGGAGGTAGCTCACAACACTCGCCCAACAGTTGCCCTCCTTAAAGCAGGGCAGTGTAAACAGAATTGTCTCTTTGAGCCAACACTCCTACAGCATAAATGGAAATAGTAGAGCAATGTTTTTGAAACAGCTGAAATGTATAGACATTTTCCTAATGTTTCAAACTTGTTTCATTGAGTTTTTACCTGAAATTGCAGTAACAGCCTGCTACATTCTGAAATTGTCGCAGTAGCTTCCGTCTGCACTGAGCCACATAAAACTATGGAAGCCCATCCCCACCACCAAAAACATGTCAAATGTAGATCATACAAATAGGATCTGTTTTGTGTTTTTCATTTGTAACATTGTGTGGTGATATCAGAGGTGGAACCACAGGTCCCAGAGTAGGGGGAACATGTTTTCCCGGGGCCCAGAGTTTTTCCTGATCTGGTAGTAGGCTAACCTAACCAACTCCGGACCCTAGTTGTAGCGTATTAAAAAGGTATGTCATCACAATTGTGTGGATTGATTAATTCCAGTCAAAGTCTGAAAATAAACAAATTTGATCACATTCACATTTTCTCAGAACACAAATAAATGGGCTTATTTTAGGCTATAAATACATAGCTTAAGCTATAAAAACAGGATAAAAAATTAAACCTGGTTTGTTGTAAGATAGGCCTACTGTACTTTTATATTCGTATGAGAGGGTTAATTGTTCATTTCTGATAGGCTAACGTGACTTGATGAAGACACAGCAACTCTGTGCTTATGTCTTGAAGCTCAAATATAATGAGTGTAGCTGTCACGAATACTACCGAAGGTGACTCCCCTTCCCGTTCGGGTGGCGCTCGGCGGTCGTCGTCGCCGGTCTACTAGCTGCCACCGATCCCTTTTTCCTTTTCGTTTATGTCTGTCTAATTGTTTTCACCTGTTTCTTGTTGGGGTTTTGGGAGTGTACTATTTAGGTTAGTTTCGCCCGCTAGTGTGTGCGCGGGCTTATTTTGTGTGTGTCATGTTATGTCGGGAGTGGATTATTTGATTGTGGGTTTTTCGCTGTCCAGCTTATTTTAAACAGTGTACCTGTTCCTGTTTTCACTGTGGACATTAAAGCGTTTTGTTCCTGTAAAACTTTTGCTCTCTCTGCGCCTGACTCTACACCCATCATTCACCTGACGTTACAGAAGCCCGCACCTACTGATGGAGTCAGCAGGAGCAGTGACCACCCTCTCCCCACGATGGAGGGAAGAGCTTTCTGTCGTTTGAAGGCGCTGTTCACCGACGCGCCAGTGTTGGCGCATCCTGACCCCTCTTTGGCGTTCATAGTTGAGGTGGACGCATCCGAGGCTGGGTCGGGGCTGTGCTCTCCCAGCGCTCGGGTACGCCACCGAAGCTCCGCCCCTGTGCCTTTTTTTCGAAGAAGCTCGGGCCAGCGGAGCGGAATTATGATGTGGGGGATAGGGAGTTGTTGGCCATGGTCAAGGCTCTGAAGTGTGGAGACACTGGCTTGAGGGGCTAAGCACCCTTTTCTCATCTGGACCGACCACCAGAATCTGGAGTATATCCGATCAGCTAGGAGACTGAATCCTCGTCAGGCAAGGTGGGCCATGTACTTTACCCGATTTCGTTTTACGATTTCGTATCGACCAGGTTCCCTCAATACTAAGGCCGACGCGCTGTCCCGACTATACGACACTGATGACCGGTCCATCGATCCTACTCCCATCATTCCGGCGGCTAAGCTGGTAGCACGGTAGTATGGGAGGTGGACGCGGACATCGAGCGGGCACTAAGGGCGGAACCTGCGCCTCCACGGTGCCCGGAGGGTCGTAGGTATGTGCCGCTCGCTGTTCGTGATCAATTGATTCGATGGGCTCATAGTCTACCCTCGTCAGGTCACCCGGGTATTTCAAGGACAGTGCGAAGTCTTAGAGGGAAGTACTGGTGGCCTACCTTGGTGAGAGACGTGCAATTCTATGTCTCCTCCTGTTCGGTGTGCGCCCAGAGTAAGGCTCCTAGACATTTGCCACGAGGGAAATTACAACCCCTCCCCGTTCCACAACGGCCGTGGTCCCATCTATCGGTGGATTTTCTTACTGATCTCCCTTGTCTCAGGGGAACACCACGATCCTGGTCGAGGTGGATCGGTTCTCTTAAGTCCTATCGTCTTATCCCGTTGCCCGGTCTCCCTACGGCCCTGCAGACTGCGGAGGCACTATTTACCTATGTCTTCCGGCACTACGGGTGCCCGAGGATATCGTTTCTGATCGGGGTCCCCAGTTCACGTCCAGAGTATGGAAGGCGTTTATGGAGCATCTGGGGGTCTCGGTCAGCCTGACCTCGGGGTATCACCCGGAGAGTAATGGGCAGGTGGAGAGAGTGAACCAGGAGTGGGTAGGTTTCTGCGGTCGTATTGCCAGGACCGGCCAGGGGAGTGGCAAGATACATCCCTGGGCAGAGATTGCCCAGAACTCACTAAGCCACTCCTCTACCAACATGTCACCATTTGAGTGTGTGTTGGGGTACCAGCCGGTTCTGGCACCATGGCATCAGAGCCAGACCGAAGCTCCTGCGGTGGAGGAGTGGGTGCAGCGCTCTAAGGAGACCTGGAGAGCCATCCAGGAGTCTTTGCGTCAGGCGATGGACGGCAGAAGAAGAGCGCTGAACGTCACCGCAGTGAGCCCCCGTGTTTGCACCGGGGACAGGGTCTGGCTCTCGACCCGAAACCTGCCCCTCCGCCTGCCCTGCCAGAAGCTGGGTCCGCAGTGTGTAGGGCCATTTCAAGTCCTGAGGAGAATAAACGAGGTGTGTTATCGATTGTTACTTCCTTCGTATTATTGTATTAACCCTTGTTTCATGTGTCTCTCTCAGGCCGGTGGTAGCGTGGTCCCATGCAGGAAGGTGAGGTTCCGGAGGTCCCTCGCCCCCTCGGGACATAGAGGGGTCCCCGGCGTACATGATAAGGTCCATACTGGACTCCAGACGCCGGGTGAGGGGCCTGCAGTACCTCGTGGACTGGGAGGGTACGGGCCGGAGGAGAGCTGGGTCCCGGTGGGGATATATTGGATCCAAATCTACTAAGGGAATTCAATCGCCTCCATCCGATCGCCCTGCACCCGCCCTCGGGGTCGCCCCGAGGGCCCCACGGTGGCCAGGTGTCGGCGCGCTGCGGGGGCCGCGCGTCAGGAGGGAGTTTACTGATCACGAATACTACCGAAGGTGACTCCCCTTCCCGTTCGGGTGGCGCTCGGCGGTCGTCGTCGCCGGTCTACTAGCTGCCACCGATCCCTTTTTCCTTTTCGTTTATGTCTGTCTAATTGTTTTCACCTGTTTCTTGTTGGGGTTTTGGGAGGTGTACTATTTAGGTTAGTTTCGCCCGCTAGTGTTTGTGCGGGCTTATTTTGTGTGTTCATGTTACGTCGGGAGTGGATTATTTGATTGTGGGTTTTTCGCTGTCCAGCTTATTTTAAACAGTGGTCTGTGGGTTGTGTTTGCGCCTGTGTTTTGGCGTCACCCCTTTTGTACCTGTTCCTATTTTCACTGTGGACATTAAAGCGTTTTGTTCCCGTAAAACTTTTGTTCTCTCTGCGCCTGACTCTACACCCATCATTCACCTGACGTTACAGTAGCCTAGCAACGAGAAAATGAACCCTTTAATTGTCTGCACATTGTTGCCTTATTCAAGACTGTCATATGGTTTGGTTGCATTATTCAATAGTGTAACATGTTTAAGAAGAAAAGTATATGTCACTGTTGAATAGTTTGTGCTTACTGGATAGTGGTTACTGTGACTCTTACGGTGAATTTGAGCTGCGGAACAAAAATGTTGCGTTACCAGAAATGTAACGAACTGTAAGGCGAGGATGAAATATGAATTGAAATGTAGTATTTTCTTTTAAAACCCCGCTCCTCATACTTTCCTTCATATCTCCTTCAAGGCATTTCCCCTGATATGAGATTTGATGATCAATCCACACCAATACGCATTCTTTCACACACTCACTCCTTTACATGCATGCATTTCAAAGCAATATCATTTAGTCTTAAAGGCAATTACTCTATCTATCTTGGCTATGCCCAAATTACTATTGAAAAGCATGGCTAATTCTCCATCTAATATTAATGGCATAGATGGAACATTGTAAATAATGACTGGTGCTGCAAGCAATAAGGGATGCTGATTTGCCCAATTGCCTTGTTCAAAGCCAGCTAATGAAATTATAAGTGAATATGAACATTAAAAAAATCACTGTCAACAATGGGTTCTAAGATAATTCAACTGAAATGGAACGGATTCAAATTCTGAAATATCAAAGGCACTGTTGGAATCTAATAGTTAGCTGTAGTAGAGTGCACAGTGAATATTTACCTGGACAGGCCCAATACTTTTGTTTCTCCCTCCTGGCATCCCATCTTCCCTGATTGCTGGAAAACACAAAGAACAGCCATAAGCACCCCAACAAGATATATGGGGAAGAGGTGCAGGGCATACACAACACAAAGTAGAATTAAAATAGTATGTTTGGGTTTCATAACACAAAGTCCAATTCCTAGGGGGTTGTGATGGCATGTTTGTACTATAGCTCTACCTGGTGGTGGCTGCTATGATTGTGCCACAGGACAAAATCAAGAAACTGTACAGTGAAACGAGAACATTCACTTACCCAGTCAATCCAGCAGAGGGCACTAGCTACATAACTACAGAGCTGGGGGGTCTGATTGAGAGCTGAAAGTTCTTGGAGCTCTTCTAATTTAATCTGTGGTTCTAGAACAATCTATGGTRCTAGTACAGTAAATTCTAATGTGTGGCTCTCATCTGCTCTTTGGTCTCCCCTTACCTTTACGGTTCATTCCCATCTGTAGACACTTGAGCAGACGGCAGTATTGGCAGCGGTTGCGTTGCTTGCGCGACATTTCGCAGTTTTTGTCTCGGCTGCATCGGTACACACGCTTGTTGCAGATGCTGCGCTTGAAGAAGCCCTTGCAGCCCTCACAGGAGATGATGCCATAGTGCAGTCCTGTGGCGCGGTCTCCACAGATAAGGCAAACACGTGGGTCAGCTGCATCATCTGACAAAAGAGACAGAATGACTGGTTAGAGCAGAAGACAGAACAGATATCTGACACATTCACTACATGACCAAAAGTATGTGGACACTCYTCGAACATCTCATTCCAAAATCATGGGCATTAACATGGAGTTGGTCCCCCCTTTGCTGCTATAACAGCCTCCACTCTTCTAGGAAGGCTTTCCACTTGATGTTGGAACATTGCTGCAGGGACTRGCTTCCATTCAGCCACAAGAGCATTAGTGAGGTCGGGCGTGAGGTCGGGCGTCTGCTAAATGACTAGAATGTAAATGTAAGATGTGTAATACACCTCTTACCATCATACTGTAACTTAGGGTCGCCAACCCTAAGTGTAAGCAGTTGAATGTGAGGAAGGTTGAGCACAGAGAGTGCAGACATCTTGAATGTTTTATTTAGTATGTCTGAGAAGAGAAAGGACCAGGCTAAAGTGACACATGCTGGCCTGCCTGGTGATTAGTTTACAGGCTCCCCTTTCTCTGAGATGGACACAGTGACAGCATCACGTAAACTCTTCAGAGTGTCTATAGTCTAACACCACTCAGTGAAACCTGACTAGATTAATTCCAATTTCAATAAATATAAATAACATTGAAATGCAAGCCCACATAAGGTCTACACATCATTGAACATGCTGGAATTTTAGAATGGAATTTATTTGTGTTTAAATATATCAGACCAACTGTTTATTGATTCTCCAACTGGTAGTTTCATATCACAGCTGTCTTAGAAGACAAACACAGTGCATACCATTAACAGAGCCTTCATATTTCAGCCTTCAACTTGTTTCCTCGAAGGATACATGGAGCAGATTCTTTTGCTGAGCGTTTCAAAATGGGAAATGTTGTAAAGACAGGGCCAAGTGAGGGCAGTAATTTGGAACACATGTTGGGGGATATTTGGGGGCTTGGGTAGAGGCTAGAGGGAGGGGCTGCCTTCGAGGAAGTAGTGGAACAGGATGTCCCAAATGAAGCACATTCAAAAATAATAGGTTAAATTACACAGTGTTAGCAACTTAACAACATGTGGTGGCCATGAGAGACCCAGATGTGAAAACAGAATAAAGACAATATACCTACAATACATGACCAAAAGTATGTGGACACCTGCTCGTCAAACATCTCATTCCAAAACCATGGGCACTAATATGGAGTTGGTCCCCCCTTTGCTGCTATAACAGCCTCCACTCTTCTAGGAAGGCTTTCCACTAGATGTTGGAACATTGCTGCAGGGACTCACTTCCATTCAGCCACATGAGCATTAGTGAGGTCAGACACTGATGTTGGGCGATTAGGCCTGGCTTGCAGTCGGCGTTCCAATTCATCCCAAAGGTGTTCGATGGGGATGAGGTCAGGGCTCTGTGCTGGCCAACCAAGTTCTTCCAGACAGATCTCGACAAACCATTTCTGTATGGACCTCGCTTTGTGCACGGAGGTGTTGTCATGCTGAAACAAGAAAGGGCCTTCGCCAAACTGTGCCACAAAGTTGGAAGCACAGAATCGTCAGTCAGCAACGGGTGTGGCTGAAATAGCCGAATCCACTCATTTAAAGGGGTGTCCACATACTTCTGTATATATAGTGTAGCTTACTACAGTAGCCCTTAGTGCCAAATACCAATACCATTGATGCTAAATAGCTTTAGCTTCACATTCATCTCTATATAGTGACAATAGGTGTGTATGTGCATACATGCATGCATTCTTGCTTGTATGTGTCTGTGTGTGCATATGTTCCAGTGGGTGTGTGTGTTGGAGTTTGGATCGTAGAGAGATATACTTAAATCTAGAATCCTTAGTTGCTACATCTATTTTTGGACCTATATATTCATTGATTCTTTAATAATATAACMTATAAATGCCTAATGAGCTTAGTTTAACTGCCGTACCCCATCAGAACCCAGAATATTAGCTTGTTTTACTCCAATGTTAGTAAACAATGTAAATGTAAACAAACACGTTATAGGCTCAAAACATATTTAAAACTATAACTTTGATATCATGTATGGCCAGTCCTTGCATCCATAGCCCTGTCTATGAATTTGAATGGTTACATTTCCRCAGGCCCATCCCTCAGCTTTGTATCAAAACAGAGGCTTCCCCACTCCTGTTTCACTAAATAGCTAAGGGATGGGGATGGAGAAATATAACCACTCTCAAATTCATAGACCGAGCTGATGATATCAAAATTATAGTTTTGAGACTATATACAGTGTTTGATTACATTTACGTTGTTTACATCTTATATTTTGGGTTCTTATGGGGAACGACAGTTGAACTAAGCTCATGAGGCATTTAGAAGTTATATTCTTCAAGAATCAATGGGTACATATTATTAATTTGTGTTACCCTATCCACCAACAACTGTCCAAAAATGGATGTCGCAACTAAGGATTCTAGCTTGAAATGTATGACTTACAATCCTCTGGGAACTCCTGACATTCTTAGTTACTTTGCTAATCACCATAGAAACTGCACAATCTCCAGACCAGCACACTTCGAGGACACCAAAAAAGCTGTTTAAAATCTTAACTGGAAAAATCCCCATCTACCTCTAGGCTAGATGATAAAATTCACCATGCTGGCAGAGAATAAATGAACCTAAATTCCCTACTCTCTGCTGTCCACAGTGTTAGTGCTATCCTAGCCCAATAATGGACTAAAGGAGACTAATGTTACTCCGTATAGTCCAAGGAATTTACACGTTCTGGTTGAAGGCGAATTGGCTCTGGCAGCCAAAATAACCCAATTCTCCATCTCAACGTGACTCGATCCTCAGTTGCGGTAGGGTTCTAGAAAAATAAAACCTCTTAACTTTCATATCACATCAAAATAATTTCACAAATGCAAAATATACACTTACTGTACACTGTTTTAACAGTTGCAGCCGACAGTATTTTTCAGTGACAACACGTTTGTGGTGTCAGTCTTCCGTTTACACACATATCTAATAAGCACAGGTAGTTAACTCTGTTTTCCGTAAACAAGCACTGAAACATGGAAATATGGCTGTGTGGGAACTCTAACCATATAAAGGTGTGTAGTAATTTAACGTTTTGTTTTTWGAAKATMWTTTCTCACTGATATGAAAGATATGTTCCTTATGTTTCCAAAACCGTTCCACAMGAAATGCATGTTAACGTTGAGASCYAGCYTCAGGGCTCTTAACTAAACTCRCCRGYCKYGAAGATACTATCGTCAATAGGCGCTGAAGGTAGTTAGCGTCTATGAATGGGCTAGTGCTACCCTATCCACTATCCACCAACACCCATCCACCAACACACAACACACCCCTCACCCCCGCACCATCCCCCCTCATAAAAGCTCTGAACAGATGGGTTGATACCATGGTTACAGTGAATAGCCCAGCGGAGCAAAGGCTGCCTCCAGTTGGAATGTGTCCATGTTCTGATCTGTAGCATGGCTGGCTGAGCTCACAAGATAACYCACAACAACTCCACCCTCACTGGCTTAGCTTCCTAACTATGATATCAGTTACCAAGACAGCCCATCCCAATTTCTGTTGGTCAATTATCAAATACATGGGGGTTTATCGGCAGACTCAACAGCCTTGGTTTCTCAAATGACTGCCTCGCCTGGTTCACCAACTACTTCTCAGATAGAGTTAAYTGTGTCAAACCTGGCAGTRTCTATGGGGGTGRCACAGGGTTCAATTCTCGGGCCGATTCTATTCTCTGTATATGTCAGCTCTTGCTGCTTGTGATTCTCTGATCCACCTCTACGCAGACGACACCATTCTGTATACTTCTGGCCCTTCTTTGGACACTGTGTTCACAAACCTCCAGACAAGCTTCAATGCCATACAACACTCCTTCCGTGGCTTCCAACTGCTCTTAAATGCTAGTAAAACTAAATGCATGCTTTTCAACTGATCGCTGCCCGCACCTGCCCGCCCGACTAGCATCACTACTCTGGACTAGAGGTCGACCGATCATGATTTTTCAACGCCGATACCGATACCGATTATTGGAGGACCAAAAAAAAATCGATACCGATTAATCGGCCGATTTTTTTAAATGTATTTGTAATAATGACAATTACAACAATACTGAATTAACACTTATTTTAACTTAATATAATACATCAATAAACATCAATTTAGCCTCAAATAAATAATGAAACATGTTCAATTTGGTTTAAATAATGCAAAAACAAAGTGTTGGAGAAGAAAGTAAAAGTGCAATATGTGCCATGTAAAAACGTTTAAGTTCCTTGCTCAGAACATGAGAACATATGAAAGCTGGTGGTTCCTTTTAATATGAGACTTCAATATTCCAAGGTAAGAGGTTTTAGGTTGTAGTTAATATAGTATTCATAGGACTATTTCTCTCTATATCATTTGTATTCCATATACCTTTGACTATTGGATGTTCTTATAGGCACTTTAGTATTGCCAGTGTAACAGTATAGCTTCCGTCCCTCTCCTCGCTCCTACCTGGGCTCGAACGAGGAACACAACGACAACAGCCACCCTCGAAGCAGCGTTACTCATGCAGAGCAAGTGGAACAACTACTCCAAGTCTCAGAGCGAGTGCTGTCTCTTATACACATCTAGATGTGTATAAGAGACAGCCCTGACTCTAATTGCAATGAACGCAAGAGAAGTGACAAAATTTCACCTGGTTAATATTGCCTGCTAACCTGGATTTCTTTTAGCTAAATATGCAGGTTTAAAAATATCTACTTCTGTGTATTGATTTTAAGAAAGGCATTGATGTTTATGGTTAGGTACACGTTGGAGCAACGACGGTCCTTTTTCCGCGAATGCGAACAGCATCGATTATATGCAACGCAGGACACGCTAGATAAACTAGTAATATCATCAACCATGTGTAGTTAACTAGTGATTATGATTGATTGATTGTTTTTTATAAGATAAGTTTAATGCTAGCTAGCAACTTACCTTGGCTTCTTACTGCATTCGCGTAACAGGCAGGCTCCTCGTGGAGTGCAATGAGAGGCAGGTGGTTAGAGCGTTGGACTAGTTAACCGTTAGGCTGCAAGATTGAATCCCCGAGCTGACAAGGTAAAAACCTGTCGTTCTGCCCCTGAACAAGGCAGTTAACCCACCGTTCCTAGGCCGTCATTGAAAATAAGAATGTGTTCTTACTGACTTGCGTAGTTAAATAAAGGTGTAAAAAAAAGAAGAAAAAAAGCCAAATCGGTGTCCAAAAATACAGATTTCCGATTGTTATGGAAACTTGAAATCGGCCCTATGTCACGCCCTGGCCTTAGTATTATTTGTTTTCTTTATTATTTTAGTTAGGTCAGGGTGTGAATGGGGTATGTGTGTGTTTTGGGTGATTATATGGTATAGGGGGTGTATGGGTTTGTGTTGAGTGTATGTGTCTAGGTATGTCTATGGTTGAGTGTAGGTGTTTAGGAAAGTCTATGGTTGCCTGATTTGGTTCTCAATCAGAGACAGCTGGTTATTGTTGTCTCTGATTGGGAGCCATATTTAAGGTAGCCATAGGCTTTAGGTGTTTGTGGGTAATTGTCTATGTTGAACATTTGTTGCTTTTTGTGTGCACTAACGTTTATAGCTTCACGGTCGTTTGTTGTTTTGTTTTGTTAGTTTGTAAAGTGTTTTACTTCGTTTTTCCTTCTTCAAATAAAAAGAAGATGTCTTATTTTTCACATGCTGCGTTTTGGTCCGTCTCTCCTCCACACGATCGTGACACCCTAATTAATCGGCCATTCCGATTAATCGGTCGACCTTTACTCTGGATGGTTCTGACTTAGAATATGTCGACAACTACAAATACCTAGGTGTCTGGTMAGACTGTAAACTCTCCTTCCAGACTCACATTAAGCATCTCCAATCGGCTTCCTATTTCGCAACAAAGCTTCATTCACTCATGCTGCTAAACATACCCTTGTAAAACTGACTATCCTACCGATCCTCGACTTCGGCGATGTCATTTACAAAATAGCCTCCAACACTCTACTCAGCAAATTAGATAGTCTATCACAGTGCRATTCATTTTGTCACCAAAGCCCCATATACTACCCAGCACTGCGACCTGCATGCTCTTGTTGGCTGGCCCTCGCTTCATATTCGTCGCCAAACCCACTGGCTCCAGGTCATCTATATGTCTATGCTAGGTTAAGCCCCGCCTTATCTCAGCTCACTGGTCACCATAGCAACACCCACCCGTAGCACACGCTCCAGCAGGTATGTTTCACTGGTCATTCCCAAAGCCAACTCCTCTTTGGCCGCCTTTCCTTCCAGTTCTCTGCTGCTAATGACTGGAACAAATTGCAAAAATCACTGAAGCTGGAGACTCATATCTCCCTCACTAACTTTAAGCAGCAGCTGTCAGAGCAGCTTACCGATCACTGCACCTGTACGCAGCCCACCCAATAAATAGCCCACCCAAGTACCTCATCCCCATATTGTTATTTATTTTTGCTCCTTTGCACCCCAGTATCTCTACTTGCACATCATCATCTGCACATCTATCACTCCAGTGTTAATGCTAAATTGGAATTATTTCGCCACTATGGCCTATTTATTGCCTTACCTCCCTAATCTTACTACATTTGCACAAACTGTATATATATTTTCCTTTTTTCTATTGTGTTATTGACTGTACGTTTGTTTATCCCATGTGTAACTCTGTGTTGTTGTTTTTGTCGCACTGCTTTGCTTTATCTTGGCCAGGTRGCAGTTGTAAATGAGAACTGGTTCTCAACTGTCCTACCTGGTTAAATAATGGTGAAKTAAATAAAAATAAATAAAAGTTTGTTATCCCCTTTCACATCATCCATTACTAAATAGGGAGTGTGCTTCAAACAMAATTCCCAAAATAAAGGAACATGAACTGGTTTCCTCCTGAAAAACAGATGACCACTACTGGAAAAATATTAACAGTAAACCTATAAATGTGAAAGTTTAGAGATCAACATGGGAGACTGCATTATGACATTTCATAAAGATACAGAGAGAAACAACCACAACTCTGGCCTTCAACGCCATTCTCAGCTATTACACCATGACTAGCATAGAGTCCATAGTCAGTGAGCATACAGTACTAAGAGAAGACTCTAATGCTTTCACTGGTATCTACCAACACTATAATGAGTGCTGGGTGGTTGGTTGTTGGTCCCATAACCCAGTCCTGAAGGAGCCTGGTGAGACCTCAGCTATAGTGGGCCTGATTTAATGCTACCTCCTTCTGAACCCATAGATTAACCCTAGCTGCTCTGAGCTAAGTCTCTCACTGACGGCCTTTGGTCAACCTGCACATCACATAGCCTTGAACGTTCCCCTCATACAGGCTTGTCCAGTTATGGGAAGCCTTTGTGAAAGGTGGTCAAGACCCTGTCCCTGGACTAACTCATCATATACAGTACCAGTCAAAAGTTTGGACACACCTACTCATTCATGTATTTTTTWAATGTTTTTAAACAATTTTCTACATTGTACAATAATAGTGAAGACATCAACACTATGAAATAACACATATGGAATCATGTAGTAACCAAAAAAGTGTTAAACAAATCAAAAAATMTCAAAGTAGCAACCCTTTGCCTTGATGACTGCTCTGCACACTCTTGGCATTCTCTCAAACAGCTTCACCTGGAATGCTTTTCCAACAGTCTTGAAGGAGTTCCCACTTATGCTGAGCACTTGTTGGCTGCTTTTCCTTCATTCTGCGGTCCAACTCATCCCAAACCATCTCAATTGTGTTGAGGTCGGGTGATTGTGGAGGCTAGGTCATCTGATGCAGCACTCCATCACTCTCCTTRTTGGTCAAATAGCCCTTACAGAGCCTGGAGGTGTGTTGGGTCATTGTCCTGTTGAAAAACAAATTATAGTCCCACTAAACGCAAACCAGATGGATTGGCGTATCACTGCAGAATGCTGTGGTAGCCATGCTGGTTAAGTGTGCCTTGAATTCCAAATAAATTACCGACAGTGTGACTACCTCAATAATCTGGTTGAGAGAATGCAAAGAGTGTGRAATGCTGTCATCAAGGCAACGGGTGGCTACTTTGAAGAATATCAAATATTAAATATTTCGATGGTCAGCCATCAGAAGCTAGATGAAGGGATCTGCCATTCAACTGTATTAGGGTAACATTTTGGAGTGATAGTGGAATCAACCAGTCACATTTTGACTTAATGGGTGGGACAACTAATGCTAGCCAGAGCAAGATGAGCTAAAATCTAACGAAGGAACATTAAATAAACCCACTCAAAGGTTTTCAGTTAGTTGGACGTCAGAATTGCACTGATAAACGATGGCGAATTGTAGTCTCCTCATCCTTCTGCAGCTTGCCTGCCCATGCATGCTTGWCCCAACCAAGCACCAAAGGTAACTGGCTAAAGTTGGCTAGTTTACTAGCTAGCTACTTCCACACATAAATGAGAGAACACCTCACTCTGACCATTTTACTTGCCGTAGCATATTCTCTAGAGCGTTCTTGACTAACTATAACTTATTTTCCCCTACGTTTACTGACACCGGTCATATTCAGCAGGTGTTGCGCGTTCAGAAATTCATCACTGGTTCTGCACTCTGGTACACTCAGACGAGAGTGCTCAGAAATCGGAGTAGAGTAGTGAATTTGCAAACGCATGAGATATGCTAACTGGATAACAGTCGTTGAAGTTCTTGCTAGCTAACCAAATGACACCTGCATCTCTAGCCACCGAAAAACGATATGAGGAGAAAAAGTCAGTCACTCCCCCACTCCTCTAATGGCATGACATGACATCCTCCTAGCAGCTAGCTAGCTATCAAGCTAATGTTAGGCTCTGTGTTTTTAGCTTGCTCCATAAATAGATTTGCTAGCCTATTAGCCATATTATGACTGACTTGTGATCCTTTCCCTTGCTAGTTTGATTGTATTGACATTCCCAGTGCTAGTCACATTCATCTGTTTTTGTCTATAATATTGAGCCATTAAKACTGAAACAGTGTATCCCGAATTGGGGCAGCAAACCATGCCAGCTGTGATTTGCAACCTGATAGAAATATTTTTTGGATTACCAAGAAATGTATTGGTGAATTATATTAATCATGCATTGAACTGGATCCATCTATTCTGCCTACAATGCCTTAGTGTAAGTTATGGAACGCTGAGTCAAATAGAACCTATTTTTAAAACGTCTTATTAAGTTGGTTTTGTAGCATAAACTGGGAAAAGTATATTTCTTACTGATATTATGATTGTCTGTTTGTTTCAAATCTGCAAAGTAGTTAAAATGCTGTGAGTTCCACTTTAAACTTTAGGTCAAACTTTGTGTGCTTAACGTGAAATGCTTTTTGCAATGGGAAGTAATAGTTGTACATTTCGATTGGGAAATGCTTAATYGTTGAGTTTTTGTATTCTTATGATTAGGACCTACTGGCTTATTATGTCAGAGTTTATGGACTGTTTATGCTTTAACATCATGCTGTGTGTGACTGCGGTCTTCCATCGGCCCTATACACTGGTGTAGCGGTGCTTTAACATCATGCTGTGTGTGACTGCGGTCTTTCCATCGGCCCTATACACTGGTGTAGCGTGCTTTAACATCATGCTGTGTGTGACTGGGTCCTCCATCGGCTATACACTGGTGTAGAGTGCTTTAACTCATGCTGTGTGTGACTGGGTCTTCCATCGGCCATACACTGGTGTAGGGTGCTTTAAATCATGCTGTGTGTGACTGCGTCTTCCATCGGCCCATAACTGTGTAGCGGTGCTTTTAACATCATGCTGTGTGTGACTGCGGTCTTCCATCGGCCTTACCACTGGTGTAAGCGGTGCTTTAACATCATTGTGTGTGACTGCGGTCTTCCATCGCCCTATACATGGTGTACGGTGCTTAACATCATGCTGTGTGTGACTGCGGTTTCCATCGCCTATACACTGGTGTAGTGGTCTTTTAACATCATGCTGTGTGTGACTGCGGTTTCCATGGCTATACACTGGTGTAGCGTGCTTTACACATAATGCTGTGTGTGACTGCGGTCTTCCATCGGCCCTATACACTGGTGTAGCGGTGCTTTAACATAATGCTGTGTGTGATGGCGTTCCATCGGCCCTATACACTGGTGTAGCGGGTGCTTTAACATCAGTCTGTGTGACTGCGGTCTTCCATCGGCCCTATAACACTGGTGTAGCGGTGCTTAACATCATGCTGTGTGTGACTGGGTCTTCATCGGCCTATACACTGTGTAGTGGTGCTTTAACATCATGCTGTGTGTGACTGCGGTCTTCCATCGGCCCTATTACACTGGTGTAGTGGTGTTTAACATCTGCTGTGTTGACTGCGGTCTTCCATCGCCCTATACACTGGTGTAGTGGGTTTAACATCATGCTGTGTGTGACTGCGGTCTTCCATCGGCCCTATACACTGGTGTAGTGGTGCTTAATCATGCTGTGTGTGACTGCGGTCTTCCATCGGCCCTATACACTGGTGTAGTGGTGCTTAACATCATGCTGTGTGTTGACTGAGGGTTTCCAATCGGCCCTATACACTGGTGTAGTGGTGCCTGGAGAAGTGTGTATACTCTAATTTTGCCAAAAGGTTCCCAAACGGCAACAGTGCAAAAAATCATGTTTTCCTATGATATTCTGCTGAAATTAGGCCATGTGTGAGGCACGCATGTGAGTATATGGCTATATTCACTTACTTTGCGATTGTGTAGGCTACTTTCTGCATGATTTCTCTATTATATTACATAATTMATTWWAAAAAATTGAAATATCACATTTACATAAGTATTCAGACCCTTTACTCAGTACTTTGTTGAAGCACCTTTGGCAGTGATTACAGCCTCGAGTCTTCTTGGGTATGACCCTACAAGCTTGGCACACCTGTTTATGAGGAGTTTCTCCCATTKTTCTCTGCAGATCCTCTCAAACTCTGTCAGGTTGGATGGGAAGCATTGCTGCACAACCATTTTCAGGTCTCTCCAGAGARGTTCTACAGGGTTCAAGTCTGGGCTCTGGCTGGGCCACTCATGGACATTCACAGACTTGTCCCGAAGCCACTCCTGAGTTGTCTTGGCTGTGTGCTTAGGGTTGTTGTCCTGTTGGAAGGTGAACCTTTGCCACAGTCTGAGGTCCTGAGCACTCTGGAGTAGGTTTTCATCAAGCATCTCTCTGGACATTGCTCCGTTCATCTACCTCGATCCTGACTAGTCTCCAAGTCCCTGACGCTAAAAAACATCCCCACAGCATTATGCTGCCACCACCATGCTTCACRGTAAGGATGGTGCTAGGTTTGGCTTTCAGGCCAAAGAGTTCAATCTTGGTTTCATTAGACCAGAGAATCTTGTTTCTCATGGTCTAACAGTCCTTTAGGTGCCTTTTGGTAAACTCCAAGCGGGCTGTCATGTGTCTTTTACTGAAGAGTGGCTTCCGTCTGGCCACTCTACCATAAAGGCCTGATTGGTGGAGTGCTGCAGAGATGGTTGTCCCTCTGGAAGGTTCTCCCATTTCCACAGAGGAACTCTGGAGCTCTGCCAGAGTGACCATCAAGTTCTTGGTCACCTCCATGACTAAGGCCCTTCTCCCCCGATTGCTCAGTTTGCCTCTAGGAAGAGTCTTGGTGGMTCCAAARTTCTTCCATTTAAGAAAGATGGAGGCCACTGTGTTCTTGGGGACCTTCAATGSTGRAGAATTTTTTTGGCACCCTTCCCRAGATCWGTGCCTCYACACAATCCTGTCTCGGAGCTCTACGGACAATTCCTTCGATCCCATGGCTTGGTTTTTGCTCCGACATGCACTGCTTCTTCTTCTATTATATTATGGAGGTCCACAAACCAACATTAAAGGTGCATGCCGCCACCTACTGTGCTGGCGTGTGTGGTCAATCATGGTTTACAACATTTCCATATCCTCCTACCTAAATCAGTTCTTCTGGAAAAAAGAGCCCTACTAACTTCTAATAGACCCTCCCCCACTCCCAAAATCGCTTCCAAACTCCCCCAACCCCGTCCAACCTCAATGACCCTACACTTCAATCTTTCCCTCTCTTCAACATACTTACAACAATATAACAACACAACAACACATGCTCCACCGTGTCATCGACCATACACTCCAGACACAAACCATTCCCATGCTTGCCAACCAGATGTAATAACAAGTTTAATGTATAATGTCCTAAGCGCAATCAAGCAAGCACCACCTATTTCTTCCTAATCTGACCTTCGAATCTTGGTCCACCGACCTTTCTTTGGAGGGCATATAAATGCTGGCCCTTAGGCTTAGCGTCCCATCTCTTCTGCCACACATCTATCAAAATGGCTCTCATTTTACATTTGGCCTCACCTCTACCCAGTGGAACATTAATATCAATTCTATCTTGTTTCAAAGCTTTTTTGGCTAACTGGTCTACAATTTAATTTCTGACATGCACTGTCAACTGTGAGACCTTATATAGACAGGTGTGTGCCTTTCCAAATTATGTCCAATCAATTGAATTTACCACAGGTGGATTCCAATCAAGTTGTAAGAAACATCTCAAAGGATGGTCAATGGAAACAGGATGCACCTGAGCCAATTTCGAGTCTCATAGCAAAGGGTCTGAATACTTATGTAAAATAAGGTATTGCAAAAATTGCTAAAAACCTGTTTTCGCTTTGTCACAAACTTTACAGATTCACAATCGAGAGCATCTGTCGGGCTGTATACCACCTGGTACGGCAACTGCTCCACCACAAACCGTAGGCTCTCCAGAGGGTAGTGAGGTCTGCACAACGCATCACGGGGGCAAACTACCTGCCCTCCAGGACACCTACACCACCCGATGTCACAGGAAGGCCATAAAAGATCATCAAGGACAACAACCACCCGAGCCACTGCCTGTTCACCCGCTATCATCCAGAAGGCGAGGTCAGTACAGGTGGGCATCAAAACAGGGGCCGAGAGACTGAAAAAACAGCTTCTATCTCAAGGCCATCAAGACTGTTAAACAGCCACCACTAACATGAGTGGCTGCTGCCATACATGTAAAACATTTATCACTAGCCACTTTAAACAATGTCACTTAAATAATGTTTACATACCCCTACATTACGCATCTCATATGTATATACTGTACTCTATACCACCTACTGCATCTTGCCATCTTTATGTAATACATGTATCACTAGCCACTTTATACAATGCCACTTAATATAATGTTTACATACCCTACATTACTCATCTCATATGTATATACTTGTACTCGATACCATCTACTGCATCTTGCCTATGCTGTTCGTACCATCACTCATTCATATATCTTTATGTACATATTTCTTCATCCCTTTTACACTTGTGTGTATGAAGGTAGCTGTTGTGAAAATTGGTTAGGGTTAGATTACTCGTTGGTTATTACTGCATTGTCGGAACTAGAAGCATAAGCATTTCGCTACACTCGCATTAACATCTGCTAACCATGTGTATGTGACAAATACAATTTGATTTGATTTGTATTGTGTGTAGATTGATTAAAATCTTTTTAGAATAAGGATGTAACGTAACAAAAAAGGGAAGGGGTCTGAATACTTCCTGACTGAATGGAAGCAGATGATTATTCGTTTTTTACTCCACTGGTCTCGGGAAGAAATTACGAGTCCTCACCTTCTGAGACCGAGTCAAGACCGAGTACAAATGTATCTGACACCGAGACAAGACCGAGACACTCAATATGTTGTCTGAGACCGTGACAGGTCTCGAGTACTACAACACTYACTGCAACGTAATCAAAATCCTGCTATACAGATGTAGGATCTTAACTTGAGCCAGTTTGCTACAGCAGGAAAATAATCCTACACCAACAGGACATTTTTATTATTATAATAATTAACTGGTATTTTTGTAGGGGTTTGATACATTTTCCGTAAGGGTAAATCAAGTCTAAAATGTCAAAGTGGTAAATACTTTGTAATTAATTTAAGCATCAGCTGTCAGAGCAGCTTACCGATCATTGCACCTGTACATAGCCCATCTGTAAATAGCCCACCCAACTACCTCATTCCCAGATTWTTWTWATTTTTTTTCTCCTTTGCACCTCAGTATCTCTACTTGCACATTCATCTTCTATACATCTATCACTCCAGTGTTTAATTGCTAAATTGTAATTATTTCGCCACTATGGCCTTACATCCCTAAACTTACTACATTTGCACACACTGTATATAGACTTTTCTATTGTGTTATTGACTGTACGTTTGTTTATCTCATGTGTAACTGTGTTGTTGTTTTTGTCGCACTGCTTTGCTTTATCTTGGCCAGGTCGCAGTTGTAGATGAGAACTTGTTCTCAACTGGCCTACCTGGTTAAATAAAGGTGAAATAAAATTATATATAGTTTTTTAAATTACAAACTTCAGATGCCTTTTTATACTTCAAATAAACTACACGTTTTAAATGTCCTGCATTGCATCAAATTAAGATCCTACATATGTAAGAGGTGCTATCTGTCCAGTTTTGCTCTAAGCCTACTATAAGAAGTAGAGTTGGCTTTCAGAGTCCAGAGTAAAGTTCATGTACTAGAGCTAATTAGCCAGAGCAGGAGGAATGTATAGGAGGATAAAGCCTCTCCCAGATCTACTGAATGGTGAATTGAAGACCTCTAAATCCCAGTGGGATTACCATTTAAATGGTATGTGGTTTAAATTCTGTCTCCTTAGGAAGCTCCTCAGAGGTTGTCATACTGTACACACACACACAATAGGGTCACTCGGTTCCCGCCAGCAGATTATAATTTAATCATTAGTTAATAACGTGAACACACCGCCACCCTGAAAACAGTGAGGAGCTTTGACTCAACACAAGCGTTGTTGAAGTGTGCAATATATTTTTCAGTGACACGACTCCAATTTCTGGTCTTCTATATGGAACACTCATGTAATGACTGTCTATCACACTGCCATACAGATAACAATGTAGTACAGAGAGACTCAGTTGAATAAAAAAACAAGGCCTGTCAGAAGTAAGTCCAGAAACATATCTATTTACATTTTAGTCATTCAGCAGACACTCTTATTCAGAACAATTGGGATTAAGTGCCTTGCTCAAGGGCACATCAACAGCTGTTTTACTTAGTCACCTTGGGGTTTCAAACCTGTGACCATTCGGTTACTGGCCCAACGCTCTTAACCACTAGGCTACCTGCAGCCATATATGAGGAGCATCAATTTGCTTTCACACACTACTACATATTGCAGCATGTAAGCACTTTATGTCCAGAAAATGTTGATGTCCTATATAATGATTCCATATGAAGTGACTTTAGCCTGATTAAAATGGGCTCTTGGAGAACAATGAGGACAGAAGCCGTGGCCCAAGGAAGGGTGGAGGTATCAGAGAAGGTTCAGCTTGAGATCTAAATCAAGAGCCATTCAGTCGTTAAGCCCCTGTGCTGTGTGCTAAATAGAACAACACCTCCACTAAGCCTGCCAGAAAAGAAGACAGGATCCACATACTTCCCCCCTTTGTTTCAACTGAGAGCTCTCTATATTCTGTTTCTCAAATTGGCTGCCACCAAAAGGTACTCTTTTTTGGGGCATACTGTATACAGATCTTCCTCTGCATTGTCTTGCTTATAAGTTATAGATCACCAACACCATGCTCTGTTTAGCTATTTTACTTCAACACAAGCTGTGAGAGCACGTAAAATATTTCATTGCCTTAAAGCAAGTCTAAGATCACATAGTTTTACACTATGGATCCTCTCCTCCTCAATAAGCCATTTGTCTGTCTTGCTTTAGCACATGAATGCATCAAAACCATATATTTCATTGAGCATCCCATGTGAAATTCCTGACTTCCTTCAATGAAAAAAACACAATGACCGTTAGTTTCCTTAATTCACGCCAGCAGAGGCTTATTTGCCAAATATGTCACCCTCTCTTTCAAGTGCATGGCCACCATATAAACAACCTGCTTCACACCTTCACACACTTGATCTCAATGTGTCACGTCAAACTCTGGCTCCGCCTCACATCCCCCTTGTATAGCAGCCAGTGGTCCAGTCTGTCAAACTGGTTCCATCCTGGTTCTGGTCACCCTCCCTTCCCCCGGCTCCTCCTGGATCATGTGACCAGGGTGATAAATCCACAGTAACGGGACAAGTCGAAGAGTTGTAAAGTCAGGCCTTTGCTTCATCTTGAACTCCACCCTCTCTCTCTGCAGCCTGGTTCCTGGGACCCCCTCCCTCACCCAGGCCTCCCACTGGGCCCATTAAAGCCTGCATTGTTTCCCAGGGGTCAGGCTGGGTTTCATTTCAAACTTTAACGCAAACCAGGAAATGCACCTCAAGCATTTTAAACCAGAGTCAATGGACAAGAGACATTCCCAAACACCACTCCTGTTTCACACTGATCCAATAATGATATTGGCCTACTTACAACTACATTAGTGAACTAGATGCACAAGGTAACATTTCGAGTTAACCCTTTCAGTAATCTTATTTCAGCAATTATAACAATACTCCTTATCAACAGGTTTGTTTATACTGGAGGAAGAAAATTGAAATTCAAAAAATGTAACCACCCACTTTTGGTCAATTTGTTAATGAACTGAGCATCTCTTTTGATTTAGCTCCATGGTTTCTCTCCCCGTGTCCTATTACCTGTGCCATGCTGAGAAAAGAGACATATAGTGGCAACATCTTCCCTTTGTCAGATTCTCAGTCAGACAAAAGTCAATGGAGAAGCTTTTGTGGGTGACACTGGGACAAGGCCTGCTGAAGGGTATTTCACTCAGCATTTTGGTCTTGTGTTTCCATTACAATCATGCCCAGCTGAAAGGGAGCAGGGGTTGAATGGAGCTCCTGTACTTTTCCACTGTTACCTCCCTCCCTCCCTCTTTACATCTCTCTCTACCATACTCACTCCTTTAAATCAAATCAAATTGTATTAGTCACATGTGCCGAATACAACAGGTGTAGACCTTACAGTGAAATGCTTACTTACGAGCCCCTAACCGACAGTGCCGTTTCAAAACAAATATGGATAAGAATGAAAACAATATATACAGGGGGGTGCCGGTACAGAGTGAATGTGCGGGTGCACCAGTTAGTTGAGGTAGTATGTACATGTAGGTAGAGTTATTAAAGTGACTATGCATATATGACGGGGGGGGGGGGGGCAATGCAAATAGTCTGGGTAGAAATCTGACTAGATGTTCAGGAGTCTTATGGCTTGGGGTAGAAGCTGTTTAGAAGCCTCTTGGACCTAGACTTGGTGCTCCGGTACCGCTTGCCGTGCGGTAGCAGAGAGAACAGTCTATGACTAGAGTGGGCTGGAGTCTTTGACAATTTTTAGGGCCTTCCTCTGACACCACCTAGTATAGAGGAAAGGGTGCATACTTTCTCCTAACTAAGTACAGTACATGCCGACTCATTCTCTCTCCCGCTCTTTCTCTCTATCTCTATGAGACAGTAAGAAGATATAATCAATTTGCACCTTTCCAACAGTCAGCCACCATGCTGTTTGGTCTCTCCTGTCTCCATAGTATTATGTTAATTTATGCAGTTGCAGATTTGGCTCATAGTCATGACAATGGTGGCATGTTGACATCGCATACTATACTGGATAACATTTAACCCCCCCTCACACAGTACTGTCTCTGGGAAGCAGGCTGAGATCATACCAGGGATTACAGCCTGGGTCATTAGCATTGGGTAATTACATTCTAGCCAGATACCATGTTAATTCTATGCTAATTAATACTATATTAGTCACTAGTTTGTAAGATATTTCAGAGATAACATTATTAAACATTATTAAAGTGAATCCAGCTCATTCCCAAAATATTGATTAAGTAAACAAATAAGCCAAAAATGTTGAGTTTCTGTAACAGCATAAATGGTAATGTTGTTTTGCATTCTCTTTTGTCCTAAACAGCAACAAGTCTTGAGACAATAGATCCTGAGGCCTGCTGTTTTTTCTATGTTTTCTCCTGGCAACTTAGACATACTGCCGTAACACAAACACATTCATTTGAGTTCCTTGTTGAATACATCTAAAGGTACATTTAATAATAAAATCAATAACATGTTTAATTGTCACATACACCAGATAGGTGCAGTGAAATGTATGGTTTTACAGGGTCAGCCATAGTAGTAAGGCGCCCATTGAGCAAATTAGGGTTAAGTGTCTTGCTAAAGGGCACAAGGACAGATTTTTTTCACCTTGTCAGCTCAGGTATTCGTAGCAGCAACCTTTCGGTTACTGGCCCAATGCTCTAACTGCGAGGCTGCACTTTTTAACAGGTCTTTGATCTCAATATTGGAATGTAATCAATATTCATTGACGTGTTTGGTTATTTTTCTGTATAGCTCCTTGGGTTCTTAGAAGTGGCTACAGTTACAGATCCCTAAAATCCACCAAGAAAAAGCCACTCATCTAATTTCAAAATTCAACATAACCTGTGACACAAATCTAATTGATTCTCTTCACAGACTGGGGTACACTATGACTGAGGAATTATATAATTGCTATAGCATTCAATAAAAGTCTAAATGTTAAGTTTCAACCAAAAGGTAGCAAACGTAGGACATTTAGCATTTTTAAATATCATTGCTTTGTTGTCAAACATGAGCGTGCTGGCAAAAGTCCAGTGCAGCAGTTTGATATTGTGCTTGTTAATGTGGAGCCTTAACAGTCAGCACAACCTAATATGAACCAAATGGTGGTATTTAACAACACAGGTGCTTGTAACATTGGGCCATTTAAACCCCCCCTTTAATAAAAGTCTGTTTTCCCCAGCACTCCTAAGTATTACTGGTGGCTTCACAGAGGCTAACAGGCTCAGCAGGCTAATGGGCTCAGCAGCCTAACGGGCTCAGCAAACTAACGGGCTCAGCAGGCTAATAGGCTCAGCAGGCTAACAGACTCAGCAGGCTAACAAGCTCAGCAGGCTAACAGACTCAGCAGGCTAACAAGCTCAGCAGGCTAACAGGCTCAGCAGGTTAAGAGGCTAACAGACTCAGCAGGCTAACAAGCTCAGCAGGCTAACAGACTCAGCAGGCTAACAAGCTCAGCAGGCTAACAGACTCAGCAGGCTAACAAGCTCAGCAGGCTAACAGCCTCAGCAGGCTAACAAGCTCAGCAGGCTAACAGGCTCAGCAGGTTAACAGACTCAGGAGGCTAACAGGCTCAGCAGGCTAACAGCCTCAGCAGTCTAACAGGCTAACAGGCTCAGCAGGCTAACGGGCTAACTCCCACCTATCTTTTCCATTACCAGACCCTTCCTGTCTCGGGAAATACAAACTATAATGCAATCAAGCACTTGCTATTATTTCCATGTGAGTGTGTGTGTGTGCCTGTGTCCAGAGGGAGGAGGGGGGGGGGGGGTGGCTTGACTATCTAAATAGACTTGATCTAACTAAAAACAGCACCTAGAATAAATAGATTTGATCTAACTAAAAACAGCACCTAGAATAATATCCATACTATGCATAGGAACAAATGATTAATCAGAAAGGGATTAAGAACAATCAATATAGTGATCACGTCAAGCTATGGCCCTTTTTCATAGGGAGTATTAGATGGTGTTTTGTGTGTGTTAGATTTAAAGTGTGTATGCATCGGGGGTGGGTATTGGTAGTTAAAATAACACTCCCCTTGGAAACAAAGATCTGAGATATGGAGGACTTGATTTGGTTTGGCTGGATCAGAACTCACATAAAGGTTTAAATGAAATGAGGGGAAAGACCCTAGAAGGCCATAATAAGCAGGCGTTGGCATTGGCTATATTTAGCCTGTACAGATGCCACAGTTCCTGACCTCCCCCACTGTTATTGATCTTCACACACACAGCCTCTATCCCACTACCCTCGCATCCACAGGAACACACATAAGCACACGCACACTCCCCCCACCCAGAATTTGTGAGAAAGGGGACTTCCTGCTTGGATGAGCCATGGCAGGAGTGAATTGGTGTGTTGAGAGACAGAGAGAGGCATCAGCGGGCTCCTTTACATGATGAAAGACTGAGTGGATTTAACCCTCCTTCAGCTGAAGAAGAAACACAACTTCCAGAGCTGACAGGATAGGATTAGCATGTGGAAAGGGAGCGGACACAGTAGCCCCTCCCTTCCCTGAAAAGACAACACATAAGAGACAATAGGAAACATGAGAGAAATGTTCCCAGAGAATTCGTAAAAGGAACAACTCAGCTGATGGCTATGTTATGTTATGGTTAAACCACTAGACAAATGATCACAATGACTATCACATGCCAAGATAACCATTATCATACACATAGGGCTCAGCAAAGAGCTCTTGATCTGGTTGTCTCTAGATAGCAGGGCTGGCTCCAGGCATAAGCGACATAAACAGTCGCTTACACAAGGTGCAAGTTCGAAATTTGGTTGTGCATTAGCAGTTTTTCTCTTGTTATGACAGTCACTCAATTAGCCATGTCAGCTAACAATTTTTAGATTGGTAAGTTAGTCTAGCCAGTTATCTAAAATTGTAGTAATCATGGCCGAATACCGACCGGGCACGTGCCCAGGGGCCCTGACCGCCAGGGGGCCCCCAATGATTTTGTTAGTCACTCTCAGTCAGATATCAAGGCGTAAATCATGGCAAAATTGGTAGAATTGCAGGTAATGTGCTTTAAAACTGCCAAAACATTAACTCCCCCATGGCAAAATGGGTAGAATTGCATGAAATTTGTTATATTATTTTACATTTTCTCTCTGCCCCATTGCAAAATAAGTAGAACTGCAGAAAACATGCCTTAAAAGTGCAAACATTTCTCTCTGCCCCATTGCAAAATGAGTAGATTTGCATGAAAATTGTTATAAAATTGCACAATTTGCTCTCCGCCCCATGGTAAAATCTGTACAACTGCAGAAAACTTGCATTAAAACTGCCAAATATTCTCTACGCCCATGGCAAAATTTGTAAACTTACAAACTTAATTTTTCTTCGCTCAGTGCCCTCAAAAGGCTAGATAGAACACTGCCTGGTGGTAACCATGGTAGCACTGAGTGATGGGTCATACAGGTGTAGTATCTTAATCACTCTTTTGTTGCTGGGAATTGGAAACGCAGATGAGCTTCGTGTTTTACATAAATTCAATGAAAACCCACACTAACACATGGTTATATTAACAGTTTTGCACTTTCCATGTAGCCTACTTTTGGCCAACTAATAGCCTAACCAACAATAATGCAAAAATGATGTACAAAATGTTCAAATCCTGTTGCTGCACTATTTTGCTGTGACAATATATGTCAAATTAAGATCCCACATCTGTATACTACTCATGTTTCAAGAAGTTTGGGGTTTCAAAGGAAACTAATAGCGGACCACAATCAATGTATGGAGGCATTTACCATTGAAAGAAGAACAACTGATTCCACATTGAAAATAAACTCCCCACTGTGTCCCAAAAAAACACTACATTGATTTGTAACTCACCTAGGAAAGAGAAATGTGACAATCCCATTGACTGAGAACATTGCAAAGGTTTGAGTCATCTACAAAGTCCAAGGACATGATAGTTAGTCGGACTGACTGAATGGATTGGTTTGGGTCTGTAAATGAATAAATACAATTTTCTTCACCATTAACCTACACTTCAAAAAATTGAAAAGGGATTTGTATCAAAATGAAACACTGATGACTCTTGCATGGCACATATAATCTCAAATATTAATTGAAAGGTAGTACACTCTGATATGAATTCAAATGAGGTGAAATAAAGTGAAACTGTGTTAGGTTTGGAAAGGTAGTCAAAAATTGGCTAACCCAGGGGTTTAACACTGCCCAGTAGAGTAATCCTAATCTCTCCTCCATCACATAAACAATGCTGACTGGGGACAAAACCTTTTCCAGATGGGCCACAGACACAGACCACAGATCAATACATATGTAACCCCACTCAGCAGTACACAACAGCACTCAACTACACATACCAATACCCACTCTACTACACATACCAATACCAACTCTACTACATTCAAATTAACACACATTGAAATATGGAGAAATACTCTGAAAAGATGTGAACAGTCCTCAAATATGTATTCACTAATTCATGAAAATGAATTGATTATTCAAGAAAATACACAAACATATTTGGAATAACAAATATAAGCACACAATCCCCTACAACTATCAAGTAATTTATTGRATTACATATATGTATATCTTGGAAAGTACAGCTGCAACAAAAGTGACAAACTGGTCACAATATCATTACATAATGGGTTTGTAACCAGTCTTTTCTTTCCGAAGAAGAAAATACGAAACTAAGAAAATGATGTGACAAAACCATTGATTAGCCCTTCATCTACATGCTAGTCTGTTCTCTCATTTATACATGCTGATGTAAGGTTGCTTAAAGTATGGGCCATAAAGGCAATAGACCCAACCCCTTCCACTCTCCCATCCTCTCTTACCTTCCCATGTATCCATTTCATGCTTCTCCCAATTTGCAGGGACGCCATTCATGCACAGATTCCGCTAAAGAAAAGCCACAGGGCATGGGAGCCTCATGACTCTTGTCCTTCTCTCTCTCTGTCTCTCTGTCTCTGTCTCTGTCTCTCTGACAAACAACCTCTTCCGTCTACAGACTGTCCTCTCTCTGAGCATAGACTCCTAAGCCAACACCACTGGTCACTTTACTGCCTGGTCACATGACCACATAGTTCAAGCCCTGGGGTCACAGCTTGGCTTGAGGTCCAATGATGGTTAGGGGTTATCTGAGTGGAACTGATGGTCCTATTTTCTCTGCTGTTGAACAATGCCAAATGCCAAATTAGCCTCCCCTCCCTCTTTCTCTGGCACTTTCCACAGAGGACCAAAGTGCACGTCCAAGCATAAACACAGGTTCAAGCTGACAACACACACTGACATTAACTAATCAAGTCATTTTGTCAATAGAAGGCAAATAGAGTTAACCAAGGTGTCAGTGCTAGGTAGCAAACCAGGAACAGTGCACTGGAAAAAAACAAAGCCTCTAGATAATGCTTAACAAGTGTAAGATATTAATGATAATGATGTGTTCCTGCAGGTGATCACAATAATGATCCACCATTTATTGTCACAAAATGAACCCACAAAGCAACATTACAACATACAGCCAATCAAACAGTTCACAAATTAATTGCTTGGTATAGTGAACTGCCATAACTAGTTCTAAGTGAATTTTTTGTCTTTGTCTTAGTTTTTTTGCTTTACCATCCAATGGATTTTCCTCCTTCACCCCTCCAGTGTCCTCTCCAGGAAGCCATGTTATGAAGTGTCCAGTTCTGAACCAGTGGACCACGTACTCTACTGTTACCCTGTTACCCAAATGATTCTCTACCCTGTACCATCTTCTCCTGTGGACCTCACACTACCGGTCACCCTTGTCCTGTCCAGTCAGGTCTCAGCCCACCCTCCTGAGCTCCACCCTGCTAATAATYRAGCRACTTGTTCACTCTCCCACAGCCCCACAGGCTCACAACCCACAGCCCTCCCCCAATGTCGATGCTAATGAACTACCTCAGTAAGTCACATATAAGAGGCTTAACACATTCAAATGCCATGGAGGATAGGGAGAAACTGATAGAGAGAGAGGCAGAATACAAGGACAGATAAAATCAGATTTTATCAAGTGTAGGTGGGGTGGATAGTGACCATTGTTCATAGTGGTAGTAGTACTAGTATCAGTAATAGTAGTAGTAAAATAGCAGATTGATGATCCATCAACCAACCTGCTCTAGTAGTGTAGTAGCCAGAGACAAGTCTCGCCGTCTCCCAGATTACAGTAATGTCGAGGTATTTGAGGTAATATACACATGTAGCTAGAGTTATTAAAGTGACTATGCATATATAATAATAGWGAGTAGCACCAGCATAGAAGAAGGTGGGGGGTTGTGGGGGCAATCCAAACAGTCCGGGTTTCCATTTGATTAGCTGTTCAGGAGTCTTATGGCTTGGGGGTAGAAGCTGTTTAGAAGCCTCTAGGACCTAGACTTGGTGCTCCGGTACCGCTTGCTGTGCCGTAGCAGAGAGAACAGTCTATGACTAGGGTGGTTGGAGTCTTTTGACAATTTTTAGGGCCTTCCTCTGACACCGCCTGGTATAGTGGTCCTGGATGGCAGGAAGCTTGGCCCTGGTGATGTACTGGGCCGCACACACTACCCTCTGTAGTGCCTTGCGGTCGGAGGCTGAGCAGTTGCCATACAAGGCAGTGATGCAACCTGTCAGGATGCTCTCGATGGTGCAGCTGTAAAATCTTTTGAGAATCTGAGGACCCACGCCAAATCTTTTCGGTCTCCTGAGGGGGAATAGGTTTTGTCGTGCCCTCTTCACGACTGCCTTGGTGTGCTTGGACCATGTTAATTTGTTGGTGATGTGGACGCCAAGGAACTTGAAGGTCTCAATCTGCTCCACTACAGCCGATGAGAATGGGGGCGTGCTCGGTCCTCCTCTTCCTGTAATCCACGATCAACTCCTTTGTCTTGATCACGTTGAGGGAGAYGTTGTTGTCCTTGCACCACATGGTCAGGTCTCTGACCTCCTCCCTATAGGCTGTCTCATTGTTGTCGGTGATCAGGCCTACCACTGTTGTGTCATCAACAAACTTAATGATGGTGTTGGAGTCGTGCCGGGCCATGCAGTCATGAGTGAACAGGGAATATATGAGGGGACTGAGCACGCACCCCTGAGGGGCCCCCATGTTGAGGATCAGCGTGGCGGATTTGTTGTTACCTACCCTTGCCACCTGGGGGCGGCCCATCAGGAAGTTCAGGATCCAGTTGCAGAGGGAGGTATTTAGTCCCAGCGTCCTCAGCTTCATAATGAGCTTTGAGGGCACTATGTGTTGAATGCTGAGCTGTAGTCAATGAATATCATTCTCATATAGGTGTTCCTTTTGTCCAGGTGTGAAAGGGCAGTGTGGAGTGCAATAGAGATTGCATCATCTGTGGATCAGTTGGTGCGGTATGCAAATTGGAGTGGGTCTAGGGTTTCTGGGATAATGGTGTTGATGTGAGCCATGACCAGCCTTTCAAAGCGTTTCATGGTTACAGACGTGAGTGCTACGTGTCGGTAGTCATTTAGGCAGGTTACCTTAGTGTTCTTGGGCACAGGGACATGCTTGAAACATGTTGGTATTACAGACTGGATGGATTGTGGGTTTACTAATGCGTTAGTTGTATTGTGTGGACTATAACATTAATATGGTGACAATGGTGTAGGCTGTGTAGCGGTTAGCAGTTATGGTAAGAAGGTTTGGCTTGGAGAGGTTTTTGCGCCTGGTCATAGACAGCTGTTGTGAATCGACAAGTGAAGGGAAAAGATGAGAGGATGAGAGTGCATAGATGCGAGAAGGAATTATACAGCAAGCAAAGTGATGATGCTGTATGTGGCTGCTATGAAATTCAACTGTCTATGCGGGTGATCAGGGTTGTATTCATTCCGATGATTCTGTTGAAAAAGTTTCATAAACAGAAGCAAATGGAACGAAACGGGAGGAACCTACCGGAATTTGTTTACTGGCAAAATGGAAGGTTTTGCAAATGTTTGGACTAATGATTACACCCCAGATCAGCTAGATGCAGGCAAGAGTGTGCAAGGCGGTATTGAATGTGTCACTGTCTGTCACCTTGATTATTCCAATTTGTCTCTCGACCTGTGCACCTACGTTATAAACTTTCATTTGTAGGCTAGGTTGTAGCAACCTCATAATGAGTATATGTCACGTTCTGACCTTAGTTCCTTTTTTATGTCTTTATTTTAGTTTGGTCAGGGCGTGAGTTGGGGTGGGCATTCTATGTTGTTATTCTATGTTTTGTTCTGTGTGTTATATTTCTATGTGTTTGGCCTAGTATGGTTCRCAATCAGAGGCAGGTGTCGATCGTTGTCTCTGATTGAGAATCATACTTAGGTAGCCTGTTTTCCCACTATGGGTTGTGGGTAGTTAATTTCTGTGTCTGTGTTTCACCATACAGAACTGTTTCGGTTGTTCGTGTTTTTGTTCTGTGTTCATTTGATTTATTAAAAATCTATTATGGACACTTACCACGCTGCACATTGGTCCGATATTTCCTACTCCTCCTCAGACGAAGAGGAGTACCGTTACAGTATAGGGCAAATTCAAGAATCATGTAGTAGCCTAAACCTATCGATGTTACATTGAGCTGGGTGAATGTAATATGAATGACAGTCATCCAATATGCTGTAATAGAAATGCTCATAAAAATCCCTCCCCCTAATATTGAACAGCAACGACCACCACTGGTTTATATGCACAAATCAGAACACAACTCATATTCAGTAAAATGGTGGTTGTTTGTGTATTGCACTATTATTTCATATGATAGAAAAACAGACAGTGCACCATTCTACACTTTAATAAGATAAGCATGGGACAGACAGATGCCATATGTTTTTGGCAAGTCTGTACYTCTGAAGGTAATGTCATGTTTTGAAGGGCATAACCTCAGTTTGTCGACGCTAATAGGAAACCAAGCCTGATGATGAGGATTGGGGAGCTCGGCCATGGGAACTGGCCGTATGTCACCCTTGACCTCGGCACCTTCATCCCCCCCCCCATGCACATGGCGAAGATAAACAGCAAAATCAGCCATTTTGCCTTTAACCTTGAAGTCACAGCAGACGATGGTGCCTAAAATGACATTGGTTAGTTATCAGGGTGATGTGGAGAGGCATCATGTTCTACAACAAGCCCTGAGGCCCAGGTCAGGTCAGGTAGAGGCTACCCCTAAATGTCTCATGGATGTCCCAGGCCTTGTGTAGTTGGTCATGTAAATCCCAAACAATCCCGCTCTATCTGGTTAAACACTGAAGTAGGTTATAAACAGCGAGATCTACAAACTCCACAAACCTGTTGGATGCATTTACTYTTTGTTTTGGTTGTGTTTCAGATTATTTTGTGCCCAATAGAACTGAATGGTAAATAATGTATTGTGTCATTTTGGAGTCCCTTTTATTGTAAATAAGAATATACTATCTTTCTAAACAATTCTACATTAATGTGGATGTTACCATGGTTATGGATAATCCTGAATGAATTGTGAGTAATGATGAGTGAGAAAGTTACAGARGCACCAATATCATAGCCCCAAGACATGCAAACCTCTCACCATTACAATAACAGGGAAGGTTAGCATGTCTTGGGGGTATGATGTTGGTGCGTCTGTAACTTTCTCACTAATCATTATTCACGATTCATTCAGGATTACGGATTATCCATAATCATGGTAGTATCCACATTAATGTAGAAGTGTTTAGAAGCAGTCTATTCTTGGTCCTTTGTAGCTCATTTGGTAGAGCATGGCGCTTATATCACCAGGGTAGTGGGTTCAATTCCCAGGACCACCCATATGTAAAATGTATGCATGCATGACTGAAAATTATTTGGATAAAAGCATCTGCTAAATGATATTATTATGAAAATAAATAACCATATTTCTCCAAAAATATTACACGTTTCGGCGAATAGAAATTGGCAAAAGTCAAATCAAGGAGAGAAATTATTTGAAAATGAAACTTGATCTAAGAAGATGAATACAAATAACCATAAGAAATATAGGAGATACATGTATCAATTTGGGGATGATAAYTCCAAACAAAGACCAGGACACAACAATAGTGATCATGTAAAGTTGTTTACAGAAATGTTCATATAAACCAAAGAGCTTATTGTTAGTTTTTTTTGCATTTCCCTAAACGTTAGATCAACAAAGGGATGTATTTTGTTTATTGCTGAGCCTGATTTCGCCGTGCACTTCCTGAGGGTATTTCAAACTGAACTGAACTGGCCAGTGTCAACACTAACAAACATTAAAAACACTGATACCTAAACAGAGCATCTTTAGAATCAATTCATCATCCATTTAACAAGACTTATACTAATATCTTTAATATATTCTGTTTCATCCCAAGCAAAATATC
Organism: Salvelinus sp. IW2-2015; assembly: GCF_002910315.2. Classification (NCBI taxonomy): domain Eukaryota; kingdom Metazoa; phylum Chordata; class Actinopteri; order Salmoniformes; family Salmonidae; genus Salvelinus; species Salvelinus sp. IW2-2015. The sequence continues at coordinate 16,256,252 of NC_036855.1, forward strand.
AAATCAATCATAGAACACATGGCCTTCTACAGAACAGAACTTTGTGAATTTAAAAACTACTGCCAACAAAACTCTTTCTTTCGACCAGTAAAGTCATAGACAACCATTTGGTGTCATACAAGTAATGGATGAAGATACACTACCCCTAACGTCCTAGCCAGCTGGGCCCTTACAGAACATACAGTTAGGAAGGAAGCTTAGTCTCGTTACACACCACACCATCAACACACACACACACACACACACACACCACACACACACACACACACACACACACACACACACACACACACACACACACACACACACACAACCACACACACACACACCACACACAACACAATTCCACAGTGTCCAGCTGGCAGTAATTCAAGGGTGGTGAAATTGCACACATTATTTCATCAGTGTAATTCAGCTTAACGCAAGTTAAAGTGGTAACACACTGCTTTAGGAACACTGCAAACTAACAGTATGAGGTGAGGAGACATTCATTCCTGTACAGTAATAACACAAGGGAAAATCCCATATCGCCTATAGCTTATATGGAGAATAGTTTCTGTAAAAACATAAATGGGTTGGTGCGATGCCTATTAAATAACCTGGGAAACAAAAGATCAGTATTTGCGGTGCAACCCTAAACACAGTAAAAACCAACAACAACATGACTGTCAATATGACGTAAGCAGAGGAGAAGAGAAGGGAACATTTAGCGCTGCAGGGACCCAACACATGATGTCATATTACGTAAGCAGAGGAGAAGAGGAGGGCCATTTAGCGCTGCAGGGGACGACCCAACACATGATGGTATATTACACAAGCAGAGGAGAAGGAGGAAGGGCCATTTAGCGCTGCAGGGGACCCAACACATGATGTTATATTACACAAGCAGAGAGAAAGGGAAGGCATTTAGCGCCTGCAGGGACCCAACACATGATGTTATATTACACAGCAGAGGAGAAGAAGAAGCGGCCATTTAGCGCTGCAGGAGGACCCAACACATGATGTTTATATTACCAAGCAGAAGAGAAGAAGGAAGGGCCATTTAGCGACTGCAGGGACCCAAACTGATGTTATATTTACACAAGCAAGAGGAGAAGAAGGAAGGGCCATTTAGCGCTGCAGGGGACCCCAAACATGATGTATATATTACACAAGCAGAGGAGATGAAGAAGGGCCATTTAGCGCTGCAGGGGACCCAACACATGATGTTATATTACACAAGCAGAGGAGAAGAAGAAGGGCCATTTTAGCACTGCAGGGGACCAACACAATGATGTTATATTACCAAGCAGAGGAGAGAGAGGGAGGGCCATTTAGCGCTGCAGGGGACCCAACACATGATGTTATATTACACAAGCAGAGGAGAAGATGGGAAAGTCGTGTAGCGCTGCAGCGGGACCCAACACATGATGTTATATTATTACAACAAGCAGAGGAGAAGAGTGAAGGGCCATTTAGCCTGCAGGGGACCCAACAACATGATGTTATATTAACACAAGCAGAGGAGAAGAGGAGAAGGGCAATTTAGCGCTGCAGGGAACCCAACACATGATGATTCATATTACACAAGCAGAGGGAAGAGTGAGGGCATTTTAGCATTGCAGGGAACCCAACACTGATTGTCATATTACGTAAGCAGAGGAAGAGAGGGAAGGGCAATTTAGCGCTGCGGGGACAAAACACTGATGTCATATTGCGTAAGCAGAGGAAGAGGGGAGGGCCATTTAGCGACTGCAGGGAAACCAAAACCCCACATGATGTCGATATACGTAAGCAGAGGAGAAGAAGGAAGGGCCATTTAGCGCTGCGGGGAAACCACCAGCATTCATGATGTTCTATCGTAAGCAGAGAAAGAGAGGCAGGGCCATTTGAGCGCTGCGGGAACCCAAAACATGATGTCTATATGTAAGCAGAGAGAAGAGGGAAGGGCCATTTAGAGCTGCAGGGAACCCAACACATGATGTCTATATAGTAAGCAGAGAAGAGGGAAGGGCCATTTAGCGCTGCAGGGAAACCCAACACATGATGTCATATTACGTCGTAGCGAGGAAGAGAGGAAGCGCCCTTTAGCACTGCGGGCGGAAACCAACACGGGGGTGCGTCCTTACAGCCTCAACATGACCAGACTTCAGAGGATTCACAGCAGAGGGAGACAACAGAAACTAGTGGCAGCTCTGGTCCACTCACTCACTCAGTGGACCAAGAGACACAGATAACTCAACTGACAACTCGCGTCTTACCTACAAACACACACAGTTACTACAATCTCTCTCAACCTATGATCACTACAGGCAGACATGGATCCGTGCTGAGAGACCGACCGTAATGACACTACAGCGACTGTATCCCGTGCTAGAGAAGACAGAACCTATGATCACCTACAGCAGACAGGTAATACCGTGCTAGAGGACAGAACCTATGATCACCTACAGCAGACATGTATACCGTGCTAGAGAGACAGAACCTATGATCACCTACAGCAGACAGGTATACCGTGCTAGAGAGAGAGATGATGACAGGGAATGAGCCCAGCTCACAGACACAGTGTTTGAAGGTTTTAGTCTGGCTTTTACCATAAGCCTTGGATCAAACAACACACACTGCTTATTTCAGAGAGGAGCATTGCTGTCTCTGTTATAGGGAATCACTATAATAGTATCACTAGTATAAAATAATATCACCTCACTAAATGTGTGGTTTTGGAGGTTTATGATTGGTAAAACTATATGGAAAGCTATTGTCTTCCCCATGATGTGATAAACAATTTTCTGATGGTTCAATTTCTATATGTTAAACCAGGCTGGACTAGTATTGATCCTTACCTACACCACATTCAGTAGGGTTAGGCCTACAACACAGTGTTCTATAAATAAAGCAAGGCCCCCCACTCAAACCACTAAAAGACAGAGATAGTCACTGTTGTCGCTGAGAATCTTCCTGCGCCGCACATCAAGTGTCTGGGCTGTCTGGAGTTCAGGAGCAGAGGGGTTTGTGTGTTTTTAAGGATGAGACATCAAGACGTTGTTTTCTTCTCTCAGCCAACATGATAATGACAGGTTTCACAGACAGAAGGGTGCAGATCTCTGTCTGCTACTCCTCCTCCAAAAGGAGTCTGCTGTGGACTGTGGTCCTGGAGCCTGCCAAATTACAGTGTGATCCTCCCTCGCTTCCCTGTCTCTCTCCTCTCCTTCTATCTGTTTTGCTCGCTTTCCTGTCCCTCTTCTCTCTCTGTCTATCCTTCACTCACCTTCCATCATGTCTCTTTTCTCTCACTCGGTCTCTCCCTCACTTGCCATGTCTATTTTCTCTGTCTCTATAATCTTCATTAGCATTAGGAAGCTGTTTGCCCCTCTATTCTCAGTCTGCCTATCCCTCACCCATAGTTCTTTCCACTTTTTCTCCATCTTCAGTTTTCAGCCCTACGAGTATTCCCAGCATTCTATGAATGACCATGTTCACCTCAGTTAGAAAGCTCCTAGACTGAACCCACCTGGGGACTTATCATAGGAATCCTCTTTAGAGGCTCAATTCCAGAATGGCCGGCTAGTATTCAATTTGGCCTTAGCTAAATCACACATACTAGCCACACTGGATTTGCTTGACTGTGTGATAAAATGTCAGAGTTGAAGTGTCTCAGAGCATTTCAAACGTGCCTGTTAAGACAGCATGCATTCAGGTTACATTCCAGTCTACTTTTCATGTGTCTTCATGATAACATCTATAGAGCCCATATGACATTCTTTGTGGTGGTGAACAGTGGTGGTTCCTACAGTATCTAGTTCATTCCTGCTCCCTCCCCCTCTCTAGCTTATGCTCTCTCTTCCCCCATCTTGCTCATCCTTGCTTTCTCCATATCTAGCTCATTCCCTCTTTCCTTGTCTCCCTCATCCAACACTTCCCCAATGTACTTTCCTCCCTTCCCCTTCTCCATCCATCCATACCTCCTCTACCTCTTCTCACACCCCCTCTCCTCTCTCTCGTTCTCCTCTTGCTCTCCTCCTTTTCTGTCCAGCCCTCCTCTTCTTGCTCCAGAACTGTCAGATGGCATTAATTCCTTTCACGCTCATCGCCTGTAAGAATAACAGCCGTGAACCTCGCCGAACAGCACCATTCTCCTGCTCCAGTTAGCTTTACACTCAGACCAGCCTGCCTGCCTTGAAAATACCAACATTATTCATGTTGTGGCCCTTACTTACACAACATGCCCCACTAAAGGGCAAAGTTAAGCTGACGCGAATCTTAGTGGAAGAGGTCATGTTCTTGATGTAAAAAAAAATAAACAAATGTATATTGTATAATCAGGCCCTGCACCTTCATTATTAGCGTATGTCACCAACTGTAGCATGGACCTTCAACTAAAGTAAAGCAAATATTGTAAGAAAAAAGGAGCCATACAGATGTAAAATCTTAATTTGACAGTTGTTTTGAAAAACAATTCTGCAGCAGGAGGATTAGATAATTATATATTTTTTTAAATACTTCAAACTTTCTAACAATAAATACATTTTGATAGGCTACAGTAGGCTATAGTTAAGATATACTTACTCTATAAGATATACTTATAGACCAAATCARGAGGCTCATTCGAATTTCCTGCGGCACAGGAAAATTCTCAGCGACAACAGTGATCAAATTAACATCATATACCTGTATATTTACTATTATGACAGAGATATTAAGCAAAATGTTGAAGTAGCTCTTGAAAGCTCCAAGCATAGCATTGTATTTATGTTCGTCCTATGAAGCCAACAGAGTGAACATATTAAAGGCTATAAAAGATACACTATACAGTGCCTTCGGAAAGTATTCAGACCCCTTGACCTTTTCCCAATCTTTTTACGTCACAGCCTTACTCTAAAATGGATTCAAAAAATACAAAAAACTCTACACACAACAGCCCATAATGACAGCCCATAATGACAGCCCATAATGACAAAGCAAAAACAGGTTATTAGAAATTATTCCAAATGTATTACATATAAAAAACAGAAATACCTTATTTACATAAGTATTCAGACCATTTGCTATGAGAATCGAAGTTGAGCTCAGGTGCATCCTGTTTCTATTGATCATCCTTGATATGTTTCTACAACTTGATTGGAGTCTACCTGTGGTAAATTCAATTGATTGGACATGATTTGGAAAGACATTCACCTGTTTACAGTATATAATGTCCCACAGTTGACAGTGCKTGTCAGAGCAAAAACCAGGCAATGATGTAGGAGGAATTGTCCGCAGAGCTTCGAGACAGGATTGTGTTGAGGCACAGATCTGGGGAAGGGTACCAAAAAATGACTGCTACACAGCCCCCAGCTGTGCCCTGGACACCATATGTGAATTGATCGCCCCCCCATCTATCTTCAGAGTTCGTTCTGTTAGGTGACCTAAACTGGGACATGCTTAACACCCAGGCCGTCCTACAATCTAAGATAGATGCCCTCAATCTCACACAAATTATCAAGGAACCTACCAGGTACAACCCTAAATCCGTAACCATGGGCACCCTCTTAGATATCATCCTGACCAACTTTCCCTCTAAATACACCTCTGCTGTCTTCAACCAGGATCTCAGCGATCACTGCCTCATTGCCTGCGTGCGTAATGGGTCTGCGGTCAAACAACCACCCTCATCACTGTCAAATGCTCCCTAAAACACTTCAGCGAGCAGACCTTTCTAATCYACCTGGCCCGGGTATCCTGGAAGGATATTGACCTCATTCCATCAGTAGAGGATGSKWMGRTGCTCTTCAAAAGTGTTTTCCTCACCATCTTAAATAAGCATGCCCCATTCAAAAAATGTAGAACTAAGAACAGATATAGCCCTTGGTTCACCCCAGACTTGACTGCCCTTGACCAGCACAAAAACATCCTGTGGCGTTCTGCATTAGCATCGAATAGCCCCTGCGATACGCAACTTTTTAGGGAAGTCAGGAACCAATATACTCAGTCAGTTAGGAAAGCTAAGGCTAGCTTTTTCAAACAGAAATTTGCTTCCTGTAGCACTATCACTACCGCCATATCTCAGCTCACTGGTTACCATAGCAACACTCACCCATAGCATGCGCTCCAGCAGGTATATTGCACTGGTCATCCCCAAAGCCAACACTTCCTTTGGCTGCCTTTCCTTCCAGTTCTCTGCTGCCAATGACTGGAACGAATTGCAAAAGTCTCTGAAGCTGGAGTCTTATATCTCCCTCTCTAACTTTAAGCATCAGCTGTCAGAGCAGCTTACCGATCACTGTACCTGTACACAGCCAATCTGTAAATAGCACACACAACTACCTCATCCCCATATTATAACTTACCATCTTGCACTTTGCACCCCAGTATCTCTACTTGCACATCATCATCTGCACATCTATCACTCCAGTATTAATGCTAGATTGTAATTATTTTGCATATATGGCCTAATATTGCCTACCTCCCTACTCTTCTACATTTGTACACACCGTATATATATTTTTCAAATTTGATTTTCTATTGTGTTATTGACTGTACGTTTATTTYTAACTCTGTGTTGTTGTTTTTGTCACACTGCTTTGCTTTATCTTGGCCAGGTTGCAGTTGTAAATGAAAACTTGTTCTCAACTTGCCTACATGGTTAAATAAAGGTGATTTTATTTTTTATTTTATTGAAGGCCCCCAAGAACAGAGTGGCCTCCGTCATTGTTAAATGGAAGAAGTTTGGAACCACCAATCCTCTTCCTAGAACTGGCCGTCCAGCCAAAATGAGCAATCGGGGGAGAAGGACCTTGGTCAGAGAGGTGAACAAGAACCTGATGGTCACTCTGAACGAGCTCCAGAGTCCCTCTGTGGGGATGGTAGAATCTTCCAGAAGGAGAACCATCTCTGCAGCACTCCACCAATCAGGCCTTTATTGTAGAGTGGCCTGATGGAAGCCATTCCTCAGTAAAAGGCACATGACAGCCCTCTTGGAGTTTGCCAAAAGGCACCTAAAGACTCTCAAACCATGAGAAACAAGATTCTCTGGTCAGATGAAACCAAGATTGAACTCTTTGGCCTGAATGCCAAGCGTCACATCTGGAGGAAACCTGGCACCATCCCTACGGTAAAGCATGGTGGTGGCAGSATCATGCTGTTGGYATACATGCTGTTGGGATACTAGTCAGGATCGAGGCAACGATGAACGGAGCAAAGTACAAAAATATCCTTGGTGAAAACCTGCTCCAGAGCGCTCAGGACCTTCATCTTCCAACAGGACAATGGCCCTTAGCACACAGTCAAGACAATGAAGGAGTGGCTTCGGGACAACTCTCTGAATGTCCATGAGTGGCCCAACCAGAGCCTGGACATGAACCCGATCTAACATTTCTGAAGAGACCTGAAAATAGCTTTGCAGCAACGCTCCCAATCCAACCGGACAGAGCTTGAGAGGATCTGCAGAGAAGAATTGGAGAAACTCCCCCAAAACAGGTGTGCCAAGCTTGTAGCGTCATACCCAAGAAAACTCGAGGCTGTAATCGCTGCCAAAGGTGCTTCAACAAAGTACTGAGTAAAGGGTCTGAATACTTATGTAAATGTGATATTTCTGTTTTTTTGTTTTGTCATTATGGGGTATTGTGTGTAGATCGATGAGGGGGAAAACTATTGAATCAATTTTAGAATAAGGCTGTAACCTAACAAAGTGTGGAAAAAGTCAAAGGGTCTGAATACTTTCCGAAGGCAAGTGAATGTGAATGTGCAAGTAGAGATACTGAGGTGCAAAGGACCAAAAAAATAAATAACAATCTGGGAATGAGGTAGTTGGGTGGGCTATTTACAGATGGGCTATGTACAGGTGCAATGATCGGTAAGCTGCTCTGACAGCTGATGCTTAAATTAATTACAAAGTATTTACCACTTTGACATTTTAGACTTGATTTACCCTTACGGAAAATGTATCAAACCCCTACAAAAATACCAGTTAATTATTATAATAATAAAAATGTCCTGTTGGTGTAGGATTATTTTCCTGCTGTAGCAAACTGGCTCAAATTAAGATCCTACATCTGTATAGCAGGATTTTGATTACGTTGCAGTCAGTGTTGTAGTACTCGAGACCTGTCACGGTCTCGGACAACATATTGAGTGTCTGAGTCTTGTCTCGGTGTCAGATACATTTGTACTCGGTCTTGACTCGGTCTCAGAAGGTGAGGACTTGTAAAAAAAGCTGCACGAGAGCATGACAGCTTTTGGTATCACATAGCCTATGTACATTATTGAAGGAATCCTGCATGCCTGCGACTCGTGTGATGACAGTTTTGTACCATAGGGAGGATCCAAACCAATGGCAGTGTAATTACACGTTTGACAAGCAATTCCAAACAAATAAGCAAAACTCTGAGTGGAGAATAGTTTCTCATCACTCAGTCCTTCCTTCCCAAACCTGGCGTAGAGGGCTTAGACTAATCACAGCAGATTAGTTGGAGCTCTGATGGATGCTGAGCTGGCCTGTTAATCATCCCTGTGATGATAACCATAAATCATCTAAAAATTATTCTAATATTATTAGCAATATATTTTTACAATCACAGTTAGATGGAATGATCACAGTAGGTCAATATCTTCCAGAATAACAGTTTTGCCTCGTTGACATCTCTTCGCCTCTGTTCCATCAATGTCACAGTAATTCCGCAGTGTTAATACAGTATATATAAGCTCTGCATACTAAGTGAGCGAGGGGTAGGCGGTTACATGAGCGATGTAGCGTTGCTGTGATCTCCAGAGAGCCCTGTGATTTAGCTGTAAAATGACAGAGCTGCTGCCTCTCGTTGGGCTACAGTTGTGGAGCTAATGACATGCTGTGCCAGGCTAGCGTGACTATAAGCCCAGCCGGGGCAGACGGGAAGTGACAAGAACATAATTCTGTCATTACATCCTGGCTGGCTGGGTGAGACCTCTAATCAGGTGGGCAGGGATTCAGGCTTCATTCAAGCCAGGCTGGTCTGACTGGTTTCAGTCCCTCCAAACCCCTCTCGTCGGTGGTGGCACACACGATAGTGCATCCCTGACTGGGCCTGGAGGCGGACGCTGAGTGGCTGACGTGGATGATGTCCCAGTCACATTGCTGTGTTCAGCACCTGGAAGGGAGGAATGTAAAAAGCCTCCATGCCTGGTTGGTGGTAGGCTATCCAAGAGTCTGTATCACTGTGATAATCACACAGCCTCATCTTTACAATCACATACCTACCTGTTTAAGTGAACTGACTGTTACACAATGACCCGAGAGACAACAACATCTGGACTGAGCTGAGCTTACCTGCTGTTTGCTCTGAATCACTGAGACAAACTGTGCTGGGGTTTACTTTACCAGATGGGAGCTTTATGTGATGAGGTGCTGAAGATGAATCCTGGCAGTTTCTAACATGGTATTATCATTCTCATATACTTCAAGTGTGTTCAGTGACTGAACATGGTTAGAATGGAGGTTCAGGATGATTAATTGTTCAAACGTCAAGTGCAAATAGATTCAATTAAAAAGTGTTTGTGGTACTTACCAATATTACTGCCATTCATTTCATCTGTAAAACAGACAGAGAAACACAACATATTAATATACAGTAACTAGTACCAATGTAAAGGATCACTAGGCCTATTTCATAGTTTCATTAAAATCAATAGTCTTTCTTACCAAGACCCATATAKATTTTCATTCATATTCAGTCAAACTCTGCATCTCCTGACCCCCCCAATCCCAGCTGATTGGCCATGTTGTGTCTAGCTGTCACATATGGTGTGCTGTACACCCTCTTGGCCAGACAGGCTGGGGCCTGTATGCACGCATTCACAACACATAGYTATGCTATGTCCTGGAGCAGTCAGGAATCGAAAGCACAAATGAGTAATACGTGTTCTCACTCTTTACACTTTACGACGAAGACGTATTGAAAACCTAGGCTCTACACAGTCTACGCAACGGATCCGACGGAGGTTCATTTGCGTAGCTCTCTCTACGTAGTTTTACGTACTTTCGTGCGGCTGAATTTTTGGAACGCAACGCAAACAGAGCTCGGTAGCTCCGTTGGCGTAGACTGTGAAATCACTGTGGAGAGCTCTTTACACAGGCCTGCTGCCCTGCCCTTCCTCCTCCATCAGCAGTCCAGAGAAATGCTACTGACATCTTCACATTGACCACTGAAGACAGGTCAGTCTTCCAAGGCAAAAATGGTGACATCACCCACCGGAACACAGCACAATAAAATAGGCCACAGCTGTTTAGTTCTTTAGGCTACAAATTAGACTCAATATGTCACAGAGCATCAAATCAGACAGATAGGCCTATGAAAATGAGCGCTGACTGATCTCCATCGGACTGCACTGACCTCCTCTCTCCTCTTCTTTATGCTTGTTTGGTTTGTTCTGTTTTTGTCGGAGGGACAAAGATTTTTTGCTAATTTGCATGAAAAATAAGGGATTATGGAAGGATTTCTACAGCTGCACCATTGAGAGCATTTTGACTGGCTGCATCACCTCTTGGTACGACAACAGCTTGGCATCCGAAAGTAAGGCGCTACAGAGGGAAGTGCGCACAGCCCAGTACATCACTGGGGCAAGCTCCCTGTCATCCAGGACCTCTATACCAGACGGTGTCAGAGGAAGGCCCTAAAAATTGTCAAAGATTCTAGCCACCCGTCATAAACTTTTCTCTCTGCTACCGCAGGGCAAGCGGTACCGGAGCACCAAGTCTGAGGCCAWAAGGCTCCTGAACAGCTTCTACCCGCAAGCCATAATACTGCTGAACAGTTAATCAAATGGCTACACAGACTATTTACAATGACCCCCTTTTTTTGCACTGATTCTCCTGCACTGGCTCTATGCACACTAACTGGCTCTATGCACACTCACTGGCTCACACATGGAGAGACACACTTTCACACTCTTTCACACTCTTTCAAATACGCTGCTGCTACTCTGTTAATGAACGATCCTGATTGCCCAGTCACTTTTACCCCTACCTACAGTTGAAGTCGGAGGTTTACATACACCTTAGCCAAATACATTTAAACTCAGTTTTTCACAATTCCTGACATTTAATCCTAGTAAACATGCCCTGTCTTAGGTCAGTTAGGATCACCACTTTATTTTAAGAATGTTAAATGTCAGAATAATAGGAGAGAGAATGATTTATTTCAGCTTTTATTTCTTTCATCACATTCCCAGTCTGTCAGAAATGTACATACACTCAATTAGTATTTTGTAGCATTGCCTTTAAATTGTTTAACTTGGGTCAACCAACATCTTCGCGCCTCCAGCCTTCACAATAAGTTGGACGAGCGAGAGAGAGAGCCGAGAGAGAGAGAGAGAGAGAGAGAGAGAGAGAGAGAGAGAGAGCGAGAAGAGAGAGAGAGAGCAGGAGAGAGAAGAGAGAGAAGAGAGAGAGAAGAGAGAGAGAGAGAGAGAGAGAGAGAGAGAGAGAGAGAGAGAGAGAGAGAGAGGAGAAGAGAGAGAGAGAGAGAGAGAGAGAGAGAGAGAGAGAGAAGAGAGAAGAGAGGAGAGAGAGAGAGAGAGAGGAGAGAGAGAGGAGAGAGAGAGAGAGAGAGAGAGAGAGAGAGAGGCAGTGCAAGAGAGAGAGAGAGACGAGAGAGCAGAGGGAGGAAGAGAGGAGAGAGAGGAGAGAGACAGGGGAGAGAGAGGAGGAGAGAGAGAAGTAGAGGAGAGGCAGAGCAGAGCGAGAAGAGAGAGAGAGAAGAGAGAGAGAGCAACGGGAGAGAAGAATGGGCATGAAGTAGTGAGGGGGACTCTGTGGATGGTGAATACTCACACTAAAAAGATCTGTCACATAAAATTGTACCTACCACTTCCATTATCGCTTATCAAGCATCGTTTAATTATTCCAAGGGCCTCTTGTGAGCATTTCCATTGCAAGTTTAACAGCTCCTCTTCCATACAAAAGAGCACAGGCAGAATAGGCAGAGCTCCCATAATGCTAACGTTCTGTGTCAATTCGTTTTTATTTTTATTTAACTAGCAAGTCAGTTAAGAACAAATTCTTATTTACAATGACAGCCTAGGAACAGTGGGTTAACTGCCTTTGTTCAGGGGAAGAAAGACAGATTTTTACCTTGTCAGCTCTCAGGGATTCAATCTAGCAACTTTTCAGTTACTGGCACAACACTCTAACCACTAGGCTACCTGCGCCGCAGTATAGAGGAATATAGAGGAACACCTTATGACTCAAGGTTTTCAGATTCTTAAATATTTTTCTTTTTCTTATACCTTGAAGAAGTCTATTCATTCCTACAAGATGCATATATGATTCTGATATCAGAACACTACTTCTTCCATTTTACCCTCTATTTGAAACAAATAATAGTTAAAATGTGTGAAAAGGAAGAGGAGCGGGAGAAAGATGGCCAGAGATGGGAGTACACTCTTAGAAAAAAGGGTTCCAAAGGGTTCTTCGCTGTACCCATAGGAGAACCCTTTTTGGTTCCAGGTAGAACACTAATGTTGCTTTTGGTTCCAGGTAGACCCTCTGTGGAACCCCAAAAGGGTTCTACCTGGAACCAAAAGGGTTTCTACTGCAACCAAAAAGGGTTATTCAAAGGGTTCTCCTATGGGGACAGCTGAAGAACGATTTTAGGTGCTAGATAGCACTTTTTTATCCTTAAGACTGTAGGGGTAGGAAGAAAGGGGAGGTGAATTGGATGAAAGAAGAGAGTGGGGGTGAGTATGGAAGGGAGAATGGGGAGAAGAATTCGCCTTGATTGCCCTTCCAGACTCCTTCTGCCTACCCAAGGACGTCAGAGGACAAAAATCAGTTTAACCACCTAACTGAGGAACTCAATTAACCTTGCGCAATAACCTAGAGTCAGTTTGCACCCCTACAAAACTAAAAAGACATTTGGCTCCATAGTAGAACTGAGCTCCCTGGTTATCAGACAGAAAATACCCGAGCTCTGAAGGCAAGCTTCCAGGAAATTGGAACGGAAAATGGCGCCAACCAACAACTGGAAGTCTTCCGGACTAGCTTGGAAAGACAAGTACCGAGGTTGCAGCTTAATCGAAGAGCCCTCACTGCTTGATCGATCATCGCTATTTATATTTCCAAACTGTAAATCTGAGGAAATATAGAAATAATTAAAATTAATGTATTTTTATACTGTCGCAAAGGAACAAAAAAGCAGCCATTCCCCAACGTGAGAGGATGGCTTTCTCAACTTCGCAGTAAATAGAATTCATTAAGCTTCTTTGAGGAAAAGAATCATTGAGTCATGTAGGAAGAGCAAATACGGACTCCTCTTTAAATCTGCGGTATGTCCTCCAAGGTCAGCTGTCTGAGTCTGCACAACTGCTGACACAGTGACATACGGGATCGAAGAGGACACTTAAGTGTTTCTAGTACTATATCTCTTGAACACGAGATGAATGAAAAATAATCATGGCCGCCTAAACGGTGTCAAGCTGGCATACTGGACCCCTATTCCAACTAAACTACTTTAAAGAGCCTGCTTCATGGCTTGGCCTCTAGTGTTGAAGCATATAAACCGGCTCTCTATCCACGCGAGGATGTGTACACAACTTCACTAAAAGTTGGCAGTAATAAAGCCTCTCTGGAAAAAGCCCAAAACCTTGACCCAGAAAATATAAAAAACTTCGCGCCTTAAATCGAATCTTCCATTCCTGCTCAAAAAAATTGAAAAAGCTTGCGCAGAACTCACTAGCTTCCTGAACGGACAAACAATGTATACGAAATTCTTCAGTCTGGTTTTAGACCCCCATCATCAGGCAACTGCAGACCTGCCACTTGTGAAGCCGTGGTACAATAACCTTTTTAATGCGGTCCAGACCGCGGCTCTGCATCTGTCCTCGTGCTACTGAGAGAACTTAGTCGCTGCGCTTTGACTACCATCGATCACCACATTCTTTTGGAGAGATTTGGAAACCAAAATTGTCCTACACGGACAAAGTTCTGGCGGTGGTTTAGATCTTATCTGCTCGGAAAGATATCAGTTTGTCTCTGTGAATGGTTTGTCCTCTGGACAAATGCAACTGTGTACTCTTCGGTGGTTCCTCCTCAAGGTTCGTTTTAGGCACCACTATTGCTTTTAACTATAGTATTTTTAACCTCTTGGGGATGTCATCTCGAAACATAACTGTTAACTTTCACTGCTATGCAGATGACACACCGAGCTCAGTGTCCTTTCAAATGAAACATGGTGAAGCCCAAAATGCCCTCGCTAGAGAGCCTGTGTTTCAGAATATAGAAGTGGATGGCTGAAAAACTTCACTTTTAAACTCGGAGCAAAAATCAGAGATGCTTGTTCTAGTCCAAGAAACACAAGAGATCTGTATAATCTGACAATTAATCTTGATGGTTGTAAAGTCGTCTCAAATCAAAACTGTGAAGGACCTCGCGTTAACTCACCTGGACCCTGATGCTCTCTTTACCGAACCATAATCAAGCTGTTTCAAGGACAGCTTTTTCCATTCTACGTAAATTGCACAAAACTCAGCAAATTTCTGTCCAAAAATTATGTCCAAAAAATTCATCCAGGCCTTTTGTTACTCTAAGTTAGACTACTGCAAACTGCTCTACTTTCCGCTAACCCGGTAAAGCACCTAAATTAACTTTCAGTTAGTGCCTAAATAACCGTGCTGCTTACGATCCTGACTCTCTTCTTTGTCTCCTTTCTCGGCGGGACTAGCCCTAGGACTAGCCTCCAGGACGCCCCTGACAAGACCTCGACTCCTGCTATGCTGTCCCCAGTCCACCTGCCGTCCCTGCTGCTTCACCCCCGCTAGTCTCCAACTCGTTCTCTGCTGCGGCTATGGAACCCTGACCTGTTCACCAGCGACGTGCTACCTTTCTCCAGACCTGCCTGTTTTCAACTCTCTAGAGCCCGCGAGGTGGTAGAGATACTCTTAATGATCGCTATGAAAAGCCACTGACATTTACTCCGAGTACCTGCAAGGTGCTTCTCCGCCACCCTCAGGGACAACATAGCCGTCGTCGATGATCTACCTTTGCACTTTGACCATGCTGGTCATTTATGAACATTTGAACATCTTGGCCATGTTCTGTTATAATCTCCACCCGGCACAGCCATAGCCTGGTTCCTCTCTAGGTTTCTTCCTAGGTTTTGGCCTTTCTAGGGAGTTTTTCCTAGCCACCGTGCTTCTACACCTGCATTGCTTGCTGTTTGGGGTTTTAGGCTGGGTTTCTGTACAGCACTTTGAGATATCAGCTGATGTACGAAGGGCTATATAAATACATTTGATTTGATTTGATTTGAAAGGGGAGTGTCCCCCCTAAAGACCTCCTTCTCAGACCTCCATTATGAGACTACAGGCTAAAAATATACTCCTCATGTTGAGCCACCTGGCTTTCCCAAACCAGCTCAATAATTCACAAGCTGCATGAGTGGATGGTCTCTGTAACACAATACAGTTCAATAACCCTGGGAACAAACAAAGACTTTACACAATGACCAACCATCTAATTACTGAACTTACTGAACTAACAGTGAAGGGAATGCGTATTTCATTTGTTGGGTTGGCTTCCCTTTCTTGGGCCTCTGAATTTGCACTATGGAAGACTTAGCTCAACCACATAAAGCAAACCCAGCCAGAATATCTCATCCCATTCTGATGTCAACACCTCACGACACAACTCCTCTCCCCCATGTGACCTACTTGTTGTGTGTATGTACTGACATGTACACTACCGTTCAAAAGTTTGGGGCCACTTAGAAATGTCCTTTTTTTTGAAAGAATTTTTTGTCCATTAATTTTTTGTCCATTTTGTCCTTTTTTTTGAAAGAATTTTTTGTCCATTTTTGTCCATTTTTGTCCACATTTTTTGTCCATTAAAATAACACCAAATTGATCAGAAATACATTGTAGACATTGTTGTTGTAAATGACTATTGTTGCTGGAAACAGCAGATTTTTTTGTAAATTATTATTATTATATATATTATATTTTTTGACCCAATTTCGTGGTATCCAATTGGTAGTAGTTATAGTCTTGTCTCATCGCTGCAACTCCCGTACGGACCCGGGAGAGGCGAAGGTCGAGAGCCATGCGTCCTCCGAAACAACCCAACCAAGGCACACTGCTTCTTAACACAATGCACATCCAACCCGGAAGCCAGCCGCACCAKTGTGTCGGAGGAAACACCGTACACCTGGCGACCTGGTCAGCGTGCACTGCGCCCGGCCCGACCCAGGAGTCACTAGTGCGCGATGAGACAAGGATATCCCTGCCGGCCAAACCCTCCCCAACCCGGACGATATTGGCCAATTTGCCACCGCCCCATGGGCCTCCGGTCGCGGCCCCAGCTGCGACAGAGACTTGGCTCGAACGCCCC